>NC_072736.1:160178387-160545977 GCF_026930045.1 Uloborus diversus
AATATATTTTCCGCTGAATAATGAGCAAAATTTGGCCAATTATAAATAATGGGCAAAGAGGCCGAAAATGGCTAATTATCGGTACTGCCGATTAATCGGCGCACCTCTAGTTTTCACTAAAGGTACAAAATAACTCTGATAGAGAACATCTTTTTCGTCAACTGCAGTTCATTGTCTGTACTTTTGTAGCCGTTCATGTCTAACCTTCTTTTTGAAGTTTCAATACTAGAGGAGATATTTAATAGAGATTAACATATAGGAAAGCTCATCAATGACTAACATGAAGCAGATTTTTGTCCGAATGCCTCGTGACATTTCATATCATGCCGACAAATTTAGACAGAATTATAATGCTATTTATGCTGCTGTTTTGGCCAGAAATGTTTTGGACATCTTGCGACTAACGACTGTCATTAAACAATCCCGCCACTGAGAGTACAAAAATCTGTCACGTGACAGGTCATGGTGAAGTTTTCTCGCGATTCCAGGTGTTAATAATCCTACTGGTACCCCCCCCCCTTTTTTTTTTGAGTTTCTACAGACTGAAGATGAGCATTACAAAGTTCGGAAAAAAGCTTCATTCTGACGTCTTTTATATCTATAAGGTCCCATTGTTTGCATTGAAAAAGCAGTTATTTGCAACCTCGAAACACGTTTTTAGATTTAAAAAAATTGTCCATTTGAAACGATGTGTCATTTAGCTTTACTTTTTTATAGTATAGAGGCATTTGTTTTATTTTAAGTCAAAAGTGGACATTTTTGCGTATTATGGTTCTGAAACAGCAGTCATTCAAAACACAAAATTCCGTAAAAATCCTTTTAAATATAATAAAACTAAAGTGTATTCAAATAGGAAAAAATTTAGAAATACATGATTGAAACTCATCGGAGTATGAAAAATTTCTTAATTTAAAAATAAGTTTTAGTCCAATGTGTTTTATAGCCATAAAGTCAGATCGTTTGCATTGGAAAAGGAGTTATTTGCAACCTCGAAACACGTGTTTACATTTTTTTTTTAAAATTTTATCCATTTAAAACGATGTTTAATTTTCCTTTACCTTATAGTATAGAGGCATTTGTTTTAGTTTTAATCAAAACCTACAATTTGGCGTCTTATGGTTCTGAAACAGCAGTCATTCAAAATATAGAAGTCCGTAAAAATCCTTTTGAATATAATAAAGCTAAAGTGTATTTAAATAGGAAAAATTTAGGAATGCATGATTGAAACTCATCGGAGTTTTAGAAATTTCCTAATTTGAAAATAAGTTTTAGTCGAATAAAAACTATTTATCCTGTTTCATGCTGTAGTTTTAATGTATTACATAGTTTACATTTACTTTCAATTGTAAATAAGAAAATTAGCAAATTAATCTTCACTAAGCTTTTGTCCCACAGTCTAATATAACTTTTAACCACTTGATTTTCGTTTTTCGGAACAAAACTCTGCTTTTCCGTTAAACTCCAAGCAATTGAACAGATTTAAACGTACTCTTTTAGAGCGAGGAAAAGAAAGAAATCCTAATTCGAGACTACAAAAGCATAGCTGTGATAATTTGCTCTGAAAGTGTTAGGAGGCAAACATAATTACAACTTGACAGGTGGGAAAGAAAAAAAGATGCTGTGTTGGAACAATTTCCTTCCGTTTCCTAAAAGGCAACGGAAGTTTACTTTTGCTAAGAAAGGATAACAGTTGACGACGGCATTCGATAATAAATGCAGCTAAGTGGTTGTATTTGAAGTAAAATTATTGTTAGATGATTAAAAGCTAAAGATTATCGCGATTAATTCTTGCTTTTATTACTTATTTTTTCCTTTTCATTTTAAAGAAAAAGCGGCTCAAAATAAGCGACTTTTCGCCAGGAATGGGGTTGTTTCCAAAATTTTAAAAGTATTTTTTTCTGAAAAAGCATGCTTAAAAACATAGGATCTGACCATTTTTTTAAATAATTTGTTTAAGTTTAATATTTTTAAAAAATTACTTAAATCGGTGCGCTTTCATTGTTTACGCTTCTGCCGTGTGAAATCACAAATGATGATATGCTATTCAGTGCTGCCATTCACAGAACAAAATATTTAATTCGCATCTTTACTCACGTGTATTGGCAACGATAGGGTTGATAGCAAGCGTAGAGCACAATTTTAATTCCCTTCTTGATTATCATAACGTGGAAATGCGGTGGAAAGATGCGGCTAAGAGCATCATTTGTGACGTCATCAAGACCACGTCTTGTTTGAAAAATTTTGACACTTTGAAGCATTAATTAAAAAATAACTGTTGGGAAAATAAAAGTATTTTCTGGGTCCATGTTATTTTTTTGCTTATTCTATCAATTTCACCGACTTATTACTTTTGAATGAAGGAAACAATCCCATTGGGTTGTTTTCCCGTTTTTTTTCTGAAAGAGCATAGTCGAAAGCATGGGGTGAGTTCCTTTTTATTTATTTATTTTTTTCTTAATTTTGACTTATTTTCCCTCTTAAATAACAGATAAAAAAAATACTGATCATTTTTCATAATTTATTTAAAAGGTCAAAATACACTTTCTGGGGCAGAACGAACAATTTAAGTGTAATCCTGCAATATTCAATTATTCCAAGAAAATGACACCACAAACGAAGAAAAGTGCAGCTTAAATCATTTCAAACCAAACTTTCCCAGAGAAATATGAAAATAATTTATTTCAGAATTAATTATTTTAGCGTTGAATTGTACCTTAAGATTAAACGTATAATTTAGTGAAATTTCGAAGCCTCTAACTGGTCTAGTTGTTGAGATATAAGCAAAAGCAGGCCTTAGAATTTCCGTGACAAACATACCAAGTACACGAAAAGTGTTTTAAAAAAATCTTAAAAGACGTTTAGTAGTTGTTTTCATTTTCGCTGCTGACGTCACAAGTGAAGAAGTCGCTAGGATTACCAGAACAAAGTTTCAAGATATTGCCAAACTTCACCCAAATGAATATTTCATTTAACCAACAGTAATCGTTCCGCTAATAATTTATCGCAATCAGAAATCACCAAAAGGCGATATCTTGCCAGAAAAGGCAACCACGCTGTCCGATTCAAGATGGCTTTAGTTACTTTTGACGTCATACAATGAAACAATTTGTTTTAGAAATCTGACATTAAAGAACATTTTTTTAAAATTACATGTTGGGAAAATGATAGTCTTTTTTTTTGACTCCATGTTATTATTATTATTATTATTATTTTTTTGCTTATATTCAATCGATTTCAGCAAGCGCCAACAAACTTTTAAATAAATAAATTTTCAAATTATTTAACAAGCTTAAAATCAGTTTGTCAACTGCGAAAAATGAAGTTCAGTTCTACTCATCACACATTCAGAACATGCTTTAATGGTCTCATGTTTATCACTTAGAAAAAAAGGAAAAATCTTGTGTTAGAGAAAAAGAAATAGGTTAAAAGTATACAAAACTTCTGAACAACGTTCCGTTTATGTTTTAAACATAATGCAAGACCAAGAAACGTTAAAAAATACAGCGAAGCATTATAAAGTATTTCTTCCAATTTCGAAAACTACGATCAAAAATGGATCTTGTACGGATTGAAAAATTCTTGCAATTGTTTTTAGTTTATTTCCGGCAGAAATAAATGATGAATATGAAAATAAATGTTTTGCTGAAAATCTTAACAGGAACGAAATTTAATATCCGGTCGTTTGTTCAATCAATAGCTTCCAGTATGTATTGAAATAACCAATTGTCATTGTTAATTCAAACACCGGAGTTTTTGAACTAAGCAAAGACGCAGAGAAAGTATCTCGTGTTATTAAATACCCAACGCCTTTTGCTAACAAGAAGGTCCACCCAGAACTGAACGAGCCTATTTTCTCGTATACCAACGTCAACTTTCTAGTATCTAAGTGTAATCAATATGATTTAAATTGACCAAGACTGCAAACTATTTCAAACATACCTTTTTAACATTTTAAGCTGATTTCTAGAAACAAAATGTGTTTCACTCACCCGATGAAATATGTACATAAAAATTTAATAAACGAACAAATTAAATAGTAGCACCTTTTTGACGATGCAGCTGATATATTTTTTTCCATTAAAAACTCTTTAATCGCTTTCGAAACGAAAAAGAAAAAAAAGAAAAAGAAAAAAATTCATCAAAATAAATCCCTCTTATTAAAAAAAAAAGTCTTTAAAGCTCTTTCTACTATGTAAAAAAAAGCGCCTCAGATTTTATTTTTCCCCCGTTGCAAAAAAAAAAAACGATAGTAATAATCCATATACTTTAGAAAAATAATAAAAAATGATTTAATGCCCACTGAAGTTCGCAACTCCAGAGTTCGAATATGCTACCTTGCGGTGATTTACAAATCTACCAAAAAAGGTTAAACATAGCGTTCCAGGTGTCTCCTTTGGGGTACATCATTGGCATGTTTCGTGAACTGTTATACTTACATGATTCATCATTCGAATCACCATCTGCAACATCAAATATATATGAAAAGTTGTGAGTAAACGTTTTTTATTAATGTTGTTTTAGGTACTAACAGGGGCTCCCCGAACTTCAATTTTCGGGAGGGTGGAAATTGAGGAGTAATTTATCAAAAGTTAACCTATCCACTTTTTAGAAAACTTCATTTTATGAAATTTTCTAAATATTTTCAGATGACCTTAATTGAATCATTTACTCTCAAGAAGTCCAAACTAGTCAAATCCTAGTTTATTTCAGGGCAAAGTTTGACTTTTTTTATCAAAAGGTAACAAATCTCTCCTCTACACTTTTTATATTGAACAAAAGGGGACGTAACGTGAATGAATCTGTAGTACGAATGATTTTCAATTCGAAAGAACACATGTTCAAAATCTTCAAATTTTAATTCACTCGTTTTATGTTCAAGTACTTGAATAAGAGAATATGAGAAGGTGAAATATTAGGGTTTTGGTGAAAAGGGAATTCGCAACATTCAGGTTTTCAGGTTTTCGTTCAAAAGGGCATACATCCAAAATAAAGATGGCGATGTCTCCTCGTTTTTTTTTTTTTTTTTTAAATACATTTTTTACTCTGAGACATTATTTGCTGTGCTTTTGTGCTTAATTCTGTACCCAGAAAAAATTATAAAACTGTTTTGCTTTTACCCTAATTCATTTTTTTCACCTCCTAAATATTTTTGGAAAATGGATATATATATTGATAAATTAGTCTTTAATTCTCAATTTGGCGAAAGGAACTAACTCTATATTTTGCCGAATGATAAAATATGAGGTGCTTCAGGGTGGGGCGAAAAATAAAAAGTTTTTCCGATCAACTAGTAATAGTTGCCAAAAGTTGTCTTTGGTGATAGTTAGCAAAAGTGCAAAATTTGATGAAGATCGGATAATATCTTCAGGGGGCGCTGTGGTCACAAAGTTTTATTATAGATTTTTTCCCGGATTTCATGGTTAATATACGAAAAATAATGCTGTTAACTTATATCATTGCATTTTTTTACTCATACGAGTTATTTATGCACTGAAAGCATATGAAATAACCCATAAAAGTTCTTTTATGTTATTTATTTATATTTCCAGCATCTTAAAAAGAAACAAAAAAGTAAAAAATAGTGACTTTTAGGACAATACTAAGTAAAAACTGATGAATTTTACAAAATGTGACACAAAAATTATGAAAATGCAAATATATTAGACAAATAAAATTAAACAGCACTATTGAAACAATAATAAACAATTTTAAAAATCTAAAAATTTACACTACATACGTGATACAAATTTATGTGTCACAGTTAGAGCTTTTACGAAAATAAGTCTTTTTTACTTTCAAAGAAAGGCAGTTCCTTTCGAGCCTCTAAACGTGCACGAATGAAACCATACCTGGCTTCTATTCCACTTACGGCCAGAGATGCATCCGTCACCAACTTTACGCAGCGCTCCACAGATTGAGTATGACAAGGAAATTTGCACATGTTTTGAAGAAAATGAGGAACATCTCCGGTTTTCACTAAGTCATGTAGCTCGTCCTCAGTTAGTATATTTGTTATAGGAGGTTTTGTTATAAGCACTTATTCACACTGCCAATTGATCAAGTCGACATAGTCGGAAGAAGAAAAGTTAAGCTCAGGGATGGTAAAAGTACGGATATCATTATTGTTCACATAATTAGTGTCTCGTACTCTCAAAATCCGACGAGCAGCTAATAGTCCAGGATCTGACAGCACTTCTGTAGGAAAGTTCGAGTAGGGAGAGTTTCTTTTCAAAAATGTTAAGTAGGTGTCCTAGGAAGTATTTTGGACTCGGGTGGACATCCGCCACCTGGTCACTTCTCCTGCTATGACGTCATCAAAGATGGCGGCCGCTCGCTCTCGTAAATGCTTAGTACTTCGATGGAAAGATTGAGTACGGAGAATTTTGCTTCAAAAATGCTTAGTAGGTGTCCTACAAAGTATTTAGAGCTTATGTGGACATCTGACATTTCGTACATTTTTCAGCTATGACGTCATCAAAGATGGCGGGCCCACGCTTTCGTCCCCATATAAGCCCAAATTTATATTAATACTTAACCAACAAAAATGAAAATTCGACCAGTAAGTTACAATTAGTGTTTTTAAGGCGAATAGCAATGTATTTTTACTGCTGCTATTAATAACTATTTTTTTTATTTTTTTGATGCACTTGATGTTTAAAAGGGGTTGTTACAAGTTGGTTGCAAACGCGTACTATTACACTTACAGAAAGAGCAACAGGTTACTTCATTTGCTCTACCAGTACATTTGGCACAATTTGGCACATTTCAAGCAATTAAATGCTCCAATAAAATCAGTTAGAAATCTCTAAGTTCTTTTCTGGCATCAAATCATGATCTACCACTGCAAAACCAAATTCACAAGGATCTAAGTCAACAGCAACATCGTCAATACAATGTCGTTGTAGGTATGTGTAAAAATATGATCTTAATAAGTGGCCCTTAGCACTTCTGCTAGTAGGCGGCAAGTTATCAGTTTCAATATTTTTCGCACGATGATACAGCCATAACCTAAGTTCATCGAAAGATTTACAGAATGACCCTTTTCGCAGTACTTGCACTAGGTATTCTTCTACAGATTTAAGGCTTTCCTCTGTATAAATCCAGTCAGACGATACGCCAAAACTCTCCAAATACTGTACAGATGCACAATGAAGAGCAGATTTTTATTACCAAATTTACTTGTATAATCTGATCCAGATAGTGCGTGGATGGCAGGAAGCAACGACCATAAGTTTTCACCTATTTTTCGGTGAATATCATTAACAGATAAGAATCGTGTATTATCACCAACTCCAGTACGCACCCCAAAGTTCCTGAACACCAAATCGTTGAAGAGTAAGATAGTGAAACAAAGCTAACACCATTATATCAGTGTCAGCGCTAACAATAATGATTTCAGTGAACCCACACAGGGATGCATGTTTTGAATGAATCAACATTCTGAAGTCAGCTTCCTCTTCTGTCAGACAATTTAATTCTGGGTGATTTATCTGTTTTTCGCTTTTCACAGATGTACAGTTATATCATCCTCTTCATCTCCATGAAAGGCACTAAAAGTGTGGTTGGTATTATGTGGTGTTTAAGTCAAAGAAGCTGTCACTGTATCAGCAATGAACTTTTGCAACATCAGTTTGTTTCTTGATGATCCCCAAAAGCTGCTGAGGTGGACAGGCAATGGAATATCTTCTGAGATTTTGACCACATCTATAACGATGCTGCTACCTTGTCTTTGCACCCTTTCAGACTTTTTAGCAAAAAATTTGCGATTACTGTTAAAAATGTAATCTACTCTTTCACAGTTCTTGCTGATGCTCCCGATGTATGACGAAAAAGCTGAAACAGCTCCACCAAAGGTTTTATTTTCATTTGTCATAACCCTTCGTACAGAGTTCACGACGTTGATTATAAAACAGGTTTTATCGTCAGACTTGAACCAGGTATCATCACTGGTGCTACCATAAGATGTTTCCAGCTCTTTTAACAATGCACTTTTTTGTGATTTTTACTATTAGTCCTTGGTCATTGAACAAAGAACAGTTTTCAGATAGCTCATAACGAAAGAGCTCTTGCATGTCATACGAACGAGCCTGAGCTATTTGTATCATTCGGTGAGATGACATGTTCGATATCTTTTTCTTTTAGTAACTTTCCTTGTAGCACCTATACTTTGCGCTTTGGTGCAATGAAATAGTGGCAACATGGCTTTATGGATGGTGCTTAATATTCTTACTGTTTTGTCCTCGCATCGTGTTTTCCGCAATACACATATACATCTCTTCGCCGGTCTTAAATAATTTTAATATTTTTTCCTTTGTATCCTGGGAAACCAGTGCTTTTGTTAGCAAATTGTGCAATGGATTAGGAAACATATGCATATCAAATGGATTACCTTTGTGTAATATATATTTAAACATTGAGACAACCTTTGCATCTATGTTCTGAGTTTTCTTCTTTGAAAATTCATGGTGAATGACAAAAGCCAGAGTCTGTTTGTTACCTATCGAAATAGATTTGATATCGTCAAACGTTCATGATGCGTTATTTCCCATTCTGCTACAAAATCTTTCTGTTTAGTTCGCCCTAAGATGTCAGATGAGCTTTTTTTTGGGATCTATTAATGGTTTGTTCTAATGCCATATCCACAGCAACAGCTGAAAATTTATGATCATATCGTTTCACAACATTTTCCCTCTGGGGCTGTCTTGGTTAGTCTCCTCATGTCTTCTAAATACAGAGATGACCATCGCTGATAGTTGACACAGTCAAATACGGCAAATACTGGTTGAAGTTTCTGCACTGTATCTAAATGTAATTCCCAAAGACCTTGTCTGTCTGAACGAATCAAATTTCTGAGAAGTTGGACAAGTTTCAAAAAATTGTCCCAGTACAAAAATTGCTCTGACATTTTCCTTCCTCGGCTGACAAACCTCTCAAAGTCCGAGAAGAGTTTTTCCACATTACCATCTACATCTATATGATCCGATTTTTTTCCCATGCCAGAGAAATATTCTGCTGAATGTTTTGTAAGTTTTCAAACTCTGTAGCGTAGAACTCAATGGAACGTTCTTCCAAAAAAAGATTTCACCTGCAATCTGAACATAGTTTCTCCCAACATGAACATTAGTCCTGGATCTGGTAGGAAAGTTTGAGTAGGGAGATTTTTTTTTTTTTCAAAAATGCTTAGTAAGTGTCCTAGAAAGTATTTTGGACTCGGGTGGACATCCGCCACCTGGCCACTTCTCCTGCTATGACGTCATCAAAGATGGCGGCATCTCGATCACATAAATGCTCATATTTATTTTAATACTCGACTTCATTATCACAAAAACCACCCTCTGTCGCACTCATAAGACATCATATAATTCAATGACTGCCAACTTACTACTTCGAAGAATAACAATGCGCTAGAATGTTATGTCTGCGCCGCCTAGAGTGGCGCGCCTAAATGGAGTGACTAATAAAACATTCGGATTGATTAGTCACACCAGGTGAAAATGGCAAATAAATATTTGTTTACGTAAATAGTTTTTGAGTATAACTTTATACGGTTATTCAACGATTGACAGTTTGAAAAATAATTATAAAGAATGAATTTTCAAAAAGGAAAATAAATAAAACAATAAAATAAATTGTTTTAAAACTACTTTTTCGGGAAAGCTTTAACACTGTAACTTAAAAGTAAACTAGTAATATAAATTGGCATAAAAATGCGCAAGAGTCACGCAAAAAAGTCAAGTATTAAAATAAATATGAGCATTTATGTGATCGAGATGCCGCCATCTTTGATGACGTCATAGCAGGAGAAGTGACCAGGTGGCGGATGTCCACCCGAGTCCAAAATACTTTCTAGGACACCTACTAAGCATTTTTGAAAAAAAATTCTCCCTACTCAAACTTTCCTACAGAAGTGCTGTCAGATCCAGAACTATAACTGCCGTACATGCCTTCGATCATCATTTAACATCGCCAGCAAGATGTTTTCAGGATGTGCAAAAAAGGCGTTCCGCTGAATGACTGGATCGATGACATGTAACAGGTCGTCTGGCAAATAACGCGACAGATGAATAACGTGCCACAAGTTTCGTGCACCATCCTTGCATGCTGAGTTGCACTTAATTAGAAACCAGCAAGGTGTATAAACTTTAATAACGAATGAAACAAGCATTTTTAAATTTGCTGTTGGATATTCTGTGCCGATGTACAAACGCAAAATCCGACTGGCTGTCGTGAGCCATCTAGAATGACTCAAGGAACCAGGTACTCTTTCAGAAAGGTGTACGGAGCAGTTGCCACTAATAACGGCTTCAAATATTTCCAGTAGATATTTCTGGTCAGTACTTAGGTCCCCTCGGTCGATAGTTGGCATGTTTTGAATATTGCACTCAACGGCTTTATATTTCACTATCGGTAGTGATTCGCAGCCTATCAACATTTTGCCAATAGGACCGCTGAATCCTCGGGGATTAGTACTTGGTCCATCCAAGTATTCTACTAAATGGCGAAGCAGCAATTCGTTGCCATGAAGCTGGCATATTAACCACTGCGAAGGTCTGTGAAAGAATGTTTCAAGGCGTAAAATCACGCCACTTTTTCTTCCGGTATTTACTGCAGTACCGTCACATCCGACGGCGCACAACTGAGTAATATCAATTTTGTTTTCGACAATGAAATCCAGTATGCCATTTGCAATTCCTTCTGCGTTTGATCGATTTGGCGAAATATGTCCTAAGTATTTATTATCTGGCAGCATAACCAGTGTTACATGTTCTTCAATAATTATTTTTCGATGATAACTGCCGGACACAGATTGTTCCAAGAACAATGTACTATCCTTTCGGCCATCAAAGTACAGACCTTGTACATCAGCGCATTTTGGCCCTTGGTGATGAGCTTGCAGATTTTTTCTCACTTTTTTACGCTCTCGTTTCACTTTGCTTGGATCGATTATATTTGAAGATGTTTCAGGAGAAATTAAGCCCACGTCTTCTAATATGGATGATGCCAACGCGGCCGCTGATCTATTCGAAACACCGTATCGGTCACACGTTTTAGAAAATTTGTTCAAACTGACTCTTGCTTGCGAAGTGCTTGCTTTATAATTTATAACTATAAATTCAGGATCCTTTTCGTCCGTACCTTCTATTGAATATTCTTTATCAATTTCTGTTTCTTCAGAACCTTCTTCACGGGTATTAACTATGCTTTCCCTCTTCGCTCTTGATTCTTCTTTCTTTTTTCGTTCAAAACTCAGTTTTAATTTTCTTGTGGTTTGAATATTAATGTTTCCAATAAACATTTTTCTATCACCACGCTGATCAAAAAGAAAAAGTTGTTCTTTGGAATTAACTTTGCGAGTCTTGTCGCAGTTACACGCACTGAAACGGCATTTACAACAAGCGATGTCGAAAAGTTTTTCTCGAGCTTCGGATGAAAATAACTGCATCTTTGCGCTAAACGCATTTGTTTAAACAGATTTTTTGTTCATAGTTTTCTTCAGGTTTTTATATTTGCCGTGAAAATGTCGAATCATTTGAACGATTCGTTTATGTGAAACTATAGGAATTGAGGAACGATGCCATATCTCTTCTAACTTCGTGTCTACGTCTTCTGCTATCTCAGTCACTGTGGGCTCTTTGGAAGAACTAAACTGTTTCTTTTCGTGTGCAAGAAATAAATAATACTTAAATACATCTTCATACGTAGGTAACACAGAATCAGACAAATTTTTTGGTGTTCCGAAAATGGAATCTTTTAACATTTTCCTTGTTTTTACTTTCGATCCAGCACAATAATCCTTCGAATGTTTTCCGCTCATTATGGTGTTAGAGATGGCGTTTCAATGCACTGAAAATATAAACATTCACTGTGCTGTGCACTCGATGCTGTAGAAATGCGTCTGGAACTTTTCTCGGTTAGAGTTCAAGGTTGTATGACGTATTTAAATGGCATTTCACATGATTCTAAGAGCTCGACGGCAGTGTCTCTTCAAATTACGGAGTTTTTACAACAAAACCATGCATTGCTTTCTTTTAATGCTAACGTTTAGTGACCAAATTTCTTTTTTAAGCTATTCTATATGTTCTTAATACATACATGTCCTTTAGAATTAAAAATTGTGAAATTAAAGTTAGAAAAAAGCATGATTTTTACATTGAAACCATGATATTATAGGAAAAAAACAATGTTAAAATTTTGCGATCGCAGCGCCCCCTGAAGATATTAACCGATTTTCGTCAAATTTTGCACATTAGCTAACTATCACATAAGACAACTTTTGGCAACTATTACTAGTTGATCGGAAAAACTTTTCATTTTTCGCCCCACCCTATAAAGCTTACGTACGTGCCTCTAATGAAAAGAAAAGGGACATTCTCGCATTTAAAAAATGCAATATTGAAATTGTGTCTCCAACTTTGCCGAGTGAGGATTTTTTTGGGAGGTCTCAGTGACTTCCCGTGACCTCCCATCGGGGTGATCCAAACTTTATAAAGATTTTTAGGGACGGCTTTCATTATTCTAACGGGTAACTCGACACTCATTCTGCTTCTTTTACTTAAGCCTGATTGTAGAACACGCGTCAGTTGATACAACTTTTATTGTCGAGGTAGACCATCAACTCCGGGCGAAGCAGAAAGTTACTTTCAAATCTCTGAGTATCCTCATATGTATAATAGCGAATGATCGAGTAACGCTGACGTCATCAACAGTGGAACTCGCGTCACGGCATGATAATTTTATAATATTTTTTGGTAATGTTTGAAATGCTAGGCAAGGCTTTATTGTGACAAGGCTGAACTGCATCCGGTAACTTAACTGTTTTAGACTGCCATTTCTGGGGAATGAAGAAACAAAAAAATGGTCAGCAATGAACGCTATTTAATGTACATGAGTTTGGGATTAATCCACTGGAGTTAGGGTTTAAAATTTAAACTATCAGAATATCACCAAACAGGCAATTGCTGCGTTCAAATGTAGAAGCAAATTTTCCCCCGTCATACCTTGACGTGCGATTTTCTAGTTGATAAGACTCTTCATTTCAATACACGCAATGTTTTTTCAACTTTCTTGGTGAGAGCGTTGGTCTCTTACTTAGTTGTTTCTGCTTAAAAGATGAATGTGGTACAAAATGCAATCTGCATAAATAAAACAAAGAATATACGTGTATGTGTGTTTCCTATACAAATCCACTGCTTACGTTGTATCTCAACCAAATTTGACAGGGAGGTACTTGGGAACCGGAGAAAGAACGCAGGGTCGTTTTCAAACGCCAAAGTACCGAAATGTTCGAATTTTAATTTTAGACCCGAAAATGCCATTGAATAGCTCTTTTGACTCGAAATAATTAATCCGATTTTTTTCTTGTTTCAGTCTCATTCGAAAGCTCACGTAAAAAAAGCCCTGAAGTAGATTTAATCGAAAATGTATCGTCTGCCGCGGGCTCAGTTTTAATTAGTGACTAAAATCACGGGGAAAGGAAAGATCTGGTGCCATTTTTTTTCTCGACTGTGTCAAGTAAAATACTTGATTTTTCTTTGATGTAAAAATTTCCCCTTTTGATTTTTTTTTTTTGGTCATTTTTCTTTTTTTTTTTCCTTTTCTTTTTTTTTCTTTTTTTTTTTTTTTGTACTGCCAGCAGAAGATAATCGAAGATTTTAGTTGTTTTTATGGAGAGTTGCGTTTAATTTATTCGGGACTTTTGGATTTGCTATTAACGTTATTTAAGAATCATTACTTTGACAGGAAATTTTACAATATTATTTATCTTCATTATTTAAGCCTAATTGTTGAACACGTGTCACTTAACATAACTTATGTTTTTGAGGTAGACCGTGCAAAGCCGAGCGACGCAGCTAGTATTAAATAAAAATGTCTACTAAATGAAACGAAAGCAAAAAGTTCTACTCACAACTTTTCATAGAACAAGAAACTTTTTCTTCTCAAAATGATAGTTTTTAAACTTAAGACAGAGTGAACAAGAAGAGCAGAAAAGGGAGTCGAAGCGTAAAATGAAACCTTCCCCAGCCATATTCTATACTGCGATTAGATATCAAATACACTTTGTAAAATGAAAGTGCATTTGTAAACCGGTGATAAATGATCCGGTTTCAAAAGAAAATGTAATAGCAGATATATTTTTTGTACTATTAAGAAAATTTACTGCTTCATTAAGTATTTATGTTTTTTAGACTATATTTTTGATGCAAGAGAGTTCTTAGGTTTTATGTTCTAAAATAAATGCATTTGTAAAAGAAAGATAAGCTCATGATGTAAGCTTTTAAGTTCAGGACAAGTTTACTAATGGCAATTCAGAATTGGATAAATATTCGATTAAATGCCGTTAATAAAATTAAAATGTCATGAACAAACTTTTTATTGCTCTATTTTATGAAAATGTACTGGAAAAGTTTTAAGCTACTTATTTTTACTGTATGAAACTTTTTTTACTTATAAAATGATGTTCTGAAATACATTTCCTTATTATTTATACATGTTTGCTTTTCTAGCATAATTTTTTGCTTTGAATATGCACATCCTACACCCCACACATTTTTATGAGTGTGTGTGTGTGTTAGGATGTATCGAAAAAAAACCTTTTTTCAAAATTCAATTTGTCCAGTTGATAAAAATTTTCCCCTACCGATCCACATCATACATAAATTTTTTTATCCGAATAAAAAAAATTTAGGTGTCCCTCACGAGGCCTACAGTTTATAATTTTCTTAAAAAAAAGTAATTTTTTCTAAAAATTGTTTTATAATAACAGAAAAAATGTTAAAAATTTTTTCAAGTTGAAAAATGTACACAGTAAAGTAGGAGAAAAAAAAAGGTGAGGGGAAGAAAACAATTATAAACAATGTATTGGTATCCCGCATTTATTCTACACTAGCCGCCTGCGGCGACCAGCTGGTCCGCCTTTTTACGCCATTTGACTTTTTACGCCAGGGGTGCCGCCTTCGGCGGCTGCTTAAACAATTTAGCGACGACATTAATCAATGTTTTTCTCTATAAATCAGTATTATCATTCGTTTTTTTTATGCCAATGTTGCCGCCATCGGCGGCTGCTTAAATAAATTTCGTGGCAGTGTCAACCAATCTATATCATTAATAATTTGAATAAAATATTTTCCAGATCTGTCTCCAGTTTCGTCGTTTGGAATATTTTTAAAGGAGGGGGAGGGGAGACACAAACGACGTACTCTTCATGCAAATTTTGTCGAAAAATAACAAAAAGCACTTCCACTTTTATGTGAAAGCATTGTTTTTTCTAAGTCATGGTGTATGTGGGGGAGGGAGGGGGGCATTGACACCCAATGTGCAAGCAGCCACCTACGGCGGCTGTTTGGCCAACTTGTCATTTACCTTTTTACTTCCAGTTTGCCGCCTTCGGCGGTTGTTTAAATAAATTTGGCAGCAGTATTAATCAATCCATCTCTATCGTTTTTTTGTGCCATTCACATTTTTACGCCAAGATTGCCGCCTTCGGCGGCTATCTACCTTTACAATCTATCTCTACATTTTCTTATCCATCTCTATTTATTTTGACCTTCTCGCCCATTTCCTAATAAAAACAAAGAACACTCAAAAAACCGCTTTTTTTATTTAAGTAGAGCAAAAAAAAAAACTCAAATTCCCCGTAGTGTGCAAAAAGTAGCGTTTGACAAAGATAAAAAAAACCTCGCTGTTTTTATTGATTTAATGCGCACAACTATGAAATGTAACGTAATATAGATAAAGCGAAAGGTCCAGCTTGGGGGGGATGGAAAAAGAAATAAATGCAATCCCTAAATAAAACAAAAAAAAGGAAAGAAAAAAAGCAAGCGCTGCAGAAAAAACACTTGGTCATCACGTCAGAAAATGTAGAAGTAAGCTATATAGTAAAAAGAAAAAAAAAGATTAACATTGCTTGCGATTAAGATTCCATCGTAAATATCGAATCGAAACCCAAGTAGTGACGTCACAAGCATAAAAGATTGAAGAACGCTTTTTTCGACTGATGCGTGAAAGGACATGATGTGTGCAGCATTAAAAAAATTGTAAAAAAAAAAAACTATTGCGTATTTTTAAGAACTTTTTTCTTCCGAAGAGGGTGAAATGTTTTTACTATTACCAAATTAAATTTCAGAAATGAGGCTTTGATACTTCTCGCAGGATGATATTAGAAAAAAATAAAACCCAGGAAAACATGCAAATTAAAGGTTTTTTCAAAAATTCATAAAAAATACAAAAATTGCTCTATTTTGAAAATTTTTTTGTTCATCATATTTAAAATTAAATTTCCGACACTATAGTACCAAAAATATTTGTCTGGCGCAATTGGTTCGGGGTCTGTGAGGTTAAAAGTACTAAAAAGTGCTAAAAATCACATAAAACATTAAATAACTTTTTTTCTAATTAAAATATCAAAAATCGAAGCCCGAGGTGCACAACTTCAGCAAAAACTACACCTGTATACCAAATTTTATCTTTCTAGGCCTTACCGTTTTCCCGGAATGCGCGCCACACACACACAAACATCTTATTTTATTATATGTATAGACTTCCCTGATTTTCACAAAAAAAAAAAAAATATTTTAGAAGGACAAAATAACTTTTCTGGGTCAGAAAGAGCAATATTTAAGTATTCCTGTAGTTTTCAAATATCCCAAGAAAATGACTCCACAAACGAGGAAAATTGCGGCTTAAGTCAGGTATAAAATTTTTTATCATTATTTATCTTTCTGTCATAAATTTGAGAGTTGCAACATGCATATTTTTTTGGGAAAGTTTGGTTTGAAATGACTTGAGCTGCACTTTTCCTCGTTTATGGAGTCATTTTCTTGGAATAATTGAAAACTACAGGAATATTTAAATAGCCCTTTCTGACACAGAAAAGTTATTTTGTCTTTTTGAGCGCATTATGAAAAGTGCTCAGCATTAAAAAAAATTCTGTTATTTAATATTTTACTCAACTGACTGAATTTTGAGAAAAAGCCATTTCTTTTTGAAAAGTAAACGAAATCGAAAAAGAGAAACTAGCAAAAAAGATCAAATTTAGAAAAGTTCATCATAAATTTTAAACCAAAGGGTTAATGAATCATAACTACAAGCCCATCCAAATCAAGAGAAAACTTTTGCAAATGATGTTAATGTTGGAAAAGAATTGTCTCTGGAAATATGACAACTGGTTATATTAAAAAAAAAAAAAAAAAAAACAACGACACACACACACACACACACACGAAATTGGATTTATCTAAAACCAGCTTGCATTAGACCGAATCATTTAATGATGAAGGACTTCGAGGCAAAAAGAGGAGGTGTATCAAGCATTATTAACAGTAACATCGACCAGCGTGAATTCAACAAAGTATTTTCTACTTCAGAAAATTGGTACACTAAAACGAGTTTCAGGCTTAGTGACAACTTAAAAGTATGAATCCGTTATTTTATAGAATACCTAGTTGTTTCATGGAATAACTTATCGTGTCCGTTAAAGTATAAAACTCTTTTGTATTTCATGGTTTAACTAGGTATTTCATAGAATAACGATTTGCCGCCCGTTAAAGTGTAAAATAATCTATATCATATATCTTGCACGACAAATACATTTACCTTCCACCCCTACTGCATTTATGAACTATTCCAGGTCATAGGGTTTTTGTTTTAGAAAAAATGTTCTTTGTAATTCCAAGTGTCGATGTCGTTTTAGTAATCCTTGTTGTAACAAATGATTTTATGGTACGTTTCCATAAATACCATTTATGCGCTGCATAAATTAGATAAATTGCTTCTTTTTCATTTTAATTGTCTATCATTAGTTTATTTATAGAATACCTATATATATAGTTATTTCATTTTAGATAAATTGTTTATTTTACACTTTAACTGTCACTCATTAGGTTATTTATAGAATGCCTAGTTATTTCATAGAATAACTAGTTGAAGTGTCCAATTAATAACATATTACACACTTTAACGGACACGATCAGTTATTTCATGGAATAACTAGGTATTCTATAAAATAACTGCATTATATACTTTACCGGTAATATATTGTAACGGATTCCGGCGCGACTTCCACTTTCTTGAAATGAAGACACAGTTCTTGATAAAAACACAGGAGCTTTATTTACACTATGTACAGAAGAAATCGTTAACAACTGCTAAATTAATCATCAGCAATTAAGCAAATATCACTCAACACCGTAAACTTAATGGTTACACACGTATTTACTTCCAAATACGAAAACAACACAGCGAAATGCCTCGCTATAAACAGAGCAAATACGCTCTCAGTTCGAAATCTCAATCGAAACTCCCCTCTTTATCCAGCGTAACGGTTTATATACACACCGAAAAGAAATCTATCAAATATTCCACACGCTTCTGGAAAATAGTAGACCGTTATCAAATTTTATCAATGAACAAAAAGGAAATAGGGGGATCGTATACTTTAGCCATATGAAAAGGGGTTGTATATTCATTACGGGAAACTATATACAGGTTACGTTACTACAATAATTACTATTTACAGGATTTGTAACAATATGCATTATGTTTCTTATTATCATTGATTTCTTAATATAATATTTGTTCGTTTATTTTATATTTCAAAATACATTTTCTAATATAATTGCCCTTTTTGCTCAAATGTATGAAATATGGCAAAGAAACAATATTTTTTTGACTATTTATTGAGAAATTCCTAATACCGGATTTAATACCGGTATTCCGGTATCACGTTTTAAAAATACTGAGTACCGGTATTGCATATTTGGTCCGGTATTGCAATCCTTAAAGGATATCCTCTCAGATGATTTAAAATCGTAAGTTTTAAGAGAAGCGATACATTTTTAGACTGTGGGTCTAGTTTTCGTCATTTCTCGGCACAATAAGCTTTAAAATGAGGGGGTAAACTATGGAATTTGATAAAGGAATAAGGAAAATCTCTCGAAACGACATAAAAATTGGCTGGAGAAATAACATATAAGATTTAAGAAAACTACAAATGCTTTTTTCGGAACATAAAATACACCATTTTCGGAACAGGAAAACACAGCTTTAAAATGATGAGTATGAGGTCCTAAATGACTTAAAATTTTAACTAAAAATATGATAAATAATATAGCTACTCAGTGTGACTCAGGGGTAGATATAGACTACCATTTTAGGAGAGGGAGGGGATCATGGTATAAATTATAGGGTTTTCGGTAGGAAAAAATTATATATTTTTGATGTGCATAAAAAATATTGCTCATGTTTAAATTGTAAAAACTGCTCTCATTCAAATATCTAAAATACGCGTAAAATCTTGCAACAGAATTTGGTATGGACAAGACAGTACAAAGAAATAGTATCTTGTTGTTTAAGAATATTTTACACTAGAAAGTCACCCGTCGAGGTATGACGGGTAAAAATTGCTTCTACTCTTCTGTATTTTAACGAAGCAATTGCCTGTTTGGTGATATTTTGCTAGTTGAAATTTTAACCCTAACTCCAGTAGATTAACCCTAAACTCCAGTAGATAGCATTCATTGTTGACCACTTTTTTGTTTTTCCACCCTGAAATGACAGTCTTACCAGTAAAACAGTTAAGAGACCGGATGCAGTTCAGCCTTGAGACAATAAAGCCTTTCCCTGCATTTTAAATATTACCAAAACATATTATCAAATTATCATGCCGTGGAGCGAGTTTCACTGTTGATGATGTCAAGAGAGTTACTCGATCTTTGGCTATTATACAGGGTGTTTCAAAAAGAATGACCCAATTTGAGATGCGTATATTATGAAAACTATTGAAAATAGACACTTCAGAATTTTATATTACACTTCAGAATTTAATATTACATGGATAGTACTAAAGTTTTTTTACATACAAAATTAAAGGTGCTCTTTATGTCCACTTTTGGATGCACGGCATATGTCTACACGATAGTCAAATTCGTACCAAACTTTTGCAAGCATGTCTGAATCGACTACTTCCACTGCTTACACAAACAACCCGTGTTTTTGAACTGTTTATACCATTTTCAAAGGCTCTTCGGGGCAGGAGGTTCAACACCAGGGTTTTCTTGATAAAAATCACGCTGAACAGTTGTTACGGACGCGTACTTCACGAAACGTAAAACACAATACGATTTTTGTCGTGCAGTCGCCATTTTCACAAACAGTGTAATGGTGGACAGAGAAAGAGAGTTAGCGCTACTTGTCGGCAACTCCGTAAAACTCGAGATTTTCCCCATTCTAACGATACCTTAGTTTAATGAAACAGATTAAAATCTGAAAAGTTATGACTTTTTTTTAAATAAGGGCATTCTTTTTGTAACACCCTGTATATCGTCGCCTCACAGCAACAGTAGGATATCTTAGTGTTATTTTTAGGATTAGATGCCTTAGTGTAGCTCTGAGGTGACGATATATGAGGATATCCAATACTTTGATTGGTAGTACTAACGTGAGCTCATGTGTGCGAAGTGTTTAGGTTTGCTTCTCACACAACGTAATTGAGTTCTGATGTGAGGTAGAGCCGCTATATAGATAGGCCGACGCATCAGCTTAAGTTTAGCCTTTTTGGATCGGATTTTTCATTGTTGCGGTGCTGGGGTTACCACAGCAAAGTTTCGGATTTCGCCAAATTTGCCGAAAATAATATTTATTTAATAAACAATTCACGTGCCGCTTTTAATTGCTCACAGTGAACAATCACCGAACGCGATAAATCGCCAAAAAGGACAACCACTCAAACACGCGCTCCGATCCAAAATGGTTAATCTTAAGTTGATGCGTCGGCTCGTATAAGGGGTCTTAAATAGGCCGACGCACCAGCTTAAGTTTAGCCATTTTTGGATCGGATTTTTCATTGTTGCGGAGCTGGGTTACTACAGCAAAGTTTCGTGTTTCTCCAAATTTGCCCTAAATAATATTTTATTTAATAAACAATTCACGTGCAACACGTAGTGAACAATCACCAAACGCGATAACTCGCCAGAAATGACAACCACTCAAACAGGCGCTCCGATCCAAAATGGCTGATCTTAAGCTGATGCACCGGCTCGTATACACTGGTGTGCAAAAATTAAGTACGAGAGACGGTTTTTTCAATATAACTTTGTACAAAAGCTTTCCAAATCAACACATTTAATACCGTAAGATCCCCAATACGTAAGGACATTTGTAATGTAAGCAACACTTACTAAAAGAGAAATCAGAGGGATAAAAAGAAGCTTTATTAAAAAAGTAGCATGGAGCGCAATGCGACTGAAGGCCGAAACATCCCTGTGATGGGTGTCCAGCAAGAAACATCCGGTCTTTAGTAGGGGATATGATCTCCCCCGACTGCTAGCCAGGTTTCACAGCGTCTGCTCATGCTGAGAATGAGGGTGTCAATGAGTTGTTGAATCATTGCTGCCCATTCGTCTTGCAGCGCCAATCGAAGCTCCCGAATCGTTACTGGTGGTAAGGTACGAGCTGCCAAGCGTCTGCCTAGAAAATCCCATACATGCTCGATGAGATTGAGATCCGGAGATCGTGCCGGCCAATTCATATGTTCAATATTCTCACTCTCTAAGAGCTGTTCGGCAGCTACTGTGCGATGACATGGTGCATTGTCGTCCATGAAAAGGAACTGCGGACCCATAGCGCCTCTAAAAAGACGTACACATGAAAGAAGAATCTCGTTACAATAACGGGTCCCGTTGACTGAACCTGCGTCGAAGATGTGAAGGTCTGTACGACTACCAAGCATGATGCCTCCCCAAACGAAAACACCGCGACCTCCATACCTGTCCCTTTCAATGATGTTCGAGGGATGATTGCGGCTTCCCCGCTCTCTCCAGTTGAGTATGCGATGAGAATCGCAACTCAGATTGAATCTGCTCTCATCTGTAAAGAGTACTCGTCCCCATTCATTGTCTCTCCGATTCCGGTGTTCCCGGCACCACAGAGAACGCCTTCTCCGACGGGCAGGCGTTAGAGGTACACATCGTATAGGGCGTCGTGCAAACAGACCACCACCGTGCAGTCTTCTGGCCACGGTAAAACGCGATATCGGTCGTCCAGTCGCCTGTGTCGTGTGTCTAGCGATTTCTCCCGCTGTCTGCCGCCTGTTTCTTCTGGCCTGTAAGACAATATACCTGTCATCTGCGGGTGTGGTTCTTCGTGGACGACCACTACTGAACCCCCGGATAGCTGTTCCTGTAGTTTGAAATTGTCTCCAAAGTCGTGAAACGATGCTGTGAGCAATTCCGAACTCTACAGCCACACTTGTCACACTGCGGCCTTCCTCCAACTTCCCAATGATTCGACCTCGGGTAAAAGCATCCAGATGTCGTCTAGCAGATTGATTATTCGCCATTTCTCGCTGAGGCAGCAACTCGGTGTGATTTTAACTGCTATACGGCGTGCAATCTCTTTGCCAGAAATACTGATCTTACACCGACAACATGCTTTATACTACTCAGACACTCCCCCATTACGTCTGCCTGCATATCTGCGCATGTGCTACCGTACATCACCTTACTTAATCTCCTGATTGGTCTTTCTGTCCGCTCTACCTCTTCGTTCAGCTGATACGCTAATTTTTCGACTTCGTCCTTAATTTTTGCACACCAGTGTATATAGGGGCCTTAATGTGAGGTATGTAAAGGGAAGGTGCTGTTGTTATTGTTGCTTTTCCTAACTGGCTTACCAAATAGGCTACACCAACTCCATCAGATTAAAAACGATCGGGAAATACAAAAATCTTCCGTATTAAAAAGGAGCTACCAAACTTAGCTAATTAGGGAACTTTTATTTTATGAATTAACCTTACGCAATAAAACAGCCCAAACAACGTGAAACACATGGTGCACTAAAAGTAAAGTCTCAGTGAACTACATCATTACAATAAGATGGTCATTATATCATTAATATTAATTATTATGATAGTTATGATTATCATCATTGTAATCATAATGAAATGTTATTATCGCCTTGATATCGTTGAACTGGCTGAAAAATATTTTTGAACAACAGAATATGATAACCTGCACTTCTAACGCTAGATTTCTAAAGTTAACAAAGCATTACTTCGTACCGGACTGCGCGTGCGCGGCGCAAAGAAGGGTAATGTGTTTATGAGTCTATGTATGTATGTTTGTTCCTATGTGGTGTTCTAGAGGCTTAACGTCTTGGCAGATTTTGATAAATCTTATGTCAATCGATTTGTATTAACCTTGGGAGTGTCACTAAACACATGACAGTAATCAAAATTCACCGTATCAGCAACCAGTCACCATATTGTCAGTTCGGGATCGTGTCAAACGCTACCTGCGTGCTACACAGCGTGCGACAATTCCAGATAGTGAACAAAAAATTCAGGCAGTGAAAACGCTAAGTCTACTAATTCGATTTACATCTCTAATATTTTGCATTTGTTTTTGTCGTGATTCAGGGAACTGAGTTTCGCGACGTGTACTCTCTTGACGGGTGTTTTTAGTTTTGGGAGAAAGATTTGACTGAAGACTTTTCCGCGCTGTTAATTTAACTGTGCTTAGCTTAAATTCGCGCATTTTTGCTAAAGGTCAAGCATATGTAGCTTTAAACCGAGTAAGGTCTCTAGAGGGACTAGTAATCAATAGTTTAGACCACCGCAAGTTGCTTAATATTCCTCACGATATAAACTTTCTTAATCAAATGACAAGATTACGAAATTTGCCGTCTTATGATCATAATAACTAAGTCAATGAAAATTAACTAAAAAGGGTAAAATAAAAATTAATTATTAAATAAAAACAAAAAACCTGACTGCGTAAAAACCAAAAAAACTTAAAAAAAATATATATAGCCCCAGTAGTTTAGAATTTTATTAAGTATTACCGAATAACAACTCTAATGAAATAGTTTTATAATAGATACACACATTAAAAAAATAATTATGAAATAAAAACAAAAAACCTGGCTAAAAAAAAAAATAAGCCGAGTAGTTTAGAATGTTCCTAAGTACTACTGAATAACTACATTATTGAAATAGTTTTATAATCGATACACACATAAGACAAATCATAAATTTAAAAGCAGAATAGAAGGATCAATAGTCGAGGTCCATTCCTTTTTGACCAATCAAGGAAGCCCGTAAAATTTGAATGGGCCCCGACAGTTAATCCTTCTATTCTGCTTTTGAATATATGATGTCTTATGTGTGTATCGATTATAAAACTATTTCAATAATATAGTTATTCAGTAGCATTTAAGATCATTCTAAACTACTCAGCTTATATTTTTTCTTTTTAGTTTTTTTTTTTTTTTTTTTTTGGTTTTTACGCAGCCAGGTTTTTTGTTTTTATTTAATAATTATTTTTTACTAATAATCAATCTGAAAGTCTGTGTGCCTGGATCTCTGGATATCTGTCTGTTACGCGCATAGCGCCTAGAACGTTAGGCCGTTTTTCATGAAATTTGGCACAAAATTAATTCATAGCATAGGGGTGAGCACCTCGATGCAAATTCGATTCGAAAATTCGATTTTGTTCTTTTTCTATTCCAATTTTATAAGCATTTTATCAAGCAAATTATCATAACATGGACGAGTAAATTACCGTAATGTGGGTGAGCAAATGAACTTAGCAAATTGGCGAGAAACTCATCATCCATTATTCGTAAATATACAGGCAAACCAAATGACTATTTAATTTTCTACTACGGGCAAAGCCGTGCGGGTACGGCTGGTAAGAAATAAAGTAAGAAATTTACTGCAAAACTTATGACTCACCCTAGTATGAAAACATGGTAAAAAAAATATAAGCTAAATTTCCAATAACGATGCCGACGATATACAATTCCCTCTTTGGTGTTGCAAGATCGATTTGAAACAACTTAAAAAATACAGTAACGAGGCGAAGGAATATTTTACTCCTACATGAAGACACACCAAAGAGCTCATTTGTTGCCCTCCAAATCCCCATTCTTATTTTCGGGATACCCACAAAAGATTCCCCATCGATCTTGAAGAAAACAAACCAGTAAAAATGCAAAAGAAACCTTTCGAATGCTGTTTCATTTATCCGACCCTTTCGCATCTAACTTGCTCATGCTTTCTTTTTTTCTTTGCCAGGCTTTTATGAGTAAACATGTTACATCACAGATATCCTTTTTTATTCCGATTCCCAAATATACAAGCGGAAAATGCAGCCTGAATCCTTTTAGTCTTTCCAAGCGTTCAGTTTGATCTTTTTGTTTCGTTGCAGCTTTGTGTCAAATTGCGTCCTTTTTATTTGAGATCCGGTTGTCGAGCTGAAATAAAAGCCCTCCTTGCTTTTGTTTAAGGATACATATCAGACTTGCTATCAACGCCTGATATAAAACTGTGATCATTGAAAAGTTTGCATTTTTTCTTGTCCTGACGGCAAAAATATCGAAAACAATCAGAAAGGTATTTACCGTCCTCAGCCCGACGAGAGGCCATTTCAGCCTAGTCGGAAACTAGGGTCCCGGGAATTTAGGGGAGAGACGGCGACACTAAAAAACAAAAAAAAAAAAAAGAAAAAATCAAATCGCAACAATTTAAGAAAATGAAAATTAACTTGAATTCTAAAATTTTGAATTCAAATTATGTTTTTTGCAATCATGAGTTGCAACAGGACCCTGCTCATTGGGGGTTATTGTTTCTAGAAACGGCTCCTGTCTCCCGAAGCCTACCCCCTTCCTGAGCGGTTACGTGTGTATAGTTGTGTGTGTTTGTGTGTATGTAGGCTCGAGTGCGTGCATTGTAGGCTTGTGTGTGTGCGTAGACCTGTGTGTATGCACGTAGGCGATGTGTATGTGTGTAAAGGCTTGTGTATGAACGTGTGTGTGTGTATGAGAGTGTGTGTGTGTGTGTATGAGCGTGTGTGTGTGTGTGTGTGTGTATGAGCGTGCGTGTGTGTAGTACATGCACGCCACCGACCAGGAGAAACTGATTCCAGGAGGCAGTGCTCGGAGCCGCGCCTGCAGAGGCCGGTGGGCGGTGGTGATGGTGTCCCTGGTCCAAGCTGAAAAAGGAACCACAACATCAAGGACGGTCAAGTCAGGACAATAAGCAATCGTGATTGTTTTAAAAAAAAAGAAAAGAAAAAAAAAAGAAAAAAAAGAAAGAAAGAAAAAGAAAGGAAGAAAAAAAAAGAGGGGAGGGGGAGGGTACTCTGAATAACGAAAATCATAAAGATTAAGTAAAATTTACTCTTTCGGTGTTTACTGTTATGGCACTTAAAATAAGGTTAATTTTTTTCTAGTAAGCAGTTTTGATTTTTTTCTCCAACCCCTTTTTCCCCTTCTTTCCCTCCTTATCTTTTTTTCTACTTTTTTCTTTTTTGGGGGGGGGGACGGTAGGGGCCCGGCGACATAAATGACAAGTGGTCCGCATTGGCTCTAACCGTCCTGCTTGGAGAAAAAAAAAAAAAAACTTTGATTTACTTTCTTATTGTGACACCAAAAACATCAAAAATATTCCGATGAGTCCTCTTCTTTAATAACAATGTCTGAGAGCCATGTCAGAAAAATAGAAGTTATAAAACCTTTGTTCAGTGAAGTGCTCAATACAAATCCGAACAACGAATAATTAAGAAGAAACCTGCTCATTCTTCAAAGGTCAGCGTTAGCACCCAATAATATTACGGGTAAATCAAGAAATCCAATTTTCACAGGTGCTGGTTTCTTATTAGACCTCTTTTACGGTCGAGTCTTTAATCCAGAATAAACCGCAGGGTGGAACCATGAGGAAGGCTTTGGCGTATGAGAGGTCACAGGGAAGAGCGATCTAAGTCCATATCTGCTGCCAAAGTCATGTTAACTTGGAAATATAGGCCCATTATTACCGTTAGTATTTATCTGCAATATTATTCAGGATCATAGCCACTGAATCACAGCACAGAAAAGATTGGGGACTTCAAATTGAGAAAACTTCAATACTGCAAATTTGAGTGTGATGAGCTATGATAGTTCTTCCTTTCATCTGTCTCTTTCTTTTATACCCAGAACTCCTTCTTTACTAATAATAAAGCTGAAAGACTGTCTGGATATCTGGATCTCTGTCTGGAGGTCTGGATCTCTATGACGCGCATAGCGCCTAGACCGTTCTGCCGATTTTTATGAAATTTGGCACAAAGTTAGTTTGCAGCATGGGGGTGTGCAACTAGAAGCAATTTTTCAAAACTTCGATTTTGTTCTTTTTATATTCCAATTTTAAGAGCATTTTACCCAGGAAATTATCATAACGTGGAAGAGCAAATTACCAAATTATCATAACGTGGAACTGTAACATGGGCGAGCAAATAGCCATAGCAAATTGACGAGAAATCCATCATCCATTATTTCTAAATATAAAGGCGAACCAAATGACCTTTTAATTTTCTACTACGGGAAAATCCGTGCGGATACCACTAGTAGAAAATAAAAAAGAACCGAATCGTTCGAATTTTAATTTTAAGACCCGCTCTTTCTACCCGAAATAATTATCCAATTGGTTTAATTTTAGTCTCATTCAAAAGCCCCCCGAAAAATACCCATTTTTCTTATCCTCTGAAAATGAAACCACCAATTCCCTAAAATCACCAACAGCATTTTTAAGTTAAAGAAAATCAGTTTTAAACCGGAAATTTACCGTCTGCCGTCAGTTTTAATTAGCGTGGGAAAAAATCACTGAGAAGAAAAATCCGTTGCCATTTTTTCTCGAGTGAACAAATAAAATTATTGCTTTTTACTTTGAGGGTTTTACTGTATTCGGGAAATTTAAAATGTTTTCCCCTTTTGTTTATTTTTCCGCGATCTGTCGGGAAATGTTACAGATTTATTATTTTTTTTGTTCAATCCTAATTGTTGAACATGCGTCACTTGATGTAACGTCTAATTTCGAGGTAGACCGTGCAAAGCCGGACGACGCAGCTTTGAAGTTGAATAATAGATATACAGGGATAAAATCGACTACTTAATGCTCACATCTATCTAATATTCGTCCATCTATAGGGGAGAGTGTTGTACCTTGAGACACTGCTAATTTCTAAGAATCTAATTTTAGCAGTCATGTTTTTGTAACCTCTAATAGTAACCTTCACCATTAAATGGTGCCATAGTAAAAATCAGCATAAAATCAGTAAAATTGACGATTTTGTGAGAGAAAGAAAATTTTATGACTCCCAAGTGAATATTTTCTTCATTTTTATTTCATTTTCTGTCTTCGTATTTATAAAACTAATCAACTGAATTTTATTTTGTTACAAAAGAGAAGTACTTTAAATGTTTTGGCTATGAGGCTAGTGCCTCTAGATTGACACCCATTTTGGTTTTTCATAAACCACTTGGTGATTGTACCTTGGGACAGCCAAATCTAATGTACCTCAGGACACGTTTCAACGCACAATATATGCATGGTTCTAAGTAATAAGGATATGTTTAGGAACATGGAACATGGAAAAATGTTCTAATCTTATGTTAACTTTTAAACACATTTAATGTGTTGGATAATAATTCATTATTCACGGTTTAATTCATTACCATGAAAAGAATATATATATATATATATATATATATATATATATATATATATATATATATATATATATATATATATATATATATATATATATATATATCTTAATATATAAAAATCAATGTCCTGAGATAACATATATACATATATATATATATATATATCAACGCACAGCCAAAACCACTGAAGCTTCAGACTTGAAATTTGGCAGGCATGTCCGCATGATTACGAAAGTAACCACTAAGAAAGGATTTTTCGAAATCTCAATTAGTTCGGGAGAAATTAATTAAAACCCATTAATTTCTGCGAAATTAAAACCTGTCATTGAAATTCAAATCCCTTATTTTCGAAGGCTTTCCTCCATTCAAATCATTATTCAATACTTCATTTCAACTTTTGGTCGATAGCGAACTATAAATTTGATATTGTTTTTGTTTCTCACGTGATTCTTCGAGGCTTTTCTCAAGTCAAATCATAATGTTTCTGTCTATTGCTTTCATTTTTTCAAAACTAGAAACGAAGTTTTTAAAAACATCATCACAGGCAGACTATCCTTTTGAATTTAGAAGAGTGCAGTTTCCTGTTAAAGTTTGCTTTGAAATAACCATTAATAAGTCACAAGGACAGACATTAAAAGTAGCAGGGACCGATTTAAGAGAAGACTTTTTTTCACACGGCCAATGTTATATAGCTTGCTCCAAAGTCCGTTCATCAAGCAGCTTAATAATTTTAGCACCAGAAAAAAAAAAAACTAAAAATGTTGTATACAAAGAAGTTGCTTAAACATAGGTATATCAATAAAATGTGGATGGCCAGTGTTTGCAAAGGTAATCAGTACTTTAAAAAGATCGTTAATAACAGTTAAAGATCGGTTAAGAACAAGGGCATATATGTAAGGAGTCCAGGGGCCCCGGGATCCTCCCCAAATTAGAAAAAGTTATAGGTAATAAGTAATTATTATAGGGGATTTTCGAAACTAGGTGCACCAAGCACTGTTAACCCCTGCTAATTCCATTACCCGAGCAATGCCGGGTACGGGAATGCTAGTATATATATATATATATATATATTATATATTTGCTTTCTGGAGCAAAATTGGTTCAAGTATATGGCTTTTTCCTGAACAATGAAGACTTTCCCATAGTACAACAGGATGTGTCCTTAGGTACAATAGGATATTGTACCTTGGGTAAAAATGTGGATCGGGTAAATACCAAGCGGGTAGGTAAATATTTTTTGGGTATTTACCCAAGGCCTGGGTAAATACCCAAAAACTGGGTATTTTACAAAAAAATGCAAAAAGTGAATGGTAATTTTTTTTAAAAAATCTAAATATGAAATAACTGGTAAAACTGATACATACATATGTATAACACAGTTTATAATAATTTTTATTGAAAGATTTGATGAAATTATGAAAGAAACCTATCTTGAACCAAAGAATCTTTCTTTTCAATGTCATAATTGGAGAAGTATAAGTAATTCAATGATGAACTTCAGGATTTTGAAATCACAATCTAGGTTAGTCATATCCAAAAGGGGAAAAAAAGGAAGCATGAGGGATATTTGAAAGAATAAACTGAGAAGTTATTAAGACTATGATGTTATTTATTTATTTTGTTGCTGTTTAAGTGATAACCAGGCAAATATAGAAACAGTTTTCACATTAATAAGCAAAAAAAAATAAAAAATCAAAATATTGTTTTCTGTTGCCTTGCTCATTTGCATTTTCTCATCGGTATTTCATGATGAAAATTTATTCAAACTATTTTTAATACACCCACATTAATAGTAATGTAGGGTGGGAAGGTTAATATTTTTTTGGGTATTTATCCAAAGGCACGGTAAATTCCCTAGTAACTGGGCATTTTACAAAAAAAAATTAGGTGATATCAAAAGGTGATGATTTTCTTTTTAAAAAACATAAACCGTAAAACATCTTTAAACACATTTTACTGAAAAAGGAACAATCAAGTATTTTTATGATAACATTTATGTTGTACTGCATTTATTTTTGAGCAATCACGATTGCTTATTGTTCTCATTTGACTGTTTTTGGCGTTACGCTGATTTTATTTTCCCGCCAGCACCCTCTGCAGCATCACCGTCGACCGGCCGCCTCACGATGCTGCTCCTCTTGAGAAAACCGTGTCCAGGTTGCTTCCATATCCTACACACATACGCATACATAACACACACCTACACACACACACACACACACCTACACACACATACACCTACACACACACACCTACACATACATACACTCCTACACACACATACACACACTCATGCCTGCACACAGACACAAACACACATGCCTTCCTACACACACTCACGAACGCCTACACGCACACGCGCGTACACGCACAGCACTGCATACACAACACTCACACACATGCATACATACACTCACACACACGCACCCACACACATGCGCCTACACAAACACACACGCGCATACATACACACACACGCTCGTGATTGCGAAAAACATAATTTGAATTCAAGATGCCAAAAATTAAAATTTATTTTTTTTAAAAATTATTTTGCTCTTTAAATTAAAGCATATTAGCTGTAACTTCTCTATTTTTTCTCACACTCAATACATATGCTTGAAATACAATATGAAGTGAAAGTCAAAATATCAAAATGAATTAAGCGAACTAAGGACTGATACGTTATCTGCAGAATACACCTAAACAATTGAACTAGGTTTAGAGGAAATTTCTGCATATAGGATATAGGTAAATAAAGAAAAATAAAAAATTGAGCGGCATTTCGTTACACTTTGATGTCATGCTGGGACATATTACTGGGTTATAAAAGACAAGGACCTTAAAAAAATTGATGTTTGCTTTTTTGTAACCAGTTAAGCTTTTTACTTTTTGTAGAATGGCTTTTTATATCTGAAATTTAGCTATCAACATTGATTAGGCATATCCAACACATTTAATGCGAATATCATATTAGATTGCTAAGTTGTTTCACACAATAATTCTTTGAATGTGTGATCGAAATACAATTTTTGGGCAAAAATTTATTGTTTTGTATATGGTTGGTTATATATATACATAGTGGAATACATACAGAAAAGTATTTTCGTTGAATATAAATTTTTGAAATAAATACCCGGGTATATACCCTGGGTATTTATCCCTAAAAATAAATACCCAGGTATTTTACATCACTAACCTTGGGACAGCTTGGAACTTTTACTTTAAAAGGATTGCAATATTTTATTTTCAAACTGTTTGAATTAAAAACAATATATGGCATAGAAATAGATTGGGGTATTTTAATGCGACTTTTAGATTTTAAATTTGATTCAAATAATTGAAGTTAAAAATTAAAACATGAAAAGTGTCCCAAAGTACAACACTCTCCTTTATACATCTATCACACAAATCTATTTACTTATACCTAATTCTGTAACCATCTAACCTTCTCGGGAAGCACGCCACAAAGGCACGCACGCATACAATCATCTAGTTTCTTTATCCATCCACACATTTCTATTCCTACATAAATTGTTCTTTTTGAAAAATCTTTTTCCTATGACGAGTAAAATTGGACTGTTCTGCGCTTGGGCAAAAAACTACTTTTCTGACGCAATTAGCTCATAGCATGTGTTGTTAAAAGCAGAAAAAATTACTTAAGACATAAAATTACGTTTTTATGAGCCAACGTGCATAACGCCAGCAAAAATTACTCCTGTATAATTTCATAGTTACATTCCGTATGATTGCTGCATATGATTATCGAACGAGACATAATGAATTAAAAATCAAAATATAAACATTACAAGCATATTTCAGATATTTATATTGTAAAAGAAAATAATCTTTATCATAAATAAAGATGTATGTGTATATTCAGTAATAAAATGTGTTAACTAAAATAACTTATTCTTTTGAATAATATATCATTAACAATAATTAAAAGTACATTTGATCAGGGTCGACAAATCCAGGGAGACTAAAAGCAGTAGTGGAAAAGGGGGCACATGTGATCATGGTATGTTTTACTAGGATAACGTCAAGCAAACATCTCAAAAAAATCTCACGTAATAGCAGTACCTGCCCTACTATTTAACCAAACTTTCAGAGCAAGGAGCCAGTTTATATTCCTGAGGTAACAGCTTCTTTGTTTTAGCAGATGCTGATGTACTTTTATCCCTGTCTTCTTCGTGTAAAAACATATTTTAAACTAATTGATAAGCTAACTTTAATTATTGCAAACCATTATAAGAACATTCAGGTAAATTTATGCCAGTGTTTAAATTTCGTAATTAAATTAAAAATTCTTTATTTCTGAAAATTAGTTCTGAGGTAGATGCCGGGGCATTTGTGAACGCGACATGTAGGGGCACATGTGAACAGCATCCGTATCTTCTCCGCAAATATAAATATTAGTATAGGCTTATTATAAGTATTAAAAAAGATGTAGAGATTAATAATTATTGTTTTGCTGCAATCAGTTTGTAAATTTGTCAATTATTATTACATAATTACTAATTATTTATTTTATTATTATTTATTTTTTAATTCTTTAATTACTAAATAGTTGGCTAAAAATTTAGTGATACATAATATTAGCACGGAAAATAAAGACAAAATATTTTCTTTTAACTAAAAAATGAAGTTCAGAATTTTTTTAAAATTCATCATCATATTATGTGTGAAGCTTAAAACGTACTACACAACAAGAATATATTTTACATAATAAAATATTCTTTGTATTTTTTAGTAGACTTATAAGATTTTTCCCTGTAGATCTATTGACTCGAACATGCTATGAAACTTTAAAATTTGACAGTGAACAAAGTTCTGTAATTCAGAAAAAAAATATTTTCTTAATAACAGCTACCGTGCAATTCAAACTGACAATATAAATTACAAGCAGTTGAATGTAATTAGTATATACGTATATGCTTCATTATAACGAGCTTTTCGTTGAAATATAATGCACGTCCTGCATTTTTCAATCGTGTTCACATGTGCCCCAAAGCTTTTTCACATTTGCTCCCCTATAGGGGCACATGTGAACAACTGAAGACATTTTTAAAAAAATCCATAAAGTATAGAAATAATGTTTTAAAAAATCTGAAAAAATTCCATGACACAAAAAAAAGACTATTCAATCATGGGGACTCTTTTTCTGTCAGAAATTAAAAATATTTTCTGAGAAATTCAGAAATGAAAAAAAAAAAAAAAATGTTCACATGTGCCCCCTTTTCCCCTACCTTGATTACTAATTTTTTTCAGAACAAAAAAAAAAAAAAAAAAAAAAAAAAAAAAAAAAAAATCCTTCATCGACTCAGCAATAGTTTGTCGGACGCCTAAAGATTTTTCCAGGCTTTTGAAATGTTGCATTTTTTGCAGGACTCTTCATGTAATAATCATTAAAAAATAATTTTCAAATTTCACAAGGATTTCCAAGAATGAAAAGGTTTAAGGACAACGTCATACTGACTCATAAATGAAATAAATTACTCACACTGTGAAATACCGAAATTACTAATCTCAAACCAAATTGCTTTCGAACGTTGAACTAGATACGTACGTGGATGAAATTTGATAAATAATGATGGGTGTTGCTGCGATAATGATCTTTATTTCATCAGAGTTATTTGACAGATAAGTGAATTGAACGGATTCATAATTTAGAAGGAGAAATTATTCTATCAAATATCTTTCAGCTCGCCTTGTTCATATGAGGCAGTGAGAAGCAAAGGGATGTAAGTGGACATTTTAAAGTTTTGAGTTAAACGCGTTTAAAGATGAGGTCCTAGGCAGGCTTTCATTGAAATAGTTTTCTAAAACATGCTGTATAGCAGCACCAACCAGTGCTACAAATACTGTCTCTTTCGCCAAAACACAGGGGAGGTTCACTAACTATTTGTACTGGTTATCTCCAAATTATCAATATTGAGACTTACATCCCTTTGCTTTTTACTTCCTCATATGTAGAATTATGTCAATTCATAAAGTTCGAACGTCGATGGGTTAAGGAACGAAATTCAGTATTTTTCATGTTCAGATTTGTGGAAAAAAATGTGTGATTCTGATTTTGTTAATTTTTAAATATTACTAATTCAAAATAAAATATTGTTCCTGTTAGAATTACAAAGTAGTAATTCGTTGGAGGAAACTAGTTAGAAAAGTAACTACGTTTTTTTTCTTTTTTTTTTTTTGCAATTTTCTGTGAGTTTAAGCATTTTTTATTCAATAGAGTCTGAACTAATTATTATGTTAGTCATTGTTGTAAATATCTCAAATCTATTACCCTTCTAATAGTTTAGAATCTATAAAACAAAATTTTCTCCAAGAATTCAGTTCAGGGTTGGAAATAAATAGACACTGTTGTCAGTTTTGATATGTATCTGATGTCCCTTAATTTTCGCCTATACGAAATTTCTTCCCCCCCCCCCTTGTTTTTCCCTTTCAATTTGACCTCTTGAAATATTCAGGGATTTCATGTCAGCGAAAAGACAGGAAATAGGGAAAAAATGGGGAAATTAAATTTAGCGTTGGCAAAACGGTTAATAATATTTTCTCTTATTTTGAGCAATGTGAGTCGTTCACTTGATTTTTTTTCGTTCTTTTAAAAGCTAAAAATACCATACTTTCAGACAGACAAGTAAATATTACGAAAGTTTTAACTATATGCGTCTTAAAATGCATTTTTTAGTATTACGGGGTGTTGATACGGGGCTTACGGGGGCGTTGATAAGAAATCGACGGCGGGATTGCCAGATTTTGAAATAGAAAAACACGTAACTTCGTCTGAAAAAATGCTACAAAACTACATTTACAAAACACTGCGCCGTCTAGTGGAACCAAATAAAGTTAAACATATCAGTATTCTGGCAAGTTATTTTAACAATTCGTTTTCGTATTAGATATGATTCTAAAATCATTAACTATGCATCTAAATATCTTTCAAATAATAAATGCATATAATTACTCATTTCATTTTTCATTTTCGGAAAAAATGTGTTGGCGAACCGAAAGAGTAACTTAATACAGTTTTCCTTGTTTAGGAGAATTTCTCATGAAAGGGGGAAAGAAATTATAGTGTCGGTGAGACGAAGAAGGGTGGGGGAGGGGGGCGGGGCGGCGTTTAACCATCTATCTAGACGTTGAAACAGTCTAAGATTTTCACTCTTAATTGAGATATTTAAATGCAGAGATTATTATACGTAGACTAGAAAGTCACCCGTCAAGATTGACGGATGAAAATTGCTTCTACATTTGAACGAAGCCATTGCCTGTTTGGTGCTAATTTGATGGTTGAAATCGTAAACCTAACTCCAGTGGCTTAACCCTAAACGCCAGTAGATAGCGTTCATTGCTGACCTCTCTTTTTCGTTTCTTCATTCCCCTGAAATGATACAGTCTTACCAGTAAAACAGTTAAGATCGAGTTCAGCCTTGTCACAATAAAGTCTTTCCCTGGATGTTAAACAATACCAAAACATATTATCAAATTACCACGCCGTGGCGCGAGTTGCATTGTTGATAACGTCAGTCGCGTTACTCGATCATTCGCTATTTTATATATGAGGATGATAGACACAGAACATTTTCACTTGTCATTAACAGAATGTGAAATAAAATGAATTGCACTTTAGTATCTTCTAAGGCTTGCGTTTTATTATCACCATCGACAGTTTAATGTAAACTATCGCTACAAATGTTCCTTCAGATACTAATAGTTTGACACCGCATACGTAAGTAAAAATCAACAGAGATACAGCGATGTCCGTTTGTCATTCGTGCGCTGCTATATAATGACTGTACTGGAACGTTACAAAATTAAAAACATATTTATCTATTCAGAGAGCGATAGGAATGTAAGAGTAAGACGAGCTGATGTGTGCATAAGATAACTTCCTTTTACTGCAATTTAATGTCATTTTCCCATTATTGGCAATTTTAATGTGATTCAATAGGCTTCTCCCTTAATATCACCAACAGTGGCCAAATTGAAACCAGATTTTAAAAAAAAAATTGCCGAATTTGTCGCCAAGTTGGCGACAAAACTTGGCGACCAAAACATTGGCGATATATTGCCAAGTGTCCACCAAATTGTAACACCACTTAAGTTTACATCGAAATAACCAATGATCTCCCCCCAAAAAGGAGCAAAAGACCCCTTTAGAAACACTCGAATGCAGCCAAAAGAAGAGGTGCACAACTAGACCCCACAAGGAGTCTACGTACCAAATTTCAACTTTCTAGGACATACCGTTCTTGAATTTGCGACATACATACGTACATACAGGCGTCACGAGAAAACTCGTTGTAATTAACTAGGGAATCGTCAAAATGGATATTTCGAGTGTCTATACGTTCTTAGGCACTTATCCACGTGTGGTCGAGTCGGAAAAAAAAACCACATTCATTCATTCATTCGGGGGTGAGCAAAATGGAAATTAAAGTCGATTTTTGAGTGAACATTTTTTCGCGAATACAATACATCCTTTTTTGTAAAAGGAAGTAATAACAGGCAAATTAGATTTTGAAATGGTATAACCTTGGTACAGAAAATATAATCTTATTAAGCTAAGAAGTTGTTAAGGGACATTCATTTTACGTCTTATAGAGATAAGCTTAAATTCAATTTGTTTCACAAAATAGCATATCTTTGACAATTTTTTCAAATAATATTAATTTTTCTTCGTCATACACTATTCTAAGTAGCATAGGGTGTCTAAATCAAATTGAATTTATTACTAAATCTGATTTTTTTTTATTGTAAGAAAAAGATAAATAGTTATCTCAAAGCAATTTCTGAAACATTTTAGAAGTCATCGAAGATAAGTTGCAAAACACATTGTACCGAATTTTTACTTCGAAATAATCCGACAGCTTTTCCGATTTTCTCATTGCTTTATTTGATTATTTCCTGCTATTGTTTCTTTTGTACTTTAACTCAGAAGTTACTCTTACGTCTTATCTCCTTCTGAATTTCATTAAGATTATGGCATTTTACTAAATGATATGTAATTTATTTTATACATTCGCATAATTTATTCGTAAAAGTATTTCAGTAAATGAAATAGAAACAGACATCTACACTCGACATGGATAAATTACATCTGTTATACGCATCGTGAAATCCTCCCTAATGTCTCATGATGTCTCATGATGGTGCAATGAATGGTGCAATGAATGTACTTTTTCCATTAATGTTATTAGTTTGTAGACTTTTATTTTGGCTTTTCATTTTTAATGTTTTATGTGCACAGCAAACAATCTTTCTGCTTTCATTGAATTAAACTTTTTCACAAATAACACATTCTAATACAGCTACAATATTGTTAATATATGTTGTTCAGAAAGTATTTTAGCTACCAAGAAGCACGTGAACATAAAAAGTATCTTTATTCTTAAAAACACACAATGGGGTTGTTTCCTTCAGTCAACAGTACTACTTTTAGTAACTAAAATTGATAAATTGAGTTAAAAAAAAAAAAAAAAAATATGGCCCCAGAAAATACTTTCATTTACCCAACAGTTATTTTTAATTAATTTTTTAAAATTTCCGATTTTTCAAACAAGGCGTGGTCTTTATGACGTCACAAATGATGTACTTTAGCGCGCAATCCACTGGCGCGCTGAATGTGTATATATAATATCTACCGCGTTTCCAGGTTATAATAATTCAGAAGCGAATTAAATATTGTACTCTACGCTTGCTATCAACCATATCGTTGCCACTACATATGAGTAAAGAAGTGAATTGAATATTGCGCTCTGCACTAATGGCAACAGTGAATGGCAGTTCGTCATTTGTGATGTCAAGCGCAGAAGCGTTAAAAATAAAATTCAGTCAGCAAACCGATTTAAATAATTTTTTAGAAATAGTAAACTTTGCCTTATTATTTTAAAAATGGTCAAATCTTATGTTTTTAAGCATGCTCTTTCAGAAAAAAATACTTTTCGAATTTCGGAAACGACCCCATTGTTGTACCGTTACTGATTTTTTAACTCTCAATAAATGTTTGAACACAGATATTAATTCATATATTTTTTCGAATCAAGGAAAAATATTAGCAGTGAAGTATGAATGCGGATTCTTACTTCTAAAAACAAAGAATTTTTGGATCATTAGTAGTTTCCTGAACCTTTATAAATGCTTTGAACGCTGTCCTTAATTTATTTCTCTTTTCTTTTCTCTTGAAAGAAATACTATCTATTATCGTTAGATGAAGATTTTTATTTTACTTGATTAATTCTTTTTCGCTCTTGATTGAAAAATTTTTAATCAAATGCTTTGGGTTGACTTATAAAAAAAACAGCATTTTCCGTAAACGAAAATTAATTTCATCAACATAACTATTTTTTAAATGATATTTATCTTTAATGCAATATAGAAGGAAATATGTCCTTTAATCATTATCACTTCAGCGAAAAGTAAATAAATTTTGAAATTTTAAAGCTTTTAATTCACAACAATGAAACATTTTTTCATGCTACCCTATTTCACTAGTCTGTTGTTTTAAAGCAGACTTTCTCGGTGCAAGAATAATTATTTTAATACTTCGTAAGGAGATGAGGATTAGTTTCAGTTTTAAAACTTAATCGTAACAATCTTTTTAATAAATAATAGGAAACTGCATAGTTCAACATTTTTTGTTCCAGAAAGGATTTTAAAATACTGCTTAAATTTATCAGCACTTTTGTTTAATTTTCTGCTTGATACAATGGAAGAGAAAATTTTTAAACCTGTGCAGTTGAAAACTCATTACATTGTGCTCAAATAGATTCATTAAAGCATAAATACGGTACCCAATTGGTTTTACAAATATCTGGCTAATAAACATTTATTAATTTAGAATGACTAGTAGCTCCGAAAATCTGATTTATATTTTATTTACTTTGAAATATTTTGAAAATAGTACGTCTGACTTATTTAAAATACTATCTTTAATTTTAACTTTTTTAATAAAATTTTTATTACTAGGTTTACTATTTTCATTAACAGTTTCAGCAACTGCATTACAATGGGGTTGTTTCCTTCAGTCAAAAGTACTACTTTTAGTTACTGAAATTGATAGAATGAGTAAAACAAATAACATGGACCCAGAAAATACTTTCATTTTCCCAACAGTTATTTTTTAATTAATTTTTAAAACGTCCTATTTAGAAAACAAGGCGTGGTCTTTATGACGTCGCAATTGATGCAATTTGGCGCATCTTTCTTTCGCGTTTTAACGTTATGATAATCAAGAAGCGAATTCAATATTGCGCTCTATGCTTGCTATCAACACTATCGTTGCCAATACACGTGAGTAAAGATGCGAATTAAATATTTTTCTCAGAATGGCAACACTGAATGGCATTTCATCATTTGTGATGTCACACGACAGAAACGTAAGCAATAAAAGCGCACCGATTTAAGAAATTTTTTAAAAATGTTAAACTTAGTCAAATTATTTAAAAAATGGTCAGATCTTATGTTTTTAAGCATGCTCTTTCAGAAAAAAAATACTTTTAAAATTTTGGAAACGACCCCATTGCGATAGCGACAAAATATGCTTGTCGTAGAAAAATGTTGATACGGAAGCCAAAATTACCGTGATTATTTATCGATTCCAAATGTGCTATCGACCATTTAAGTTCCTTTAACTAAAAGTAATTGTAATGATGCGCGAAAACGACTAATAAATGTCAAGAAATTTATACGCAGGCATTATATCATAATTTAATTTAAAATATATTTTAGAACATTTTCTAAACCTGCAAACGCACTTGAACCCTCTTCTCATAGAATTTAAAACCAGAAGGATATTTTTTGTATATATATATATATATATATATATATATATATATATATATATATATATATATATATATATATATATATATATATATATATATATATATATATAAAGATAAAAAAAGAAAATTTCAATTACAAAATAAAACTTATTTTGAAGAGACAACGTGGTGAAATAGTATTTTACCATGATTTTGAGAATGCTGTTTCTATTATTCCAATTTGGGTTTAAAACGTTGTAAAAGAACTTATTGGATTGATTAAAGTAATTTTTAAACACTGAAAAGTCATTCAAATCCATGATGCATTTTATCAAGTTTAGCCATTTGTACAAATGTATCAACTCAACTAATGCATTTATAATGTTTAATCTTCGAATTTGCGCTGAACAAATGTGTAATCCTCTATAATATTAAAATCTGTTCGCGTCTGTCTGTCTGTCTGTCTGAAGATCTATCTTCTCGAGAACCGCTGCGAATCGAGAGTCAAACGAGATACCGATCAATTAGAAATTTTCCAAAGAAAACAATAGGACCAATCTCGTAATTGTGCGACTTTAATTAGCTGAGATATTAATTAAAACGTCAATTAACAACACGTTCTCGGGAATTCTTATTTCTTTCCTGTTGCCATTTTACTTATGGGTTAGAAAAAAAAAATTCGAATGATCGTTTTAAGAGCGCAGTTTTTTGGCTGTTATCCAAGTCTTAAAACAACTTTTTCGTCTAGAATTTTATTTTAAATTGGTTGGCCGGTTGCTCTATTCGAACTCAAACTTCATTTATCGTCTGCCGTTTTATTTTTTTAGTCAACGCTCTTTAATCTTTTTAGCATATGAAAGTTATTTCTTTCGCCGTGTTTGTTTTAGAAAGTGTGTTATTCCGAATCCCAATCGGCTGCATTATTTTTTCTTTCATTACCAACGCTCATATATTCGTTTTTGTGCGACTCATTATGTTTATTCTGTTGAACTTTTCTATTTTACATTGTCACTTCTCTAGAATAGGTAAGTTTTCGAATTTAAACTCTTCTTATCCCTCCTTTTTATACTTTTGAAATACATTTTGTACAATTAAAAGAGCACGCTAAATTAAGACAGTTTAGATTTTTTAAAATGATCACGTTATATTAAGACTGTTTAGATTTCTTTAAATAAACACGTTAAATTAAGATTGTTTAGATTTCGTTAAATGAAACAAAAGTTCGAGAACTAAGAAAGTTTACTCTTTTAATGATTTTAACTGAATAATAATCTGTTCAAATTAGTTCCGTGTAAAAGTATTTTTTTCTCTAAACAGTTGTTAATTTCAATAGACAAAATGTTGGTTAATGTTCGAAATAAACAAATTGGAAAATCGAAAATTTTAATAAATAAACATTGCACGGAATAAGAAATAAATTGATACCTTTATGCTTTTGGAGAAACGGAGCCCGAGATTGGGGTACTTTGGTCCGCATTAAGAAAACCTTTTGTTACAATTGCAATGATGAATATTATCAATATTGTAACAAACTTATACTTCATCACCATTTACGCCAGAACCATCTAAATTTTTGCAAGAATCAGCACAAGTCAGAGCTCAATATTTCTATCAACAGACTATTTCTTTTGAAGTCTTTAAAGAGTGGACAACGTACCTGAGTTCTTGGTTTTGAAAAAATGCTAACATATTTTTCTCTTTGTGACAAAAAAATAAAATAAAATAAAATAAATAAAAACATCTGTAATTAATTCTGAACTAAAAGAGCAGAGGAGTTCAATTTGCTATACTAATCTTGATGTTAAAACCGGGGGAAAATAAAAGAGTTTTAGACACCTAAAAATTAACTCAGCATTGTCCCTTATAATATTAAAATCTGTTCGCGTCCGTCTGTCTGTCTGTCTGTCTGTCTGAAGATCGATCTTCTCGAGAACCACTGTGAATCGGGAGTCAAACGAGATACCGATCAATTCGAAATTTTCCAAAGAAAACAATAGGACCAATCTCATAATTGTACGACTTTAATTAGCGGAGATATTAATTAAAACGTTAATTAACATAACGCTATTTAGGAATTTTTATTTCTTTCCTGTTGCCATTTTGCATATGGGTGAGCAAATAAAATTCTAATAATTGTGTCAAAAGAGATTTTTTTGGCTGCTGTCCAAATCTTAAAACAACGTTTCCATCGAGAATTTCATTTTTAATTAGTTTAAAATTGGTTGCTCTATTCGGATATTTATCGTCTGTCCTTTTTTATTTTTTCACATTCAACGTTCTTAACTCTTTTCAGCATATGAAAAATGTTTCTTTAGTAATGTTTATTGATTGAAGTGTAAGTTTATCATTCACCGGCCTCATATTTGGGTGCATTTAGGATGTGCGACTAATTATGTTTATTTTGTTGGACTTTTTTCCGTCACATGGGTGAGTTTTCGAATTGTAATAAATCTCTTTTTCCTTCCTGTTTCGATTTTTGCAATACAGTTTGTATCGTTAAAAGAACACGTTAAATTAAGATTGTTTGGATTTCTTTAAGTGAAACAGAGTTGAACAAAAAAGATTGTTTTTAAGGATTTTAACTAAAGCTTAATTGGAATCTGATGGCTTGATATTAAATTAATGCTTATTGGTATTTAATAAGTCTTGGTGCTTTAGTTTCACGTAATCAACAAAAAAGTGTGTGTCATTTTATGTAAAAAGCTGATTGTAATTGTACATAAAATATTTCAGATATATTCTATCAGATTTAATTCAGTTTAAAGTGAGCACATATTATAGTTGAGAATGCATATATTTTCATCTTTTGTGCTAATTGAAAATGGGGCATTCCAAGGTATTTGTGACATAGGGGTGTCCGTAACAAAACTTGATAAAAGGTTAAAAATTTTATATATGTTAAAAAAGCACATTCCAAAGGACACACATGTCATTTTTTTTCTTCATTTACTTCATATTATCCATGTAATCGCAATCAAAACATCAAAAATACAATTTTTAACGTTACGGACTCTACATTGAATTTTTCTTCATTAGTGACTTGAACCGAATTCTAAGCCAAAACTGGTGCTTGGGACAAATAAAGTAAAGGATTATCTCTAATACATATAATAATTTTAATCAAAAAGTGCATTCGTTAAAAAATTATAAGTTGTGAAAATGGTGATTGTAGAGTCCGTAACAATAATTAGAAGAAAAGTTTTGTTAAAATTTTTATTTATGCATTTTATGTCACTAAATTGAATGTTTTCTAACTTCACCTATAGTGTTACAATATTCTAAAATAAGTTTCATGATTATTTAAATTCGGTATTTTTAATTAATTTTCAAAATTTGGTTACGGACTCTACAAAACGTTACGGACTCTACATTTGGCAACCGTTTCAACACAGCTCTTTCTTTACCAAAATGTTTGAACAGCCTGCACAAGAAAAAAAAAGTAGCCCTTTAAAGGAAATTACAACTTATACTTTAAAAAAACTTTGACTTTCAGAAGAATTTTGACTGATCAAGTAAGTGTATAGGGGGAGTCAGGGCACGTTGGTCTGGCTCTCTACTTTAATTCTTTTTTTTATCTCATCATAAATTTCATTTCGTTATTTTATTTTCTACCATGAGTTAAATATTTCTCACCACCCCAGAAAATTTTCAATTCATTACCTTTTTCCCCATTAATACTTTAAGAGAACTTTGTGAAGTGAACCAACCTGCCACAGTCCCGGTGTCCCCACATTACGAACTCAACTTCTATTACAATTTTAATGTTAAATATTATCCAACATTTGTACCAAACAAATGTTTTATGATTAGAATCGAAAACCAAGTTTAAAGATCAATATAATTAAAATTGACCAACATTTACTGTTACTCTTTTTCAACAATCAGCACAATTTGTGTTTTTAGCATCTTCACTATTGCTAATACTGGAGTATTGCTTTTTTAATTGTTCTAAAAGTTTTTGTGTGTTTTCTAAAAGTAAAGCAACATACCCCAGGTACTTGGTCTAAAAAAAGTTGTCCTGATTTTTTCCCTACAACAAAAAATAAACTGCTAATACTTAAGAACTAAAAAAACTTATTTTAGCAGAGGAATTCAATTTATTGCTTCATTTTTTATGAAAACCATTAAAAAAAAAAAGTTGCTTAGTTATGAGAGTTAATCAATTAAAAGTAGCACAGCCAAAATAACAGTTTCTGAAATTTGTTCGAAATAACTGTACAATATGATTTCATTATAGGAATTGTAGAACTATAGGCGCTACTTTTTGTTGGTCGTAAATTAAAAAAAAAGGTATTAAAATTATCAAGGCCGGTTTAACGAGTCTCAATTTATCCTATTATCTTATGGGATGTTGACTGATCTGGTGATCCCGCATTTCAGTATATTTCCAGTGTGACATTTGAAAAATTTCCAGTATAAAATAGGAGTATATATTGTACAAAAAAAAAAAAAAAAAAAAAGAAAAAAAGAAAAAAATCACTTTCACGTTAAAATAAAGGAACAAAGTAAGGCATGTCAGATGCCATTTCGTAAATTAATATTAAGGCCATTAAACAAAAATATAAGATCTTTCGTGCCATGCATGACTGAGACTGATCATACATTTAATTAATTAAATGCAATTATTTAAACCGGAAATGAATAAAATTTTGTTGCTTAAAAATATATGTGATTCCTGAAGCAAAAAATGTTGCCTTTTTAAATTAAAATAACAGAAAATTTAACTTAACTTTAAAAATGCAATTTAAAAAGTATTGGGTTAAAAACATCTTCTTCCTAACATGTCCGCCCCCCCCCCCTCAAAAAAAAAAAGTTATCCCGAAATTTCGACTTACCGAAGATGGTCCGGTATTGATCACTTCAGATAACCAAGGTTCTACTATAAAAGTTGAATTGTTAGTGAAATTTGCATTAAAACCTATCTTTTCTAATATCAAACTCAAGACTGAAGAAATCAACACATCACTTGGTCTGTTCCAACAAGAGGCTACCTTCAATCTGGTACCCCCCCACCCCTAGAGCTTGGGTGCACCTCCCCTAAATATCCCACAGACCCCCTTCCCCATAATATCAAAAACCTCTCCCCAAAAATGAGAAAAATACCTCTCAAAACACCCCCTAAAAAAACTTCAATGGCGCAGTCTGCGGCATGCCCCTCCCCCCCCCCCAGGTGGGCACCTTTCACATATATGATGAAAAAATAGTCATAACAGTTGATTCTATCATTGTAACTATTGAACAATGAGGTAGTATTGTTGTTGTTTACACTCTATAAACAATCATTCAAACAATACTCGAACGTGACAAATATGTAGAGTCCGTAACATGTTCATAATCGTGCAGTTCTTCAGTAAATAATTCCGTAAAAAATATTTTTTACCTTTTTAAAAAATATTTTGGTGCTTAAATGTATTATAGATAAACTGAGACATAGTGGAAAACCTTCATTAGGTAAGAGCAGTTATTACTTTCACAGAAAATTTGAAGATAGTTTAAGCAAAAATTTCCATGTCTTTTTAGCGTAGAGTCCGTAACATGCTATATATCTTCCTATATCTTTAGAAATTCAACACAAATCTAAACTTTTTTCAATGTTATGACATAACTACACATAGGACTAATCATTTACAAAAAGTTTAATTTTACTATTTGCACTAATCATGAGTAGGAGGCTAAAACATCCTTATGAAGTGTAGAGTCCGTAACAGCCAAATACCTTGGAATGCCCCAAATACTCATAACTTGTATTATTGATAAATATGATTAACGTTAAAGAGGTTTTTGCCAAAAATATGCTCTACTGATGTTTTGCAAACCTTGCATTACGCGTAATTATTTACTCCTTAGCGCTTTAGAAACTGATGTCAGAATAATACAAAAACATCAATTGAACAGCTCTTTCATTTTTTAAGTAGCCCGTGCAACGCCGGGCACGCAGGCTAGTTTAAGAAATAAATTCTTACTTTTTGTTTCTCTTATTCCATTTCTTCGGAACTTTAATTTCAGTTTACTTTCCGTTGATAAATTAAATTCAAATCTTCATTTATTACACATATATAAAAGACGTTTAATTTCGTTCCATATTTTATTATAAAATAACATTCTCCTACAACATCGGACGAGAAATAATATTCATTCCATTAAAACATTCCGACTCTTATCTACTTTATTTTTTAACGTTGCCATTACATAAAAGAAATGCATAATACAGACGATAACTAAATTAAATAATGAGAAAGAAATATAAAGCAGTGAAGACGATAAGTTTACAAATAGCAGTAACATTTTTCTTAACAATTAAGAACAAATAATAAAAATAATATTCACATTCCATTAAAACATTCTGACTCTCGTCTACTTTATTTTTTAACGCCGCTATTCGCAACTCCAACGAACTATAGGGGGCACTGAAGTCACTGTCTAATGGCGGACTTAAAAACTAAAACAAACGCACATGGTAACGAAGAAAATGCTAAAAGTGTTGTGATTTTTGTTCGTACGTATGATTTTTTCGCTTTATTCTTTTTAAATTAATTTTCAAAGTCTTGTTCATATTCTAACCCACGTAGAAAGAAATGAAAATTCAAAAAGCATTACTAAACGTCAAACATTAATGCAAAGTACGTAGTTCATAGTTCTAAGCAGCCATTTTCACGATGTTGAATTCGATATTCATCAATTCTTGATAAAACTAAATAATAATTGTGGCCTGACAAGAATAACAATTAATGCTAGAAAATTTAATATGACATTACAAATTATTACCAAAAGAAGATGATACTTCTCTGCTTTGCTTTGGCTAGCGCTTATTGTTTTCCATTTGTAGCTGAGTTATTTCTCTCGAATTCCCGAATCGGTTAATTTAAAAATTTTCTGTTTCGATTTTTCTAATTTCTGAGTTACGATTTAATTGTGTCATGTTATGCAAATCATTAACAAAATTCTCACGGATATATGGTGGTAGTTTTCTTTTCAGTTGATTGACCATTATTTCTTTTCACTTATCGAATTCTGTAATCTTACTACCATTTTATTCCACTCATGATAAAAATTAAAAATGGTTTAACTAAAAACGCGAAATCTCGCCAAGGCTACTTTGCTCGCACCATACTAAAACTATAACCCTAAACAAATTTGGCGAAACCTTTCAGCTGAGAATAAAAGGAATAAAGTAAATTCTTTCTCGGTTATTCATTTTGTTCTACGATAATATATTCAAGGAAATATTTTGCATACTGTCCATTCCAACTAAATGCTGCTGTAAAATATGGTAAGTTTAATTAATTTAAGATTAAAAAACCCCCCATATTCTTACAAATTCATACAAAACAATAAATTTTTTTACCTTGTATAACGTTATCCAAGTTTGTTAATCCAGAATTTTCGCTTTCACCAATTATTAAGGAAATAATGAAAACTAACATTATTTTGAGAAGCTCGAGAATACTACTAAGGGACGAATTAATTTCTGTAGCTGAAAGCAAACTAAGACACATCGATTGCGTTAATAAATACTCAGAACAAACTGCCTGTGTTTACGTCAACAGACACACGTAGAACGCAACGTGGCAATGTTTTAGTTTCATTTGCAGTTTTGTAAATCACCGCAAGGTAGCGTATTCGAGCGCTGGAGTTCCGAATTGCGGAAAACAAATAAATTACGCAGACGATAACGAAAGTAAATAATGAGAATGAAATATAAAGCGATGCAGATGATGAATTCAAATAGCAGTAAAAAAAAATATTTAAACAATTAAGAACAAAGAATAAAAATTTTTGATGTTGACATTAATATTAATTCTCTCTTTTTTTTTCAGGCTGTCATTTTCCGTGTTGTGAGGGGGCCATTTGTAGAAGAGTTTTACCAGTGTGTCACATACGGCTTCTACACGGCCGAATGGCAAGAACAGTTGTACACCACAACTAGCTTGGTGCTCAACTTTATCCTCCCTCTGCTCATTCTCACCTTCACTTACAGCTGCACTTTCTACACCATTTCAAGTAAGTTAATGGCATCTTGCCACTCCTAATAATGCTTAAATGCTTTGCTTTCATTGAGACGCCCTTTCAGGTTTTCCTTTCAAAAAACTGACACTTGCAATTAGGCCTGGTATTTAAGCAATCTCAACGCCCGGATTTGATTGATATTTTTAGTTTCAAAAACAATTTTTGAATTATTTTTATTAGTTGGTCTGTATTGATTGTCTCGTAATAGTGTTGTTGTAATTTTAAATTTTATTTAAAAAAAAGTAATAGTTAAAAAAAAAACTTTTTAGTTTCGTGACCTTTTACCGTTATTGTAAGAGAGCTATTCAAATTTTTTTAATTCTTTTTTGACAAACTGTTTACTAACTAATCTCAAAGTAGTATTCCAATATTGAAAAAGATTTTTTGTATAAAAAAAAGAGATCACATCATTACTTTTTTAGTAACAGTAACATAATATAAAGATATTTATACGGAAAATCTATATTTCACTAAGGTTACTTTAAAATTGATGCCTGAAAATCATCTAAGAATTGTACTTCTCTACTTTGCAAGTTCTCTGCTTAAAAAATTGCATCACCATCAAGTGTCATTAACTACACGCTTAAAAAATGTATTTGAATTTGAATGGATGAATAAAAAGTATTTTATTCAATATTGAAAATTTTAACAAGAATATAAATAATTATAGGGGAACTAATCGTAGGAATTGAAAAAAATATAAATTTTTTAGACTTTTAATACTTTTTATGCGTATTTGGATCAAGAGTCGGATATCTCCATTATGTAACAAGTAATTACGCTTAGCCAACATTATCCTCAGCCAAAATCACTGATCGAGTAACCCTCTGACGTCACCAACAATGAAACTCGCGCCATAGCATGCGTGACGGCATCATTTAATTGTTGCATCCCTTAAAATTCAGTAATTTTATTTTATTTGTAATTAAATAATATCTTTTGACAATGATTGTGACATGCAGGGAAATGCTTAATTTTGACAAGGCTGAACTGGATCCGGTAACTTCACAATTTTACTGGTAAGACTCATTTCAGGAGAATAAAGAAACGAAAAAAGGATCAACAATGAACGGCATCTACTAGAGTTTAGGGTCGATCCGCTGGAGCTTGGGTGAAATTTTCAACTATAAAAATATCACCAAACAGGCAATTGCTTCGTTCAAATGTAGAAGCAATTTTCAGCCTTCATACCTTGACGGGCGATTTTCTAGTATTTTCATAAAATATTATTGAGTTAGGTGTCACAGAGGCAAATTCTAACGTAATGTAAAACATAAAGGCAAAATCTTTGAAAGTTTTTAAGAAGTGCAGCTGCCTCTTCTTGCATCGAGATCTTATAACCTCTTATCACGTCAATTCACGAGCATACCAACCAATGTAGCGCATTTTAAAAAAGAAACCTGATTTTAGTGTAGTAGATCGATTGGTCTAGATGCTTGGTTTTAACAGAGTCGGCGTAAAGAAATATTCAGTTTAAAAATTGTTGGAATTCACTGAAAGGCATAAATTCTGAAGAACAGATTTTCTGACTTTTCAAAAACTAAAGTAATATGTATTATAAAGGGATCAGCGCAATACGTATGTCCCTAAGTAATTAAAGTGTGTTAAAAAAGTTTAGAGACAACAAGGTTTTCATGTTTTACAAGTTAAAAAGAGAAGTAACGAATTCAAAACAATTTAGAATCATGAAAAAATATCAGTATAATTATCACACTTTATAAAAATTACATTACGCAATCACAGATTTTGGGATAAAAATTCAAATTTGAATTTTACTGTCCCAAAAGTTTAGGCAAATCATCATTTTCCTTTAATGTACAAATTTTAAGTTCATTTTTTCTGGTAACTTCAAAAACTCGATCAGGCATACTTTAAACGAGAGATTGAAGAACTTCTGGATTTAACGAAAACCAACTGTGTTCAATTTGCAGCCGAAGATCTTCAACTGTTGCAAACCGTTAGCACATAGCATCTCAAGCTAATATTTCCCAGAGGTTCTTTATTGGGTTTAGGTCAGGACTTAAGGTTGGCCAGTCCAGAAGAGTTACCTGGTTTTGTCTAAACAACTGCATTGTAGAGTTAGACTCATGAATGAAGCAGTTGTCTTGCTGAAATATTCACTGGTTCCGGCCAATAATTTTACAAATGGAAGCAATTGTATTTCAAGCGTTTTCTGATAAACTTCGGAACATTGACGATCCTTTAAAAAAAAGGTATATCGGTTGTTCCATTGAAAGAGAACGTTCCGCACACCATGAGTGAACCTCCCTCTTGTTGTCTGCGGAAAAAAGGTCGGGGTTCCGTGCGAATATCGTGGAATGCGATCAACCACCAGGAGCATTTAAATTAAATTTCTTTTCATCACTAAAAATAACACTTAACCATTCATTTGATTACAGTCTCACTGAACACAAGCATCTTTACGCTGTTTTGTAAACTTCGGCGAACGACGTATTTTGCGATAAACAAGAAATGCACTTGCCTGCAGCCGTCGATGTTATGTTGATTTTGACACTAGAAAGCTTAATTCTTTTCGAACTGACCGTGTTGACCAATTCTGGGTTGAAACTAATCTTACCATCTCTTTGTCTTGTCGTTCAGTTGTTTTCTTTGGTCTTCCAGAACGAAAGTTTGTTTCTAAACTGTTACCTTTTGATAAAATTTAGTAAATAGCAATCCTACTGCGTCCAATTTTACTTGCAATGTCCACCACTTTCCATTCACACCCTTTCAAACGATAGATTTGCAAAATTTCCTGTTTAAAGAACTACACATTCATAGGCATTTTGGCAATCGTTCAGAAACGGAAACACAGGTTCGTTTTTATGTCAGACTAATGGTACACGCACGGCTTTGCCCGTAGTAGAAAATTAAAAAGGTCTTTTGGTTCGCCTGTATATATAAAAAAATATATGGTGAATTTCTCGCCAATTGACTTGTCGATGTTACGGTTCCACGTTATGATATTTTGGTAATTTACTCGTCCATCCTATGATAATTTCGCTCGGGAAAATGTTCTTAAAATTGGAATAGAAAAAGAACAAAATCGAATTTTTGAAAAATCGCTTCGAAGTGTCTTCCCTATGCTACGAACTAATTCTGTGCCAAATTTCATGAAAATCGAGCGAACGGTCTAGGCGCTATGCGCGTCACAGAGATCCAGACATCCAGACAGACTTTCAGCTTTATTATTAGTTAAGAAAACTTGTGCGTCACAAGTAAATGAGTAGTATGCAAATTTTGAGTATCAATACTAAAATCAGGTTTAACATCGATTGCTTAAATATTTTTGGGATGGCATTTTATCTTTTATATTTTTTAAAATTAGATCTATCACCGATAAAAGTTGTTTGGGCATCTATCCTTTTTTTTTTCGTCATTCGTTATTTCCATAGCTTATTTCGTGATTTCAATAAAATGAATGTCTATAAACTTTTGGGACGCACTTTATAAGTATAACAACACTTTTAACATGGAATTCTCAGCATGCATTTGGAATGGGCGTTCTGCATTGTAACGACATACACTGCATTAAATTGAATTAATATTTTTACATAAATATAGATTATTATTATTCATAGTTTTTGAGGAGAGGGACAAAAACAAAAACAGTAAGAATTTTATAAAGTGAAAAGTTAATAAATCGTAGAAAATAGTATTTTATTTTTATAAATTTGTTTTTGAACCTACTTTTTTGAAAAACCACTGAAATAAATTCATATAAAACTATTATTAATTGCTATTAGTTAATAATGCTTTTATGAGGCTGAGATTGCTCTTGCCCTAAAAGAGGCATGCAAATTTTGAAGTACACTCAAACCTGTTTTTTGCGGTCTTTTTTTTTTTTTTTTTGTGAATTTTTTTTTTTTTTTTTGTACTTTTTTTTTTTTTTTTTTTGTGCGGTGTATGAAATTTTCAATCATTTTGGGACTCAACTGTCGAAATCTTTACTAATAATAAAGCTGAAAGTCTGGATGTCTGGATTTTTGTTCGTCTGGATCTCTGTGATGCGCATAGCACCTAGACCGTTCGGCCGATTTTTGAGGCAAGCAAATGAACATAGCAAATTAGCAAGAAACTCGTGATCCATTATTTGTAAATATACAGGCGAATCAAATGACCTTTTAATTTTCTACTACAGCAAAGCTGTGCGGGTACCACTAGTTCTTTATAAAACGGAAGAAATTCTTTATAAAACGAATGGGTTTCTTTTATGCGGTCCCTGTCCCCTGCACAAAAACAGGTTTGAGTGTAATAAAAAAATAAATGAATGAAATACGATGCATCGGAAAACTTTGATTGTACACCATTGAAAACTTTGTCTTTGAAGACTTTTAAGTTTAAATCATCAATTCGAAAGAATCCACGTCAATTTTTACGTGCAATTTTTTTCGGCAATAATTTGTTGTATCAGATCCCTATATGAATGTATATATTACCGTTAAAGTATAAAACCGGTAATTTTAGAGAATACATAGTTATTTCATGGAATAACTGATCGTGTCCGTTAAAGTGTAAAACTCTCTTGTATTTCACGGTTTAACTAGTTATTTCAAAGAATAACGATCTACAGCCCGTTAAAGTGTAAAATAATCTATATCATATATCTTGCACGACAAATACATTTACCTTCCAGCCCTACTGCATTTGTGAACTATTCCAGGTCATAGGGTTTTTGTTTTAGAAAAAATGTTCTTTGTAATTCCAAGTGTCGATGTCGTTTTAGTAATCCTTGTTGTAACAAATGATTTTATGGTACGTTTCCATAAATACCATTTATACGCTGCATAAATTAGATAAATTGCCTCTTTTTCATTTTAATTGTCTATCATTAGTTTATTTATAGAATACCTATATATATAGTTATTTCATTTTAGATGAATTGTTTATTTTACACTTTAACTGTCACTCATTAGGATATTTATAGAATACCTACTTATTTCATAGAATAACTAGTTGAAGTGTCAAATTAATAACATATTACACACTTTAACGGACACGATCAGTTATTTCATGGAATAACTAGATATTCTATAAAATAACTGCGTTATATACTTTTTAACGGTAACATATGCATTATGTTTCTTATTATCATTGATTTCTTAATATAATATTTGTTCGTTCATTTTATATTTCAAAATACATTTTCTTAAATAATTGCACTTTTTGCTCAAATATATGAAATATGGCAAAAAAACAATATTTTTTTGACTATTTATTGAGAAATTCGTAATACCGGTATTAATACCGGTATTCCGGTATCACATTTTAAAAATACTGAATACCGGTACTGCATATTTGGTCCGGTATTGCAATCCCTAGTCGCATCCATGAAAGGAGATCTTCTCAGATGATTTAAAGTCGTAAGTTTAAGAGAAGCGGTACATTTTTAGACTGTGGGTCTAGTTTTCGTCATTTGTCGGCACAATAAGCTTTAAAATGAGGGAGTAAACTATGGAATTTGATAAGGGAATAAGGAAAATCTCTCGAAACGACATACAAACTGGCTGGAGAAATAACATATAAGGTTTAAGAAAACTACAAATGCTTTTTTCGGAATTAAAAATACACCATTTTCGGAACAGGAAGACATAGCTTTAAAATGATGAGTATGAGGTCCTAAATGACTTGAAATTTTAACTAAAAATATGATAAATAATATAACTACTCAGTGTGACTCAGGTGTGGATATAGACTACCATTTTAAGGGAGGGGGGGGGGGGGTTATGCTATAGATTATAGGGTTTTAGGTAGGAAAAATTTATATATTTTTGATATGCATAAAAAATATTGTTTATGTTTAAATTGTAAAAAGTGCTCTCATTCAAGTATCTAAAATACGCGTAAATCTTGCAACAGAATTTGATATGGACGTACATTGCTGTCATTTTAGTAATCCTTGTTGTAACAAATGATTTTATGGTACGTTTCCATAAATACCATTTACACGCTGCATAAATTAGATGAATTGCTTCTTTTTCATTTTAATTGTCTATCATTAGTTTATTTATAGAATACCTATATATAGTTATTTCATTTTAGATAAATTGTTTATTTTACACTTTAACTGTCTCTCATTGGTTAATTTATAGAATACCTAGTTATTTCATAGAATAACTAGTTAAAGTGTCAAATTAGTAACATATTACACACTTTAACGATCACGATCAGTTATTTCATGGAATAACTAGGTGTTCTATAAAATAACTGCAATACTTTAACAGTAACATATGTACAGAAACTATGAGAAGGAAACGAACATACGAACGTAAGACATTCGAAATCGAAGTATTCACTAAATCTATTTGGGACAAAAACTACAGATTATTTATCTAACCAATAAAAGAAAAAAACTTCTTTTAAGTACAAGTTCTGAAGGTTTTAAAAGAAATGCTTCTTGAATACCGGTCTGTAAAGCTTATTACGAGTCTATTTGTAATTTATACAGTCAAGTATACTGCCGTGTGCAGGTAAACGGCAGTATCTGCAGAAATGAGTTTTCGAGATATTTGAAAAAACGCGTTTTGGATTCAATACTAACTATAGGGAAAGGTTGAAATTCGACGTCTTTTTCGCGCCTTTTTTTCAGCGGAAACCAAATAAACGAGCTTGTACAATAAAGATAACGTAAAATAGATGACAAAAATGCAAAAAAAAAATGAAAAATGAAAAATTTGCAGTTACTGCCCTTTACCTGCACACGGCAGTATAACGCTGCTGTATTAAATTATCATGTTTTCAATGTACAAAATTTTTTGCAATTGAGGCAGTGAGAAACAAAGGGATGTAAGTGGACATTTCCAAGTTTTGAGTAAAACGCGTTTAAAGATAACATCTTAGGTAGGTTTTCCTTGAAACTTTTTTATAAATCATGCTGCATAACAGCACCTACCAGGTCTACTAGTACCATCTCTTGCCCCAAGACAGAGGAGAGGTTCACCTACCATCTGTACTGGTTACAGTGAAACCTGTGTAAGTTGACCACTTGCGGTGCACTATTTTAGAGTTCAACTTAAACAGGTGGTCTACTTACAAGGATGATCAACTTCACTGGTTTTACTGTATCTCCAAAATTTTTATTTTGCCACTTACATCCCTTTGCTTCTCACTGCCTCAGTTGTTCTACGTGAAAAAAACTATGTTATTTTTTTTATTTTCCCACAGGGAAAGAGAACACTTTCTCAGACTACCCAAATGCAGCTATGGACGAAGCCCGGCGAAACCTACTGAGAAAAGCGAAGAATAAAGCTTTGATGATTACAGTGGTAATCATGGTGGCTTTCGTGGTTTGTTGGGCGCCTTATTACACCACCATGATCATCTTCATCTTCTTGAAGCCAAATGACGGTCTAAGTAAGGATTTAGAATCCGCCATCTTCTTCTTTGGAAGTTCCACGGCCATGATCAATCCAATCATATACGGCGCTTTTCACTTGAAGAGAAAAACCGGGCGACGGGCTACAACCAATAGTAGTGCTTCTTCCAGGGTTGAAAATACGATCACCCTGGTGGCTCTGAGAAGGCATAAGATAGTGTCGACTCAAGTACGATTTGTGCCGCCATCTTTTCCAACAGAAAATTGTGGCAGGCAGTATTCCAAGTTAGATGGAAGCCAAGGACTCATCATGAATTCTAGGAACGAGTCTAATGGAGGCTTTGACGAGCAAAACTTATAAAATGCAACTTTAAGGAATTTTCTGAGCTTTTTTCATTCAATTTTTCATTTCCATGCATGTATGTTTTACAAGAAACTCTTTGCTAAGACCAAAATGTATAAATACCTACAGATTCGTTTGGTGGAAATGGTGAACTGCCGTGCAAGTCACATTAAAGTAAATGTCAAAATAAAAAAATAATAAAGGAAAATGAGTAAAACATAAAATAAAATATAAATGCACCCCCTAATGCGTGTTACATGTACCACAAAATAAGTTTTGGAGAGAATGTTGATGCAAAAATGAGTATACAATATACATATTCATCAGCAGATAAAATTAAATAATTAAACATTGTGTGTGATATTGTGTGTGCGTACGTGTGGATGTTATCTCTTTCCTGATTTGATTAGTTGCTAATGCCTAATCATTTATAAGCTGGGAGGAGGTCTACTTACTTATATAGACTTCAAAGTTTACATTTTTAAATCTTTTGCATTGCTGTAATACAATGATACTTTAAGTTATTTATTTCATTATTTTAAAATGTTGCAAAAAAATTGACGAACAATTTTTTATATGAGAATTTTATATTAGTTTTTACCTTTGAAATGACATGTAGTTTTTTTTTTGATGTACAAAAGTATAGCTTCTTTGTATGATTTGAATTTATACTCCATATTCACTGTTCTCGCCAAAAAATATACTTTGAGAATCTTTACCATCTAGATGGTGTGAAAGGAAATTGCAAAATGGAAATGGCATCATTTTGTTTGATAAGATTTGTGAAACACCGAAGTAAAAAAAAAAAGACTTTTTACTGATTTATGGAGGGTGAGGGATGAAATTGGACAATAAAAAAAAAAATCAAGATCATGTTCGCTATCGTTTTATAAGTAATTTCTGTAAATAAAGGTGTACATTTTTATTTAAATTTATTACTTCAGTTCTTCTTTTCGTCGCAGTTTCTCTTTTCACAAATTCATAAACACACGCACACACACATACACACACAAATCGTATGGATACTACTTTTAAAGAGATATTAAGTATCTTTTTTTTGGGGGGGGGGATGCAATTTTAATCTGATTTAGGTCACCGTTGTTACAACTAAAACAAATGATATTTTTAATGGTTTCAAATAAAGTTTCTTGATTACATTAAATTTGTTTATTTATGGCTTGAAAAAATGCTTAGAGTTTTCAATTATTCTAAAATATGTTTCGAAACTAATTACTTCCTTTTTTCAGTAAGTTACCGCCCTATAGCCAGTTCTAAGGCAGAAATACATAAAATACACCGCCAGCTCAGTCATTTCATCCGAGGACTACAGTTTCGTGCTTATTAGCACTCATCAGCCCGGAATAGGAAGTGACTGAGCTGGAGGTGGAAAACCTCTTAATGGGACTAAGATAACTAAACAAACAACGTTTCTTTGGCTAACAACAAAAAACGTTTGTTTGTTTGGCTATCTGGGTTTCCTTAAGAGGTTTTCCAGCTCCAGCTCAGTCACTTCCTATTCCAGGCTGATGAGTGCTAATAAGCATGAAACTGCAGTCTTCGGTTGGAATGACTGTGCTGGCGGTGTATTTTATGTATTTCTGCCTTAGCTCTGGCTATAGGGCAGTAACTTACTAAAAATACCATGCCTTGCTTGCATTCTTCAAGTTGAACCGAACCATTGTTTCGGTCACTCGTCTGGTCAGTGCTAATTTTATATTTGCTACCAGTTTGTTTGGCTATCTTGGCTCCCTTAAGAGGTTTTCCATCTCCAGCTCAGTAACTTCCTATTCCGGGCTGATGAGTGCTAATAAGCACAAAACTGCAGTCCTCGGATGGAATGACTGAGCTGGCGGTGTATTTTATGTAACTACTTCCTTGCTGAGCTTACACAAAAAATTCTCTGCATCAAAATTAACATTGTTCCATATTCATTGAACATGATTATTAAATGAAGAAGCTTAAGCCCACCTTTATTGAAAAAAAAAAAACTAACAGTTAAAACCGACTAAGCATAATTTTGTATCACAGATACTAAAGAAAAGTCTCTTTCATACCACATTAATTTTCATAAAAACGACATTTGTTTGGTCAACAAATGATCTTTTTAAATCAGTGTAAATGTATATCGATTCTTTTAAAAGATATTTTTATTTCTATTATACGACAGTGCATATTAAATGCTTTTGACATGAAGCAAATCATAATACAACTCAAATGCAAAATAATAGACTATTAGAACTGTTTGAACAAAACTTGTTTCTGAGTCGGAAAAAATGAACGCATGCAAATTAAAAAGAGTAAAACTCATTATTCATGAATGGGCAAATCAATTTAAACAACTTTTCAGATATTGTTTTAACAACATATGGATCATTAATACAGTGGAAAAATAGATACATTTTTTATATGGGTCAAAAAATAAGAATAATTTTATCATTCAATGTGAATGTTAAAAAATAGCGAAAATATTTGCGTACCTGTTAACTAATAGTTTGTCACAAGTATGAAGCTTGGCACAGGGATAGTTTTACGCTCTTTTAAAAGCCTTTTATTGCTCAAAAGGGTCATCGAGGTGATAAGAAGGGAAAAAAACGAAGTTACATATTATATCATTTCTTAAAAAACTATCCAACTCAATTCAAATGAACCTTTTATAATCTATGGCATGTAAGATTAAAAAGGAATATAGAAGGACTGACCAACTAAAACGTAGTTGAAGTAAATGAGGTAGAAAAATTGTAACTCCTGTCAGAGATGAACCCAAACTAAAGTAAGACGTCCAAAATAGTCGCTGAAAAATGCTTCTTACGTCCATAAGTGTTGGAAAGAATCTCTAGTTATCTTATCCACGCCAACTACATTTGCATGGTTGCATAAACTGCAGTTTTAATTGCGGATCTACGAAGTAAGACCAAAGATAAACATGAAGCAGAAACGTGCACGACTCTCCTGGAGCAAAGAGAAGCTCATATACAGGGGCAACAAGGTTGGAAAATTATTATATTCAGTGATGAATCTTTTTTAAAATACCTGTGATCAAAAAAATAAGTGTTCGAGTTTGACAATTTAAAAAGAAAAGCGTATGAGAAATCATGTGTAAGACGTTCTCTCCAATTTGACCCGTCCTTTTGGGTTTGTGTGTGCATGAGGGCTGCTGTAATTGGGAAATTATATATATCTTAAAATAAAACAATGCGTGATTTTCGCTGCTTATCAATAATACTGCATGATACTTCATATGAGGCACAGCAGTGACACATTTAGTGACATATTTTATCTTTCAGCAAGATTCTACTCCGTGTCATGTCTCTAAATCGACTCATAGATTTTGAACAGAAAGATGAATTTCGGTATTAAACTGGTCAAGCAATTCTACCAATCTTAGTACGATCAAGAATTTGTGGTACCGTCAAATCTAAAGAAAGCGGTTCAAGACCTGGTGCCTTTTTGGTTTGTGTGTGCATGAGGGCTGCTGTAATTGGGAAATTATATATATCTTAAAATAAAACAATGCGTGATTTTCGCTGCTTATCAATAATACTGCATGATACTTCATATGGGGCACAGCAGTGACACATTTAGTGACATATTTTATCTTTCAGCAAGATTCTACTCCGTATCATGTCTCTAAATCGACTCATAGATTTTGAACAGAAAGATGAATTTCGGTATTAAACTGGACAAGCAATTCTACCAATCTCAATACGATCAAGAATTTGTTGTACCGTCAAATCTAAAGAAAGCGGTTCAAGACCTGGTGCTCGCCCACAAAAGTGAGCTCGTTGCCGCATTGAAGAGGGTATGAAAACAGTGTCAGTTACGATTAATGTAAACAGGTGGTAGAATTCGTGTGCGACAGGATTGAAGCATTGAATTCACCAAAAAATAACGCATTCTAGTATTGATATTGTTTTTTTTGAAAGTGTATTTTCCCCTTTAATTTGAATATTCTAATTTTTTGACTCAATGTAAACCTACATCACTATAAACTTTTGGATTATTCTGACTAAGATTATTTTTAACGGACTATATTTGAAATGAAATCCACACTTTAAGGTCAAAGAAAGGTGGCACTATCATTTAAATACCTAATTTGCATTTATATTTATTTAGAATAAATTTTTTCCCAAAAAGTGAGAAGTATTCTATTATTTTGAATTTGGGTAGTATATGACGTCACAACACTTTAAATAACATTTAAAAACAATGCTTTAACCTAAGCACTTTTTGCCAATAGTTTTATCTTACGTAGAGTAAACAAAAAGGTTTGCAATTTCAATCTTTTGAATTCGGAAAAAAAAAGAGTCTCATTATTTATAGTGCTTTTCAGAGAAAAGCTGATCTGTTATGCAGGGACTCTCATAAAAGCAAAATAAATAAGATTAAAATAAAATAAAAAAATCTTTTTTAAAAGTCAAATAAATGGAAAAAATCTTATTACATTTAAGAGTATTTATTCTTATATAGCGGAACCTACGAATGAGAAATAATGCTGGATGTGGACTTTTTGTCTCGTAAATAGAGGTTTATAAGCTAATGCATGCATGTGTTCTTGGTTTAGTTTTAACAAATGTATGTGAGCATTAAAGATGAAATACCAACAATGTTTTATGCAACTGAAATATTGAAAACATTTTTCATTAAAAATGAAAATTAATACAATCATTTAGTAAAGACAATGTCTTTTAACGAATATTTATTTGAAGTAATTTTTTTACATTTGCTTTTCTAATAGCATGCAATTTACCACACGATCCAATACGAATTACAATTAATGTGGACTACTAAAGTTTTTCACAGGGAGCTTATTTATAGCCGTGCACTATCTTTCAGTGCTGAGTGCACGAGAATGCTTAAGATGGGACCCAAATCTTAAAACTTCACACCAATATGATTGTATAGGCATTTCATTTTTACTTTCTTCTATATCTAATATATAGAAGAAAGTATTGGATTCGTGCAAATTTTCGAATTTCGAATTTTGACGGATTCGAACGTTTTGAGGTGTGCTGAGTCCATTTCGACCATTTTTGGAAAATGTCTGTCTGTCTGTGTGTGTGTGTGTGTATGTATGTATGTGTGTGTGTGTGTGTGTGTATGTATGTGTGTCACGTCTGTGTGTGACCAGTTTTTTGTGGCCGCTCTACAACAAAAACTACCGCATGAAATCGAACGAAATTTAGTACACATATGTGCCCCTATGTGAACTTGTGCCCATTAGTTTTTGGCGCGAATTCCTCCAAGGGGGGTGGAGCAATGGGACGTTTTTCGAGTTACGTGTGCTTGCTATTCCTCAGGAAGTTACTGGCGGAATCAAACAAAATTTGGTCCACATGTTGGTATTAACAGGAACAGGTGCTGATTTAATTTTCGTGTCAATAACTCAAACGGGGGTTGAGCTGTAGAACGTTTTTTGTCGTCAATTGTGACTGCTGTATCTCAAGAAATAATGAACGGAATGAAAGAAAAATTTATCGGCAAGTAGCCCTTAGTGGGTATAAGAACTGATTTTATTTTTGTGTCAACAGCTAAAAGGGGGGTAGCGCAATCACCCGTTCTTTTTTTCCATTTTGAGTGCCCTATCTCAAGAAGTAATGCTACGTTCTGGTTGAAATTTGGAATATATGTGAATCCATATGTAAACAGGCTTTGGTTCTATTTTGACGCCGATCGCTCCAAGAGGTGTTGATTTTTTTTTTTTTTTTTTTTGCGAATAAAAATATTTTTATTAATGCAACAATAAGAAAGATAAATCGTAATAGATTGTCGTCTGCGTATTTCTCGTGATTTTAATTGTATGGAAATGATAGGAAATATTATCTCAATGATTTAAAATTTTGAACTGTTGCCATCTTATGTTTGTTAACAAATAAAATATTTGTAATTCATTCAAGCAAGGCTTTTAAAATAACTTTCAATTTTCGCTCTTTGCTTTGCTTTTGCAATAATTCAGACATTGGGATAGTCGTCAAGTTTTTGCATGTGTCATTTTGTTTTTGTTAGGAATATTGCTTCCTCGTCAAGCATGGGGAGGGATCAGAAAAAAAAAAAAAGAAAAATATAGAAGAAAGTTTCGTGATGGCCACAACATACTAGTTATTACTTTCTTCTATATCTAATATATAGAAGAAAGTATTGGATTCGTGCAAATTTTCGAATTTCGAATTTTGACGGATTCGAACGTTTTGAGGTGTGCTGAGTTCATTTCGACTGTTTTTGGAAAATGTCTGTCTGTCTGTGTGTGTGTATGTGTGTGTGTGTGTGTGTATGTGTGTGTGTCACGTGTGTGTGTGTGACCAGTTTTTTGTGGCCGCTCTACAGCAAAAACTACCGAATAAAATCGAACAAAATTTGGAACACATATGTGCCCCTATGTGAACTTGTGCCCATTGGTTTTTGGCGCGAATTCCTCCAAGGGGGGTGGAGCAATGGGACGTTTTTTGAGTTACGCGTGATTGCTATTCCACAGGAAGTAACTGGCGGAATCAAACAAAATTTGGTCCATATGTTGCCAGTAACAGGAACAGGTGCTGATTCAATTTTGGTGTCAATAACTCAAACGGGGGTTGAGCTATGGAACGTTTTTCGTCGTCAATTGTGACTGCTGTATCTCAAGAAATAATGAACGGAATGAAAGAAAAATTTATCGGCAAGTAGTCCTTAGTGGGTATAAGAGCTGATTTTATTTTGGTGTCAACAGCTAAAAAGGGGGTGGCGCAATCGCCCGTTCTTTTTTTCCATTGTGAGTGCCCTATCTCAAGAAGTAATGCTACGTTCTGGTTGAAATTTGGAATATATGTGAATCCATATGTAAACAGGCTTTGGTTCAATTTTGACGCCAATCGCTCCAAGAGGTGTTGATTTTTTTTAAAAATAAAAATAGCTTTATTAATGCAACAATAAGAAAGATAAATCGTAATAGATTGTCGTCTGCGTATTTCTCGTGATTTTAATTCGCAACTCCAACGAACTATAGGGGGCACTGAAGTCACTGTCTAATGGCGGAATTGAAAACTAAAACAAACGCACATGGTAACGAAGAAAATGCTAAAAGTGTTGTGATTTTTGTTCGTACGTATGATTTTTTTCGCTTTATTCTTTTTAAATTAATTTTCAAAGTCTTGTGGATATTCTGGCCCACGTAGAAAGAAATGAGAATTCAAGAAGCATTACTAAACGTCAAAGATTAATGCAAACTACGTAGTTCGTAGTTCTAAGCAGCTATTTCCCCGATTTTGAATTCGATATTTATCAATTCTTGATAAAACTAAATAATAATTGTGGCCTGACAAGAACAACAATTAATGCTAGAAAATTCAATATGACATTACAAATTATTATCGAAAGAAGATGATACTTCTTTGCCTTGCTTGGCTAGCGCTTATTTTTTTTCCATTTGTAGCTGAGTTATTTCTCTCGAATTCCCTAATCGGTTCATTTAAAAATTTTCTGTTTCGATTTTTCTAATTTCTGAGTTACGATTTAATTGTGTCATGTTATGCAAATCATCAACAAAATTCTCACGGATATATGGTGGTAGTTTTCTTTTCAGTTGATTGACCATTATTTCTTTTTACTTATCGAATTCTGTAATCTTACTACCATTTTATTCCACTCATGATAAAAATTAAAAACGGTTTAACTAAAAACGCGAATCGCACAATACTAAAACTATAACCCTAAACAAATTTGGCGAAACCTTTCAGCTGAGAATAAAAGGAATAAAGTAAATTCTTTCTAGGTTAAACATTTTTCATTTTGTTCTACGATAATAAATCCAAGAAAATATTTTGCATACTGTCCATTCCAACTAAATGCTGCTGTAAAATATGATTAGTTAAATTAATTTAAGATTAAAAAAAGCTCATATTCTTACAAATTCATACAATAAAAATTTTTACCTGGTATAACGTTATCCAATTTTGTTAATCCAGAGTTTTCTTGTTTACGCGTCCACCATTTAATACTTTTTTGAAAGAAATAAGGAAAACTAACATTATTTTGAGAAGCTCGAGAATACTACTAAGGGACGAATTAATTTCTGTAGCTGAAAGCAAACTAAGACACATCGATTGCGTTAATAAATACTCAGAACAAACTGCCTGTGTTTACGTCAACAGACACACATGGAACTAAAACGTGGCAATGTTTTAGGTCATTCGGCAGTTTTGTAAATCACCGCAAGGTAGCGTATTCGAGCGCTGGAGTTCCGAATTGCATGGAAATGATCGGAAATATTATCTCAATGATTTAAAATTTTTAACTGTTGCCATCTTATGTTTGTTAACAAATAAAATATTTGTAATTAATTCAAGCAAGGCTTTTAAAATAACTTTCAATTTTCGCTCTTTGCTTTGCTTTTGCAATAATTCAGACATTGGGATGGTCGTCAAGTTTTTGCATGTGTAATTTTGTTTTCATTGGGAATATTGCTTCCTCGTCAAGCATGGGGAGGGATCAGAAAAAAAAAGAAAAATATAGAAGAAAGTTTCGTGATGGCCACAACATACTAGTTTTATTTGTTTGCAAAATAAGAGACACATCTGCCGTGTGCAGGTAGAGGGCAGTAACTGCAAATTTTTCATTTTGCCTTTTTGTCATCTATTGTACAAGCTTGTTTATTTAGTTTCCGCTGAAAAAAAAGCGAGAAAAAAACGTCTAATTCCAAGATTTCTCTGTGGTTAGTATTGAATCCGACACACATTTCTTCAACTATCTCGAAAACTCATTTCTGCAGATACTGCCGTTTACCTGCACACGGGAGACATAGCATCATTCACCATTCTTGTTTTTAAGAGAAAAAATGAATTTCGGGTTTTTTAGTAAGTTTAATATTTCTTACCTGTTTATAAGTTGATTATGAGAGATTTTTTGGATAGAATTTTATCGAGTGATACATTTATTGAGGTCTCTTTTTAAAAAGGAACTACGACCAGAAAAAAAAAACATCCCTTAACGTGCACGGAAAACAGTGTTAATAGTGTGATGATAAATCATACCGGTCCGTGCGTCAAGTTTTCTATTTTTGAAGGGCTATGGGTCATCGAATTTTTAAGTCCTATTTTACCTGAAAGCATTTGTTAAATCCACAATAGGTATTATGGACAGTTGAACAGGTGCTCATATTTACACCACTACTAATAAAAAAAAGTTTGTGGCTAGTATCATATGAGGCAGAGACAAGCAAAGGGGTGCAAGTGGATTATTTTAAGTTTCGAGTAAAACGCGTTTAAAGATCAGATCCTAGGTAGGCTTTCATTGACATCTTTTTCTAAATCACGCTGTACAGCAGCACCTACCAGGACTACTAGTACAATCTCTTGCCCCAAGACAGAGGAAAGGTTCACCAACCATTTGTACTGGTTATCTCCAAATTTTAAATTTTGCTACTTGCATCCCTTTGCTTCTCACTGACTCATATGTAACCTTAAAGCGCGAGTCATTAAAATTGCTTCTTAACGTAGAGTTATGACCCCCGTTTTCTGGATAAAGTGGAAACTATTTTGAATTAACCATAAAAATATCAAAAAGAAGCAATATTAGTAACTTTGAATAACTTTCCAACACAAAGAAAAAGCCAATTTGTACAATGACTCACTTTGCATTCATACTTCTTGAAAGAATGGCTCACTGGTATCTAATGCAGTGTAACCGGTTAAGTTGTTGTATCACTCACTGCAACAACGATACCCACCCTTTAGTAATTCAATCATATTTATTGTACAATAGTCTAAAGGAAATTGCTTTTGGAATTCTCTTTTGCTGGATCCTTGGACATGTCGGCATTGCAGGCAATGAAGTAGCTGATGCAGCTGCTAAGGGGCCATTCATTAACTACGTAAGGATGATTTTTGCAATTTTTGACCCCCTCCCTCCATGTAAGAGTACGTAAGATTTTTCGAACACCTTCCCCCCTATTCTTAAGTAAGATTCCATTTCATTTTTCAAAATAGTAAAATAACGAGTCTTACATCACTGGAATCGTTATTAAATTCACTATGAATTAAATTAAACCTTTTTGTGTTAAGAAATATTTACTAAAATGTTTGAATTTAGACTTGAATGTTTTATCGCCTTTTTTTGTATATGATGCGATACTAACTAAAAATCATACATAGTGCGATTCTTTTATTATATTTTACACTATTCATTCTTTGCTGAACAAATAAAAAACATCTCCTTTTACTAAGAAACCTGTTACCTTCCAGACGCTAATGAAATATGATCTCTGCCAAACCACTTGACCGCGCGATTTCTGTAATAAAATATCGGTTTGGAAAATATTACGTAAGAATGGGTTGGATCACCACCCCTAAGTAAGCGTATGTAGAGATACCCCCCCCCCCCTCGAGAGCCTTACGCAATTAATGAACGGCTCTTAAGGCTGAAAGTGCCCATATCGATGATCTAAAAAATTCTGTTTTCGACTGTCTTGAGACCTATTGGCAGCTGGCCTGGAATGGGGAAACGCAAAATAAATTGCATTCGGTCCAGGGGTCAACGAAAGGTTTCAAGTCATCTAAAATCACCAGAAGAGAACAAGTTATAATATCTCGGCTTTGTACTGGTCATACCAGATTTTCACACAAACTAATTTTTTTTCTCGATAACCAGCTCCAATATGCAACACGTGCATATTGGTTGTCAGTTGACATGGCGTTTACTGGTTGGTTTGCTTGTTGTCTTGTGTCCTGAATTCCTATTGGTTGGCCCTCTTTGGTATAAATACCGGTGTGTACGTGGTGGTTGTCAGTTCTCTCGTGACTTTCGGCTGTGTTGGTAAGTTTTTTGCACTGATGAAGAGGCTCCATTGTAGCCTTGAAACAGCTATAAGCTGTAATATTTTTTCAAAATTTGTGCTTCATATACGTTGGCTTTTTACTTTAATGGTTTTTTTTTTACTGTAGCACAAAGCTTATATGATAATTTTTCATTTAACACATGCAATGTCAATCAGAAAAGTGTTGCATATACTTTGCAAGTGTTCAATTTTCAATCATATTCGTTTCAATTTTTTTAATCAGTTCTATGAAGGAACTTCTGGGGGACACTCCTCATCCCCAATTGTTCCCCTTCCTTCAGGAGATCGGCTTCTTTTCCTTAATTCCGTTTTTTTTTCCGCTTTGTTATTCTTTTTGTCTGGTCTTTTGTTTTGTTGTATGTGTGTTTTTTTTTCTATTAAAAAGTGTTTAGTGTTGACACTTTCATCTTGTTTTTCGAAATTCAAAACTTGGTTCTTGTTCTTTTGGAAATTGTCTTCTAAATTCCAGAAGTTTTATGTCCTTTACAGTTCAAGTAATTTTACACTTTTGGCATTTTTTCACTCTCTGAGCCTTCAAAACTATCGTTTGGTGAAGTATAGCCTATTAAGGCTTTTACGCCATTAAAACCAATAGAACCAACAAACAAGTTAAGTAGACCACTCGCGGTGCGGTTCTTCAGTGGGATTAATTTTGCACCTTCAGAAGCAGTTGACTGAGGCAGGTGGTCAACTTACAAAGGGGCGGGGGTCAACTTTACACGTTTTACTGCACCATGAAATGATGGTTCTGGTCACAAGTATTCAGCACCTCCTATTGCAGCTTAGGGAGAGGTACTCATATTTACAATTCTGCCAGCTAACTCCGCTTATAAATCCATCATCACCCGCAAAAACTCTACCCCTTTAAATAAATCACAAAAGTAAATGAAAAGCAAAAAAAAAAAAAAAAAATCCTACATCAAGCAGGATACCAGAGAAAACTTTTCTATAAAAAGGAACACATCAGGGGGAAAAAAGTTACATTTCAATTTTTGACAATTAGAATGCTTGACTTTAAAAAAAAAGTTTAAAAAAAGAGCAAAACATTTAAATAAAATACTTTAAAACCCAAATTGGTACTTTTTTCTCTTTTTTCCTGATGCCAATGTATTTAAATCGCTAAGTGTGAAAATACGGTTGACTAACTTTTTGACACGTATTTCCGACTTAACATTCTTTAAAGTAATTAATGCAGCAAATGCTAAAATACGCTTGGAGAGGCATTGAAAATATTTCTGATTGTAAGGATGTAATTTTCAAGTTTTATTCTACGTACATTTCCCAACTACCTCTTTGCTCTTTCCCTGCAGGCCATACATTAGATGGAATATTTATAGCTCGGCTCAGATCATGGCACATTTTTGTTTGCGCTAATCTATTTCGCTCGGCAATAAATCATGCAATTCCTTGATCTAAAATTTATTTTCTGGATATCCTGATGACATTAAGTCTACATCTGTTGTGCGCCTCCAGCTATTTTATTTAATTGCTTTCGCGTTTGGAAGTTAAATTTATTCTTGTTAGTTGGAGAATAGTATTTTACCCATAACTTTCCATTCCCTGAGGTAGTTGATGCAGGAAATGCTGGAATTTTAATATCTTCAGTTGCACCCTCTTCTTAACAAAACTGTGATTTGAAGCAGCGAGAAGCAAATTGGTGGAAGTGCCAAAATCAGAAATTTGGCGACAACTAGTACAAATGGCGTGGGAAACTGTCATTTGTTTTGAGAAAAGAGTTGGTAATAGCATCCGTAGACGGGGGGGGGGGGGGGACAGCATGGTTCAGAAAAACATTTTGTTAAAAGTCTACCTTAGGTTTGAACTTTCCAAGCAATTAACTCAGAACTTTTAAGAAGTCAACTTACATTCCCTTGAACTATTTGTTCATGTAAGCTACTGAAAGAAATGCTGCCGTGGACGAGCAAACGGCAGTATTTGCAAAAATGAGTTTTCGGGATATTTGAAAAAAATTCATCGAAGACATCCATCTTTGAAGTAACTTCTGGGAGACACTTCCTCATCCCCAATTGTTCCCCTTCTTTCAGGAGATCGGCTTATTTTCTTTAATTTAGTTTTTGTCGCTTTGTTATTGTTTTTGTCTGGTCTTTAATTTGTTGTATACGTGTTTTTTTGCTATTAATTTTTTTTTTTTTAGTGTTGAGCCTTTCGGCTTGTTTTTTAAAATACAAAACTTCGTTCTCTTTCGGAAATTGTCTTCTAAATTCCAGAAGTTTATGTCCATTACAGTTCAAGTAATTTTTACTTTTGGCATTTTTTCACTCTCTTAATCATTAAAACTTTCGTTTGGCGCAGTATAGCCTATTAAGGCTCTTGCGCCATTTGACCTAAAGGAACCAATGCGTTTTGGATTCAATAATAACAATTGGGAAATGTTGGAATTAGATCTTTTTTTTTTCTCGCCTTTTTTCCGTGGAAACCAAATAAGCAAGCGTGTACAATAAAGCTAACGTACAATAGATGACGTTAGATGCAAAAAAAAAAAGATTGATTTGCAGTTACTGCCCTATACAGGCCTAGGGTAGTGCGGAATATGCTCTTTCAAAACATTGCTTGTTTTATTTTTTATTTACTGATCAACAGTAGATACTGCTCACTTTTCTTTGCGAAGTTATCTCTCAAAAGCCTTAAGTGCAAATTAAAATTAAATTGGAGAATTGCTTTTAAAAAGGGTCGTTAGCTCTAAAATTTGATAAATCAGTTTACGTTGAATGAATTTTTATTTTAAGTGCAATATAGCTATCACACAAATGTTCAAAAACGAGGCAGTGATAATCAAAGAGACGTCAGTTTAATTTTTTAACTTTTGAGTAAAGCGTGAAGAAAGTTCAACCAATACTAGTCTTTCATTGAAATACTTTCCTAAAAAATGCCGCATAGCTGCACCTACCAGTGATACTGTAAACATATCTTGCCTAAAAACAAATTCGAGTTTCTCTTAGCACTTGTACTAGTTGTACTGACACTTACACCCTTTTTCTTCTAGGTGTTGACATTGACACTCAACTACTGATGATACAAAACTTTTAAATTTTTTCTTTAAAGATTTCAAAACAGGGAATTATAGTATTCTGCTAATTTGAACAAAGGAGTCTTTTAGCTTTTAAATTAAACGTTTATTGGAATTGAAATATAAACCTCGCTGTCTATTTGCCGTTAAAGAACGATGGGGAAAATGTGGTTACAGCACTCTTTCAATTATTTTTCAGAAAATTATAACTTAAGTGTCACAGAAAACACATATAATTAACAATCACCCTACGTCATAGTAAATCCCAAAAAAGCGTGTACTTTGAGCTTAATAGCAATTTTATGGATCATGCTTTGTGTGTCAAAAATCTGACGCACCATATAAATGAACCTCATCGTGTCGTATGTGATATGGATGCACCTTTAAAAAATATAAGCGAAAAATATAGGGGTTTTTAATTATTCTTTGCTCTAGCTTTCCAACTCTAAGTCAATAGAACTAGTATTTATCAAAATAAATAAAGAAAGAAAGAAAGAAAGAAACCTGGTAAAAAAACATAAAAATAATGCACCGAAGCGTTTTTCCCGCATCTATGTCAATGAACGACATAGACACACTTTGAAGTTAAAATGCTCTCCCTCATTTCGCAGTTTTAATATTATTGTAAGCAAAACTTTGCAAAAAAAAAATATTTCCTAGTCAGCGAAATTCTTGGTTGCTGCCAGAAAAACGCGAGAACGCGCGCGCGCTGTTTTGTGTGTGTTTCAAACATAAATTTATAACTTCTATCTTATTCCAGCAAAAGTTATTTCAAAATCTTCATATCGAAAAAATGGGCCCTTATCAGTACTGATACGTTGCACACCTATCGATTAATTTTCAAGATGACGTCAGTAGTATTTGAAGCCATTCTGTCCGCTCAAATTAAATTTCTTCTTTCAAAACTACCTAAAACAAAAATTTTTGACTAGCATTTTATATTGATTCTGAAGTTTCATATTTCCTTCTAACTTATGCAAAATACTTAATGTTTTTATTGTTTTTCAACTTCCTGTAAATCAGAGATTTTTAAAAGATATATCACATATTGTATCTTAGAATTTGTACATGTGACATTTTAAAGAGCTGTTGCAAATCGAGCAATTGATTTCTCAAGCAACGGTTTGTCAATTTGACGTCTTTACTCGTAGTTCTGACGAAGCTTCAGAAAGTTTTCAATCGCTCCCAGAACTTCAAATTTCAAATGCAACATTTTTAAGAACAACTTTGCCATTTAATTCCATGCTTCAATAAGATTAGTATACGTTCAGATATCATGTTCAGATCAAACTATTATTGTGAATAATACTTTTAGATAGTTTTTAGTAACATATAACAGCACAATGAAAATTGGGAAAGAACTTTTAAACTTACATTTTCAGAGGCTACCTCAAAAGTTATGAAACGCAGTCAGTTTTAATTTCGCTCTGGATCAGCCTGTAACGAAGGATAAATTAGGTATAAAAGGCATATTTTTAATCAGGGCTTAATTAAAAGAAGTTTAGATACCTTATAGTCCCCACAACTTAGTTTTGTTCATAATCTGCCACGTTTTGCCTAAAATGATATTTTTTATTTAAAAAGTGCAGTAGCTCAGCTCTCGTGAGCTCCTATCTTATATCTTTAAACGAGCAATTCTTGTGGGTATGTATATATTTCGTATCTCGGAAACGGCTCTAACGATTTGGATGAAATTTCGGATTTAATTGTAGTTTAGCATTCTAAGTTCATCTACATCAGTGTTTTTTCTGTAAAAACGCGATTTTTTACAAAAAAGAGTTTTTTAATATAAAGTCTAATTGAGTTCAGCCCTGAAAAAAATTGTGAATTGACACATAGGCAGACGATTTGCAACCATAACAATAAAAATTTGTCCCTTCTCGCTTTAAAATTTTAAACTTGCTTAGGGTTGCCAGGTTTGGCTGATATTAGCCACTTTGGCTAATTTCAATCGCACTTGGCTAAAAACAAATTCAAAAGCATTATGTAAGTCGATGTAAAGCTTTTTTTTTTTTTTAAAGCAAAACTATTGCTTGACCGTCTTATTTTATTTTATTTATTTATCTTTTTTTTAACATTTCAAATAATTTTATATGTTTTTTAAATCACGCATCTAAATTTTATTTCGAAAAAAATGTCTTGAGACTATTTATATTTTGTTAAGACTGTTGTTGTTATAATTTGTTGGTGTGGTTTGTGGATTATCAGTTTTTATGGACAGCATGCTGTATGTAGCATTTTCTGGCGTAAAGTGACCAACTACACTAAAAGTACTTATTCCAAGTGAAAATCTCGATTGGGATAAAATCGTGAATCGCAACATAGTATGGAAGGAAGTATTGGGTTAAAACCGATTTCACTTTAGTGTTATAAGATGGTCGCGGCGCATTTTCAATCCTAGCAATGTTTTCATATTTATTTTCGCAATGTTTGGTCTTAGAAACTACTTTGGCAATACCGTGCGTTAAATATGTATACGAAACCAGCTCAGAGCTTCCCTATGTGGATGACTGTGGGGGAGAGGAGGCCTATATTCAGTAGTAGACTTCTTATAGCTGAAATGATTATAATGCTGATGAAGTGATTACATGTATATCTCTCGGTTTTTCGGAAGCATACTCAACGACTGGCGAGAATCTTAATATTTCGTTAACGTGATGCGTTTCAAGTATATTTAAAAAGTATCGAACCTTAGAAAAAAACGAGTTGACAAAAAAAAAAAAAACTTTTAAAGCCGAACGAGGCTCAGTCGTCCAGGTACTGCAAATTAAACCATGTTTTAAATGTGCACTTCACGCAAAACATCATACACTTAAAATCATAAAAGCTAAAAAAACCAAATACGATCATTTTCAAACTCAAAACAATCAAGTTCAGTAATCAAGTTACATGCCGAATCAAACTGGCAACTGTTATGTATTTTAAAAGTTCTTCTTCCCTGCAGCATTACTTGCACGCTGTCTCAAGCTATTTATGATTTACTAGCTGCGTTGCCCGGCTTTGCCCGGTCTATTTTGAAAATAAAAATTGTGTCAAGTGACGTAAATTCAACAATCAGGCTAAATAAATTTAAAAAAAAAATCATCATGCAAAATTTCCCGTACAAACAATGACGACAGATATTAAAATACTTTTAAGAAATTAAATCCAGAAAGATGGATTTCAAAAGAGTAACCATGGAAACACAAAATAAGTTTAAGGAATTAAAATGCAGAGGCCGAAGGGCATCACTTTAAACTGCCATAAGCCTTGTCCAGTTGTAAACGCTGTCTTCTCTCGGTCATCAGGGTGTATCTCAACCTGCCAGTAGCCGCTCTTCAAGTCCAGGGTCGAAAACCACTTGTGTCCGGAAAGAGTGTCCAAGGTGTCGTCTATCCGTGGAAGAGGGTAACTGTCTTTCTTGGTGATTTCATTCAGCCGTCGGTAATCGACACAAAATCTGGTGGAGCCATCTTTCTTTCGGACCAAGACGATGGGAGAGGCCCAAGGACTGGACGAGGGTTCGATGACATCATTCTCCTGCATCTCTTTCAGGAGGGTCTCAACCTCTTCCTTCTTGGCGAACGGTAGTCGTCTTGGATGCTGTTTAATAGGGGGGTGTTCTCCAGTGTAGATCCTATGCTGCGTTAAATTCGTACGGCCAACATCCTCCGATGTAGATGAAAACAGATGCTTGAAATCGTCCACCAATTGTTCCGCAGCAGTTCTTTGATCTTTCGATAATGGCGCACTCCCAATTAACTTCGATGTCAAGGACTCAGAAGACACAGTCTCGGGGGAATTGATTCTTCTAATGATGCAGTTTACTGGAGTACAGGTTGCTAACACTTCACCTTTCTGGATATTCCTTGGCCTTTCACTCACGTTGGCGACTCTCACAGGAATTACATCCTTAGAAATGTCCACAAGCGTAGATGCTACCAGCACTCCTTTTAGGTTATTGCTTAGGTTAGGGTATTCAATGAGTCCAAATCGAAAACTATTGCTTTCTTCAATGGAGCCAGGTATTAATGATTCTGACCTTGAGGGAATCGATAAATCTGTTTGGGCTATTATTTGATGAGCGGATTTTACATCATTTTCAGCGTTGAAGATGGCTATGTCTTCTCTCATCGAGTGCAGTTCATTAGTCTTGAAGTCCAGGGTGAAGTCATATTTCTTTAAAAAGTCCAATCCGAGAATGAAGGGGTCCGTGATATTAGCGACGAATGCCGTATGATGGTAGGTGGCATTCCCAAACACTATTTCCAAGTCCACTTTACCGTCAATCTCGATTTTGTCACCTGTCACAGTCTGGAGACTTACGCGTGGCGATGTCCACAGCAGTTTCAATCCAAATTCACGAGCCACATCTGTCCTAATGATTGTCACATTGGCTCCAGTGTCGACAATCAGTCTGCAGGGATTCCCATTTACATGTGCGTAGATGAAAAGTCCATTACTGCCGCTACTAGAAGAGGAAATCTGCAGAGCTCTGGTGGTGGTGTTTTCCTTCCCTCGCGTAGCTTGGCGAGCCAGACAACTCCTTCGCAGGTGCCCTGCACTACCGCATTTCCAGCACTTCTGCTCTTGTTTCTTTTGGGCTGTTATGCTGTTCAGATGTCTTGCCAAGTCACCGAGTTGTCTCTCAAGTTCAGCGAGATGGGACGACCTGGAATCAGACTCATCAGCTTCCAGAGTCCGGATGGGATGGCGATCCACACGGGTTGCTCCTTGGGCGGCCTCGTATCTCATCGCATACACCAAAGCAGATTTCAGGTCGTTTACATCCGCCATCCGGAGGGCTTTCTGGATTTCAGGATTCCGAACTCCGTCGATGAAGTAGTTGAGTGCCAAGTTGTCTCGAACATCCGCAGGGCAGTCGCAAAAAGCAAGATGAGACAGTCTCTCGATGTCCGCCGCAAGCTCTTGCAGGGTTTCCCCGGTTTTCTGGAAACGGGACTTCAACTGGAGTCGGCTGAAATCTTTCTGGCACTTCTCACCGAAGCGAAGCTCCAACGCAGATGTAAGGGCGGCGAAATCCAGGCGCTGGCTGTCCGGAAGGGTCTGGAGAATGTCCACTGCGTCACCTCTCAGGGATGCTGCAAGATGACAGGCCTTGGTAGCAGAGTCCCATCCGTTCGCTTCCGCCACTATCATGAATTGAGTTTTGTAAACCTGCCACGAAGTTTTCCCATCAAATGTGGCAAGTTTAATGGACGGTCGAGCAACCGATGTGGGAGCGCCAAACTGTACAGAGCTGCTTTCCGCGGTCGCCAATCTCCTTTCCACGTCCTTAATTATTTCTTCCTTAAATGAAGTCAATTTCTTGTCTTCTTCTTCCAACTTATTTTCCACATTGGCGATGCGCTCTTCCACAGTATCAAATTTTTCTTCCAGAGCATCGACTTTATCTCCCATGGCGGTTAGTTGATTCTCCATCATGGTTTTCATCGACGTTAGGTCACTTTTCATTTCATCTTGACTTGTAGTAATTTTAGCAGTTAAATCACTATTTAACAGTTCTTGGTTAGTCGCTAATTCATTTTTCAATTGTTCTTGATTAGCCGCAATGTCATTTTTTAATTGTTCTTGATTTGCAGTAAAACTTGCAGTCAAATCACTTTTTAATTGGTCTTGATTAACCGCAAAACTTTCAGTCAAGTCACTTTTCACAGCATTGATTGCGTCAAGAAGTTGTTTTAATTGATCATCCATTGCGCGAGTAATCACCATAAAAACAAAGTCTATAAATTCAAACAGTCTTTATGAAAAAATGTCCAAAGTCACACTTACTCCAAGAAAGTCCAGAAGAAGCCCCACGTTGGGCGCCAATTGTAACGGATCCGGTGCGACTTCCAACTTTCTTGAAAGGACGACACAGTTCTTGATTAAAAACACAGGAAATTTATTTACACTATGTACAGGAAAGAGCGTCAACAACTGCTAAATTAATCATCAGCAATTAAGCAATTATCACACAACACCGTAAACTCAACGTTTACACACGTATTTACTTCCAAATACGAAAACAACACAGCGAAATGCCTCGCAATAAACAGAGCTAATACACTCTCAGTTCGAATTCTCAATCGAAACTAACTTTTTATCACGCGGGACGCTTTTATAAACATCGAAAAGTTTCCACAACATTCTTACTGCTTCTCGAAATGCGTAGACCGTTATCAAATTTTATCAATGAAAAGAAAAGGAAATAGGGGATCGTATACTTCAGCCGAATGAAAAGGGGTTGTATATTCATTACGGGAAACTATTTACAGGTTACGTTACTACAATAATTACTATTTACAGATTTGTAACAGTATGTAGACGTTTTCACGTCGCTAATGATTGGTTCACCTGGTAATACGCAAACACAACGTATTTAGGTTTTGTGCAGTACGATGGTTCGCAATAAACAGAGCTAATACACTCTCAGTTCGAATTCTCAATCGAAACTAAACTTTTTATCACGCGGGACGCTTTTATAAACATCGAAAAGTTTCCACAACATTCTTACTGCTTCTCGAAATGCGTAGACCGTTATCAAATTTTATCAATGAAAAGAAAAGGAAATAGGGGGTCGTATACTTTAGCCGAATGAAAAGGGGGTTGTATATTCATTACGGGAAACTATTTACAGGTTACGTTACTACAATAATTACTATTTACAGAATTTGTAACAGTATGTTTGTAGACGTTTTTCATGCGTCGCTAATGATTGGTTCTAAGCCTGGTAATAGTTGATGAAATAGTTATGTTAGTAGTAATTTTAATGGTTCTAACGATTTGTTCTAAGCCTGGCAATGGTTGATAAATTGTATGGTAGGAGTTTTGTGCGTCACTAATGATTGTTCCGTCTGGCAATGGTTGATGAAATAGTTATGTTAGTGAGTTTTTATGCGTCGCTAATGATTGGTTCTAAGTCTGGCAATGGTTGATGAAACGTTGTCTCTGTTTAACGACGCTCTATTTAACGACTTTCTCTATTTAACGACGACTTTTCACGGTCCCAGATGGTCCACTATAGTGTTAAAAGCATTCTATTTAAGGACGCTTTCTACTTAAGGACGATTTTTTGTGGTCCCTTGAAAGTCGTTAAACAGAGAGCCAACTGTATGTTTGTAGGAGTTTTTATGCACTAATGATTGGTTCTAAGCAGGGGCGGCAAATAGGGGGGTCAAGAGGGGGCGGTCGCACCCCCAAATTTTTTGCGCAGAATGACAGAAAATGGGTGAATTCAATTTATGTAAGTCGGAAATCAATGTTCATTAAAAGAAATCTCGCTGGTTCTCAGTAACTGTTTGATGAAACTCGACACATTCCCAGACTATAAAAAGTGTTTTTCGTTATTTGGATAATGACAGGAATTCTTAAAGTATTTTCCGGCCTTTTCAGAACATAGAAAACTGATAGAGAACCATGGTTAATTTTATTAACTAAAGAAGACTTTTTCTCATATAGGCTAAATATTTCATACTTGTGTGCCCAGTGTAACGATGGTGTGTCCAATATGAGAGGCTCGTGCAAGGTGGTGTGGCTGCATGGTTTTCACAAGAAAATTTCTTGATATTTTACATTCACTTTACGCTCATTTTTTAATGTATATTTATTTAATGAGTGTCTACCGCTTCCTTCTGCTAGAAACACGTTTCAGCTGCTCAATGCATTATATGCTTTCAAAAAAACTTCTTAAAAATGCATGTGATTATTGAATTTAAAAAAAAAATATATCAACAAATACCTGTTATGCGTATAATTATGCAAGCTCGGAGTGACACAAAATGGTCTTCAAGAGTTAAAACCATAAAAATATTTCTCTATAACTTCAAAGCAGTGATTTGACGACTGGAAGAATTATTACTAAACGATTCTTTCAATGGTGAAAAAGTTCATGCCTTTTAGCATGTTTGACTTCGTTTGAATTTTTATTCAATCTTTTTGTACCGAGAAAAGTTTTTGAAAAATACTTTACTCTATTAAAACATCTTCAATCCGTTACCCTCAATTTTCGAACTATTCAATCCACAGTTCAATCTACAACTGATCTGTGCACCACACTACCATAGTTCAATTTACAATTGAAACAGAAAATAGATTTTACATAGATGTGTGTTTCAATCAAGCGTGAAACTTTAAAAAAAAAAAAAAAAAAGACAAAAATCCACATGATGATGTGAAGTCAAATACTGATTTTTAAAATTTTGTATGAAGTAATAGATTCAGTTTCGAATGAAATTAACACTTGATTTAATGATAATTATTTTTCTATATGGTTGACTCTATATTATCTAGATTGGATTTTTGAAATGAAAAATAAAATGTTTCAGTTATGAGTAAAATTTTTAGCACGAGGCATGAAAAATTACAAGCAATATAGCGACAGACTGGTTATCACATCCAGAGACTGCAGTTTCTTCCTTGTTATGGACTCATCAGTCTTGAATAGTGAATAACAGAGCTGGAGGCAGATGACATCTCATTGAAGCTGAGAGCGCCGACGAGACTAGATTATTCACTGATGAAAAATTAAGCAACTCACAATTTTTGAAGTTGCCCTGGGTGCTTTTGAAGAGCAAGATATAAAAAGTGTTTTCATACATCACTTTGTTACTTCAATTATCTCAGCTAGTAGAGAAAGATTTTTATGTCTCAGGAGGTTAGAGAATTATTTTCGAAGCACAAGGGGAAAAATATTCGAACGAAGTCATACATACTAAAGGGCATGAGCTTTTCCACCATCTTTTATATTTAGCTGTACTGGCAAAACAGCACGACACTGGGCACTGATAGATTAGTAACACGATTCCCTGCTCTTCAGAATTCCAAAAATCATGCATTAAAACTTTTCCAAAAGATATAAAAACTTTAGTATCGAGATGTTTTGTATAACTTATTAGAAAGTGAATCAAAATTTTAATTATTTCTAAACACTAATTTTTATTCATATTAAACCGATTTTATGACCACTTCCCGTTAGCTAATGTGTGCTTGGCACCGCACTGTGGTAGTACATATTTAAGAATCTCGACCCCCCAAATGAAATGCTGAAATGCCGCCCCTGGTTCTTAAGTCTGGCAATGGTTGATGAATTAGTATGTTAGTAAGAATTTTTTTTATGCGTCGCTAACGATTTGTTTTAAGTCTGGCAATGATTGATGAAATAGTATGTTAGTAGGTGTTTTTTATGCGTCGCTAATGATTTGTTCAAAGTCGGGCAATGATTGATGAAATAGTATGTTAGTAGGTGTTTTTTATGCGTCGCTAATGATTTGTTCAAAGTCTGGCAATTGTTGATGAAATAGTTATTATTATTTTTTTTTTAATTAGACACAAAAAGAAACTCCCTATGCACCACATAGTATCACATAGGGCCCGAAGGTAAGAGGCACAACAGTACAAAATACACAAAATAAAATGAGCACAACATACAAACAATTAACAACGAATAGAGAAGGAAAAAAAACACACACACACACACACATACAAAAAGGTCAAACAACTGAATAAATGTAGGAGTTTTTCATGCGTCGCTAATGATTTGTTCTAAGCACGGCAATGGTTGATGAAATAGTATGTTAGTAGGAGTTTTTTTATGCGTCGCTATAATTGGTTCTAAGTCTGGCAATGGTTGATGAAAAAGTATGTTAGTAGGAGTTTTTCATGCGTCGCTAATGATTTGTTCTAAGTCTGGCAATGATTGATGAAATAGTATCTTAGTAGGAGTTTTTTATGCGTCACTAATGATTTGTTCTAAGTCTGGCAATGGTCGATGAAATAGTTATGTTAGTAGGAGTTTTTCATGCGTCGCTAATGATTGGTTCTAAGTCTGGCAATGGTTGATGAAATAGTATGTTAGTAAGAGTTTTTTTTATGCGTCATTAATGATTGGTTCTAAGCCCGGCAATGGTTGATGAAATAGTATGCTGGTAGGAGTTTTTCATGCGTCGCTAATGATTGCTTCTAAGTCTAGCAATGGTTGATGAAATAGTATGTTAGTAGGAGTTTTTCACGAGTCGCTATAGTTGTTTCTAAGTCTGGCAATGGTTGATGAAATAGTATTGTTACGAGTTTCGTGCAGCTTCACACTTTCTTTAAATGACGACACAATTCTTGAGAAAACACAGGAGATTTATTTACAGCTATGTACAAGAAATGTAGTTACAACTGCTAAATCAATCATCAGCAATTAAGCAAATATCAATTAAACACTGTAAACTCAACGGTCACAACTTCTTTACTTTCCAAATATGCAAAAACACACCGTAAAAGCTAATATAGCACAGAGCCAAATACATGCTCTCAGCGCAACGGCTGAGACCAGTCTGACTTTGAACTCGCCGCATGGCTATTTATAAACCTTGAAAGACAGCTCTCAAATATTCCAGAAAATTCTACACCATTCTACCACTTTCTCATACCTTCTTTTTATTCCATTCACAAATCTCATCATTCAGAAATGGGGGGGACCGTATACTTTAGTCGAATGTTAGGGGGTTGTATGTACATAACAAGAAGCTATTTACAGGTTACGTTACTAAGATGATTTTAGATGAAAAATAATGGAATAAACACCTAATTTAGCCAGATTACAACAAATTAATCACAAAAATGATTACTATTTACAGAATTTGTAACAGTATGTTAGCAGGAGTTTTTATGCATCGCTATAATTGGTTATAAGTCTGCAATGGTTGATGTAGTAGTATGTTAGTAGGAGTTTTTTTATAGGGTCGATGGAAACCTTAAACAACAATAATGCACAAAAGGCATGAAACACAAAAGGAAGCCTTCGCTTCATTTTGATCAAGTAATTTGCAATATCAATATTGAATAAGTGAGGAGGCCCGCACAGCCTGTTAAAAAAAATCCCCTTCTTAAGGAAAAGCAATTCCAAGCAGAAAGACAAAATGGTGGCTTGATACATTTGAAGAAAAAAGATGTTAGCTGATTCGAGTTTAATGAAATTCCTTCTCTAATGGAGTTATTTATGACTTTTTCATTTATATCTTTTGCCTGTTTATCAGCTACGTTCACCTTATCTGCGGCAAAAATCACAGGAAAAATGGAAATAACAGCTGATAAGAGATAACAAATATTTTTACGCTCGAAGCTCACCTCTAATTTGTAAATTCCGAGCTTAACAATGTTATGGAACATAAGTGCTATGCTTCCAGTAAAAAGTATGAAAACTGGTAAAGACATGACTGACTCAAAATCGGATAGTACTTCCATAAGATGATCGTATTTTTCGAAATGCATTCTGATATCTTTCGTACGTAGCTGTTTGGTTGTTTTTGAGATAAAATCTTTTGAATGAGCATTTAATATTCGAGTTATGTACATGCATATGAAAGAATAAAAACAGGCGATGAGTTCTGAGAGAGAGAATGTGATGAAGAAGTAAAGAAGAGTGAGTGGATATAAAATGGCACAACTTCTCATCTCAAAAATATTCAGTGTTAAGTAGCCTAACAATGTTTCACACTCCTCGTTATCTTTTGAAAGCACGACAAATACACACGAGGCTATGAGTACCAAAAGGATAGCGACAAACATTGGAATCTGCTGATGCAAAGGTTGATACACTTTGAACTCGCATCCTAATTCAAGCAAACGTTTGGTTAACAAGGAAAGTTTGTTTTTCCTCAAATACATCAAAAGCCACAGGACGAATACAGAAACTTCAAACAATTTCCTTGATGCTGTTATAGTTTTGTCTTTGGTTTCGAAATCATCCGTCGTGAACACGGAAACAACCACTTGGAGAGCATAGCATATCCAAACTACCACTGTGAACTTTTGATACAGCCACTTGATACTCAACTTAGACCCATTTTGTTTTGATCCCAAATAAACTCCAAATACTTTGAATGCAAGTTCGAATAGTAGAAATGGGCTTTTCATTTTCCTCTGATGTTGATTTCAATTTGTGGTAAGATTGAATGAAACCTGTTCGAGAAACAATTTTGTTTTTCCAATTGAGATTATTTTTGACGGGGTTGCGTTTCCATAGTGACTACGTTTATGAAATTGATCTACGTGCTTCAATTTCTTTAATATAATGAAATGTTGATTTCGGAAGTTTTTGCTTTCTCAAAAGCATGATTTATTACTTGAAAGTGATATAAATCGATTGTCGGTAAAACTAAATGTTTTTTTTTTTTGCTAGTTTTTAGACATATATCAACAAAACACCGCATGCATCTTAAAGGAAATTATGGTTTACAAATTGCATTTCATTTCCATAAATAAAAAAAAATTACAATCATTTTGTATCTATTGATTGCAGACAGCTTCCTTTATGATGAATAAAAGCTTGGGGTGAAAAGAAAAAGATTTTAAACAATAACGAATGAAAAATATAGATAAAATTAAATATTTAAAAAGGCCAAGAAATATATTCGTTGTTTTTAAAACCGATGTGTATTATAAATCGATAAAAATGACTATTCATAAAGAAAAGATGCTGAAACCTTTTTGAAAATGTTGTTTTATGAAAACAAAAATATTAAATTTTTGGTAAGCTTTCCAAGATTTCTGAAAAAGCTCTGTGATTTAAGTCCCTATAAATTCCAGTTCTTCATGAAAATGTTCTGGTATATGTGCGGCTTACTCATGTGCTAGTGCAAAATTAGCAAGTATTATTCAAGCAGGGCCGTAGCCACGGGGGGGGGGGATGCCCGCACAGGAAAAATATCGACCCGTACAGAGATATTCCGTATTCATTCCTTCTACTGAAGGAACTTTTAATCAAAATGTATAAATAACTAGCAAAAATACACGGCTTTGCCTGGGTCAATTATAATTGTGAGAATTATTCGCTACTTTCATTCGTTTTCTGTGTTAACTGAAAGAACCTAAAACACACCTCTTTGACGTGATTAAAAATCGAGCTTCTTCCGTACTCATAAATAGCAATAAGTATAAAGACCGAAATAGTATTCAATTAGAAATGATCACTAAAAAAAACCGTGCGCTTTATCGCTTTATTTATTTAAGTAAATATTACACACACACACACACAAAAAAAAAAAAAAAGCTCTCTACTATGTTTCGATAAATAAAAATGAAAATGAATGCAAGATTTAGTTGCATAAGTTAGAGCAGAGCTTTAGAATCCGGGCATTTCTGAACCCCAAGGCTATGGAATTACACGAGAATATGAGTGCTCCTGGTGCTCTTACAAAAAAAAAAAAACGTAAGACACAAAGCACAAGGGTTTATCTGACTTCTAAATTTATAACAGTTAATTATAGAAATGTGAGCACAGAAATCCAGGGGTGTCCATCTCCCCACGCACGACGGCGCATCCCTCTCAAATGTTATAAGGCACCCCCGCCTCCCATAATGAGACCCTCCCCCAAGTTCCATAAACCATGTAAAATCACTCCCCCCTATAGGCACCCCCTGCAGAAATTGGATGAGGAACCATAAGTTTACTGTTCAGATACAAATAGGGGACCTGAGGTTCTCGCCCAGTAATTTCTTGAAATTGAAGTCAGCAAACTGCAGTTTTAGGTTATTTTTGGTCGCGTTAATTTTTACTGTATTTTCTGTATTAAGTACATGTTTTTTTTTCTTCTGAATTTGCAACTGTAGTTATGTATGCAAACTTTGTGCACATGCCTAATTCCTATTTGCAATTCAGTTTTTTTTTTTTTTTCAGGTTGCATAACTATTATTTTTGAAACAGAGACAATAAAGCTCAGAAAACAAACTGCATCAGTTTTTTTTTAAAGCTTACGACGGAACGGTATGAATTTGATTTGTTAGAAAATATTTCAAACATGTTTCAAATATCGTTCGTTTAACCCTACAAGACCTCTATTATCGCTACCGTTAGTCCTAGATGTATACTTCCAATTGCAAAAATGTTCAAAATCAGATGCAGAGTTAAGATAGCGAAAGTTTTTTTGCAGTAAAAATAAAAATAAATCAAAAAATATAAAATTTAACTTTTTGTACGAGCCCCAGGACCCTTAGTTATAGTTAGGGAAATAATCTCCATTGAAAAATAATTCCAACACAAAAAGTTTGAAATTAGTACGATGAATATTTACCGAGATAAGAAACGCAGCGTTTTGTGACTTACACCGGTTTTCACTCGCCGTCAATAACACCTTTTTGGGGAAAATATTGCGGTTAATAAGGAATAAAATTATATGTGTGCATAGATTATGATTTTTTCAAATTGTTCGAGATTTTATTGTGTGTTTTTGCATATCAAGGCACAACATTTGCATTTATTTTTGAACAGCAATGAAAAATATAAATACCTTGTTTTTCTTACTTTGACGACCTTTCATTCTTGTGAAAGGGCGATAAGTTCCAATCTCATCTTCTGTATGGTCTCGTAAAACTTTGAACTGGAATTTCTTTTTGAGTTTTGGTCGCACAAATGTCAAGTTTTTTGAGTCAGCAATAATTTTCAATATCACGGGACGCGGAAGCGTCCCACCCCGCCAAGGAAACCAAACGTCAGCAGCCAACAGAAGCAAATCCATCGCCAAAGACGAAAGAAAATAAAAGCCACCAAGATCAAGATAACACGACAGAACAAGTTGGGGTTTTTTGGGTTTTTCACCCCACTGTATCTCAGCCCCATGAAGACCCCCGGAGTTGATTTTTAGTACACTCAATCTCTAGTGGCCCCTGACGCAGTAAACCAAAATACAATCCCCTGGACCATCAGGGAGAGCAGGTATTAAAGTTATAAAATAGCTGTTCAAAAAAGTTTTCGCTTTCTTTGACAGGGCTGCAGCCCAGACGAAAAAAGGAATCAAGCTGAAATTTCGCACACACATTCCTTGTGCCCTACTTATGTGCCTTTTGTGCCATTTGACCCCCCTTCCCTTCCCCCTCGTTTTTACCCCCATATTGTACCTTCCCGGTGTTCTATCACAGCCCCCCGGGGGGCTACGGTAATGATTTTTTGTATACATATTCTTGGGGGGCCATTGAGTACATATACAAAAATTCAACCCCCAGGGACATCATGGGCCGGAGTAATTGAAGTTTGAAAATCACCAATTTTCCCTAAATTCTTATGCACTTACTCTCAGCTCATAGGGTTTGTTTATCTCGGACTGCAATTGCAAGGTTAGAACAGATCCAACAGTTATTCCAAAGTTGTCTTGGGAAATGAAATTCAATCAAGACTAAAACATATCCAACAGTTGCAACTAGACGTTAAATCGCGGATATCACAAATTTGCCACAGCGACTGCGCATGCGCGCAGATTTGGCTCATTGGGCTTTCTGTTTTCAGATTCTATGTTGTTTGTTTATACTTAAGCAGAGAAACAAATTAATGAATGAGATTAGAATGCTGTCCCCCCCCCCCCCCCAAAGTTTTGCCGATACGAATTTTCCTTCCCCCTGTTTTTCAGTTTTGATATATTTATGGAGGGAAGAAATTTTAAATATCGGCGCGAAACTGGGGTTAAACCATTACAATATTTTATGTGACAAATTATATGAAACTGTACGCATATGAATACGGCACATATAACTTTTTAATTGAAAGCGAAAAATAGCACTTTTTTATTGGTTTGCTTATTTTCTAAATTAATGGATTTTTCACAAACAACACATAATGAATTGAAAATATATGAAATACGTGTGGATATCCGTGCTTTGCATTAATTTGTTAAATGAAAAATTTTTTGCAATTAATTTAAGCAGGACTTTTAATGAGCTTAGTCCGCGCGCAACATGCACATTCGCTAATGGCAAATTTGGGATATCCGCGATTTGACATCGAGTAAAGTTGTATAGATCTTCTGACACATTCAAATTTAAAATATTTAATGACTTAGTTTTTTTTTTTTTTTTTGCTTGGTGATAACATGCGTTATTTCGTTTTTCAAATGAATTTTTAAACAAAACTAGGTATTAAACAAGACAAAGACTTCTATCAAGAAAAAGATAAATCACCAAACAATTAAAATTATCCCATAAAACATAAAATAATCCATGATTTAAGAAAAAATGTAATTAAACAAAAAGTGAAAAGCTAGATTAAAATAGCTCTCAAGCTGTAAAACATTTAAAGAAACCTTCATGAAAATGTTGAATAATCTGTCAAATAAAGAAACTGTAATAGAATTTATTGCGAAGTTGTAAAATACTCGAAAACAACATAATTTAAAATATAGTATTTTATTATCCAAAAAGTTTTCTTTGCAACAGAGAGGATACAAGGATTGCATTAAAATTTAAACCGCCCAATTCTCGCAAAATGAACATAGAATCTTAATAGTCAGAAAATAACTTGACGTAAAATTAGGCTAGCCATTATTGATCCTTAAAAACACAACACAGCGTTGTTTCAATTGAAAATTTTCTGACTTGAAGTTCGCAATTCTAAAAATACAGACAAAGTAATAATATCAATGCAAAAAGATGTGATATCTCATCAAAAACAACCCTGTTGTAAAAATTTCCCCGCCAAGAAAACCTTTAACTTTTCCGCACAAGAAATAAAACCTGCATCCTAAACCCAAAAACCCTCAGTCATAAAAAGTTATGATATCTAGTTTGCCCGCCAAGTATCTGCCAAACTATCATCCTCCCTCTTCTCCTTTTTCATCACAGCTACTTCCATTAGAACCTCCTCCCACCTTCAACTCCTCAGAAATATGGATAGATCTTTTAAATTGTTTATCTTGTTTGGCGGGAAGCTTTTCAAAGTGAAGTGGTTGCTTGGTGAGCAAAAAGCTTCCCGCCAAACAAGATAAACAATTTAAAAGATCTATCCATATTTCTGAGGAGTTGAAGGTGGGAGGAGGTTCTAATGGAAGTAGCTGTGATGAAAAATTAGAAGAGGGAGGATGATAGTTTGGCAGATACTTGGCGGGCAAACTAGATATCATAACTTTTTATGACTGAGGGTTTTTGGGTTTAGGATGCAGGTTTTATTTTTTGTGCGGAAAAGTTAAAGGTTTTCTTGGCGGGGAAATTTTTACAACAGGGTTGTTTTTGATGAGATAGATTATTTCTCAAAACATTAGTTAGGGAACCTAGGGCCCGTATATAAAATTACATTTTGTATTTCTTGACTCATTTTTATTTTCCGCTTCAAACTTTCAATACCTTAACCCTGCATCTGATTTTGAACATTTTTGCAATTGGAAGTATACATCTAGGACTAACGGTTGCGAAACAAAAGGTCTTGCCGGTTAAAACGGAACACCTGTATAACTGGAGTGCTGAATTAGTTGGTGGGGGTCTAATTTTTCGCAACTGTACCGTTTTCAGGATATACGGGATTGAAATGCAGGTTTCAATCCGGCGTTTAATATGGTTTAATATGCTTCAATGGAGTACGTCAGGGTAGTTAGCTATGCTTATGAAACCTTTCGGTAGTCATTGGTCATTCTGTTAGAGCAGTAGTTTTCAATTTCTACATTAAATTCACCATCCATGCATGAAGTAGTGTTATTTTAGTCTATATTTAAAACGTGCATGAAGAATTTCCGGACCCTGTCCGATACACTGATCCTCATGCCGTTGAAATAAACCATTATATGCTATATTTCAATAGCTTATAAGAACCATGTTTCAGTTCTTTTAATGGAAAAACAAGTTCATGCCTCTCATAAGTAGCAAAATGATCTAAAGCGCATGTATGAGGATCTTGTGAAAATCTATCCTCATATAAATAATAGCCGATGATAAAGAATTACACGCGTGTTTCTACAATAAAACTCGCGCCACGGCATGATAATTTGATAATTCCCAACTCCAGCGCTCGAATACGCTACCTTGCGGTAATTTACAAAACTGCCGAAAAAAATAAAACATTGCCACATTGCGTTTCACGTGTGTCTGTCGACGTAAACACAGGCAGTTTGTTGGAGGGGTATTTATTAACGCATTTGATGTGTTTCTTAGATTGCTTTCAGTTACAGAAATTGTTTCGTCCCTTAATAGTATTCTCGAGCTTCTCAAAATAATGTTAGTTTTCATTATTTCCTTGTAAAAAGCGAGTTGATTGTTAAATGGTGAAAGTGTAAACTCAAGATAACTCTGGATTAACAAACTTGGATAACGTTATACCAGGTAATTTTTTTTTTATTGTTTTGTGTGAATTTGTAAGAATATGGGTTTTTTTTCTAAATCTTAAATTAATTTAACTAACCATATTTTACAGCAGCATTTAGTTGGAACGGACAGTATACAAAATATTTTCTTGAATATATTATTGTAGAACGAAATGAAAAATGTTTAACTGAGGAAGAATTTATTTTATTGCTTTTATTCTCAGCTGAAAGGTTTCGCCAAATTTGTTTAGGGTTATAGTTTTAGTATTATGCGAGCTAAGTACCCTTGGCGAGATTCCGCATGTTAGTTAAACCATTTTTATTTTTTATCATGAGTGGAATAAAATGGTAGAAAGATTACAGAATTCGATAAGTAAAAAGAAATAATGGTAGATCAATTGGTAAGAAAACTACCACCATATATCCGTGAGAATTTTGTTGATGATTTGCATAGCATGACATAATTAAATCATAACTCAAAAATTAGAAACATACCAAACAGAAAAATTTAAAATTAACCGATTCGGCAATTTGAGAAAAATAACTCAGCTACAAAAGCAAAACAATTAGCGCTAGCCAAGCAAGGCAAAGAAGTATCATCTTCTTTTGACAATATTTCGTAATGTCATATAATTAAATTTTTTAGCATTAATTGTTATTCTTGTCAGGCAACAATTATTATTTAGTTTTAGCAAGAATTGATAAATATCGAATTCAACATCGTGGAAATGGCGCCAGAATATCAACAAGACTTTGAAAATTAATTTAAAAAGAATAAAGCGAAAAAATCATGCATGCGAACAAAATTTACTAGGCTTATTAGCATTTTCTTCGTTATCAAATGCGTTTGTTTTACCTTTTTCGTCCGCCATTAGAAAGTGACTACAGTGCCCTCTATAGTTCGTTGGAGTTGCGAATATGTTTTGATAATGTTTGGCATGCATGGAAAAGCTTTATTGTGACAAATCTGAACTCGATCCGGCGACTTAACAGTTTTACTGGTAAGACTGTCACTTTAGGAAAACGAAGGAACCAAAACAACTCGCATCTCCAATAAACTATAGGGTACGCTGCAGCCACTGTCTAAAGGCAGATGAAAAAGGTGAAACAAACAAAAATGCTGTAACTAATAACTTGCTTTGAAGATTAGTGAATAACAGTAATTTATCATAGTGTTTGTAGGAAGCTTTCTTTTCTATTGTTCAGAAATTACATTACACTATAAACTATCTGAGGCCTGTAATTTACCCCAAAGAAAACACGTGGAATGGAATGTTTTACCTTTTTCGGTAGTATTGTAAATCACAGCAAGGTAGCGTATTCGAGCTCTGGAGATGCGAATTGACGCTATCTACTGGAGTTTAGGGTTAATCCACTGGAGTTAGGGTTAAATTTTCAACTATCAAAATATCATCAAACAGGCAATGGCTTTGTTCAAATGTAGAAACAATTTTCACCCGTCTAACCATGACGGGCGATTTTCTAGTCGTTTTAGAAAAGGCAACATGGATATTGATTTGTGAGGTTTTGTACGTATTTCATTCCGTTCTTTTGATTACGTTAAACAGAGGGAGGATTCCTTACTCAAGGAGCTGATGGTAAACAAAAAATGTTTATGTTTCTCAATTCAGTGTCCTTTTAACATCTTCAATTAATTTTATTTCATGTCCTTCTCCATAACAATAAAGAACATGGCTTTTGTCCAGATTTTTATGTCATGTTTAGAGATAAAGTCCATCACAATATATGCTTTCACTTCTTCTTTATTAATAAAAATGCACATGAGCAACATTCTAGATATCAATTTTGCTGCAGCTGAAAAAGCAACGACATCATAAAAATCATTCATTTGCAAGCCGAAATCATAACTTTGTATTTCTAGTGTCTTTTAAGTTTATGGTTTTTGGAATAAAGTGCATTTTATCTTTTTTATTGCTTGGAAAGTCTATGATCGTGATATTCAGATGGCGGGGTATAAAAAGCGTGTTAATAAGAAGAAAGGGATAATTTATTTCAAATCGATCTTCTCATATTTTATCCACAAAAATTATTCATGGTTTTTGCGTAGAAGTTTGAAAAGTTATGGCAGACTGTATGGATAATTATTGGTGAATATGCATGTCTAAAAAACCTTGCAAGTAAAAGTTTAAATAAATAAATTGTTAAACTAAACTCGTATGTTACGTATAGCTCATAAAAATTAATAGTTTTTATTAACCCTCGACACACAATGGAAGGGGTTTGTAAGTTTGACGCGTCTGTGTATCTGTGTGTTTGCCTGTGACACTCTAGCGCCTAAACGGATGGACCGATTTTGAAAAAAAAAATTATTCGAAAGGAGAGTTGATCGAGAGTGTTCTTAGCTCGGTTGCATCTTTGGATGACATTAATTAACGAAGATATTAATTGAAAATTTCCAAAAGGTTTTTCGCCATTTTTGCGCTGAAAACATAGTTAAAAAATTTAAAATTTAATACCAAAATAAAGAGAATTTTTTTCTGCGTGTGATAGAATGTGTTTGGAACTTCCATGTTTCATATAATTCGAATTATGAAGTTTTTTCAAAGCAGATTTCAATAGCGGCTAAGTCTTTATTAACGCCATCTATATATATAATTCTCTTACGTGCCGGCAAATGAAGGGGTGAATTTCTAAACCTCTGTTGGCAACACTTCGCCGATAAATCATGTAAACAAACTTCTACGTTGTTTTGAAATCTTGAATCACAGAATACTCAACGAACTTTTTTTTTTTGAGATGAGTTTGAGTCGGGCTGTGGCCCATTTCAACCTTAATCAGCAAAGAAAAGCTCAAAGAAGGCAGGAAACCGTTCTTGAATCCAATTTAAGACGAGCCATTTCCAGAGTTGTATTCTCTGATTCGCTGCCGATAATTTTTAGCGGCTGGGGAATTTTCAGTCAGCAGTTCCTTCAACAGATCAGGTGCGTCACACAATGCCGGTAACCGCACCTTTCCGTCATGGCAACATTTAGTATATTTATTTGCAGTATTACGCTCTTTCTGCCAATAAAGAGCACCACAAAATTCGCATTCTTCACACATTGCTCCACAATCATGTTCATCGGCAATGTTGTTTTGAACGCGTAGGCGCTTTGAGCGTCGTCTATTCTCTGCTTCAGTACGACAGTTCAGTTCAAAATGAATAACCGAGAAAGAATTTACTTTATTCCTTTTATTCTCAGCTGAAAGGTTTCGCCAAATTTGTTTAGGGTTATAGTAGTTTTAGTATTGTGCAAGCAAAGTAGCCTTGGCGAGTTTTCGCGTTTTTAGTTAAACCATTTTTTGTTCGTGACGTGGCAAGGATTCAGAATAACAACAAGAAGGACAAACGTTTGAGAAAATATGTTTGGTGCTCTCTGAGCCTGTTTTTAGTCATGGCCAGCTCTATGTGGCATTATCAAGAACAAGATCTTTTGAAGCAGTGTCAGTTGTGGCTCCCAAACGGGACATTTTTAATTGTGTATATGAGGAAGTTTTCTCAGATTAGAATATATAAGAGTGTAAATATGTAAATATATATAAGAGTGTAAATAATGTAAATACATCCCTCGGGGGAGCCTGTAACCCCTAGAGGGCGCGTCCCCAGGTGGCGGATAGGGGAATGCCTTCATTGGTTTTCCAATGGGTGGTAGAAGGGAAATAAAATACCTTCCGCGGACCAACAGGTAGAAGTGCAATCTCTCCAAAGCAATGACAGACACTTTTGTATCTATAATGGTAAAGTTGTGCACATTGCCAAGGCAGTCATCTTACATACAGCAAAGTTAAACTGTCGAAAATCTGGCTAAAGCAGACAAATTAACATTATGAACGTAATTTTCATATTGGTTAAATGGATGGTGACCTAAATGCAATTACCAACTTTAATTTTTACGGAAAATTTTAGCTAGGCTAATGTATTGGCATACAGCGAGCGAGCGAAGCGAGCATGGATCGCGAAGCGATCCACAGGGAACTGCGTAAGCAGTTCCGGGGGTTGGCGAGCGATAGCGAGCAGGGGGCGATAGCCCCCTAGTTGATACTGAATTCATTGTTGGCCGACAAGGAAATTGTTGTTGTTGTTGTTGTCGTGTCCAAAGAAGTGCAGAGTGCGAAAGGTTTAAATGGCTCCAAAAGTCTTAAAAACAAGATCCGCTAATTCTGGAGCCCGATGACTGTAAAGGATTTCATGTGGTGGTGCTCCAAGTTGGAGGAAGGAGCGAATAATGGCCTGGCAATTAAAGACATGATCCGGGGTTAGTTGTGAATAGGGACAGTGCTTGCAGATGGGGGTAGGATTTAATATTATTTGGTAGAATCTTCATGCTCTTGAAATGTCCAGTACGTAGCCTAGCTACTGTAGAAGAGAGGTTTCTTGGGCAGTGGAGGTCAGGGATTGTTGCCTTGCTGAAAAGCTGATTATAGATCCTTCGCCTGGCTACAGCATTAACGTCTTTGAAGGTGGCTGTTAGTGGTTTGTCTTGGTCACGTGCCTCCTTTGCAAGGGCATCTGCACACTCATTTCCCTCGATTCCGACATGAGCTGGGATCCACTGGAGAATGCAGGTTGTCTTAAGTGAGTGGAGAAAAAAAATTAATTTCTTGTGTCAGTCTTGTCATACCGTTTCGTATGGCTTCAAGTGCTGATTTTGAGTCGGAAAAAATCACGATTTCTTCTATTAGGTCTTCAGGAGTATTGGAAGAAAGACAATGAGCAAGAGCCTCTTTAATAGCAACAAGTTCGCTAGTAAAGTTTGAGGCGATTTGGCCAGTGGGTATTTTAAGCTTGACATTATTTCCTGAGGGATAAATGATGGAGATTCCTACGCCACCTCTATTACAGTCAATGTCAGAGGAACCATCTGTGTAGATTAATACACTGTTTTCTTTTGCAAGTGAACGAATAGTGTCTTCGCCTTTCTGTAATAACATTTGATTTGGTTCCTTCTTAGAGCATAGTTCAAGTAGGTAGGTATTGATTTTAGTACTCTTAGGAGGTTTAAAAGTAGAGAGTGGTTCTTCAGTTATGTCCAGGGAGGAATGGGCAAGACCAATGGCTCTTCTGATATCCCTGTCTAACTGCAGCGTTGATGATCTCTGAAGCCTTGATGTGCCTGTCCAAGCGTTGAAGGCTCTGTGGGCAATGTGGTCTTTATTGTGGCTTCTGATTTTATTTGTGAACTTTATAGTAGCAAGTTTCCGTCTGTTCTCGAGGGAAACAAGACCACTTTCGAGTTCAGCCTTGGTGTTATTAGCAGAGGATACTGCACCAATGATGATTTTGGAAGCTCTATATTGGACTGAGTCTAAAGTCTCTTTGGCAGATTCGGATGCATGTGCCCAAATGGGGGAACAGTACTCGAGTACTGGCCTGATGACAGTGCAGTAGGTACTTTTTAACGTTGATGATCTTGAGCCCCAGTTGGTGCCGCAGAGTTTGCGGAGGATGTTCAATTTCTTTAGACTTTTGTTTGCTGTGATTTTCGTATGTTTTATAAATCTCAGTTCTGGATCTAGAAACACTCCCAGGTATTTGGGATTTTCGACGCGCTTAATAACGGAGTCTTCAATTCTTAAGTCCGGTTGGAAGGTTCCACGATTTTTCCGATCAGTTGAAAAAACACAGTAGTTAGACTTATTGGGGTTAATAGTAAGTTTGAGATCTGTAGCCCATGTTGCAATGCCCTTAAGACTAAGATTCGGAAATTTCTGCGAGGTTTTAAGATCTTGACTTGTACACCAAATGGCAATATCATCTGCATAGCAGGCGATTTTGGTATTCTTATGAATATAGGAATCAACTGTGTTCATGTAAAGGAGAAACAGCAGAGGGCTCAAGACAGAGCCCTGTGGTACACCAGCCCGAGTTTTGCAGGTCTTAGAGAGTGCTCCATTGATTCTGACTGCGAAGCGTCTGTTTCTCAAGAAGTCATTTATCCATACAAGACAAGGAAATTAAAAGCAATGATTTAAAATTTTTATCTGTTGCCAGTTTGTATTAAATAGCAAATAAAATACTTGTTATTGATTTTTAATAATATCAGACTTTTAAAAGGATTTTCAATTTTCCCTCTTGATTTTACAGTTGCGACTTAGTCGGGGGTTTTTAAAATTTTTAATTTTACCGTTGCTTGTACGTATAGCAGCTTATCTAAGATCAAATGAGTTAAACCTACTCAAAAGTTACATTGAGTACTAGCTGACACTCGCGAAACATTCGCGCTCGTCCAAAATATGAGTTTTTTGTTCATTTTCAACGATCGCCTTGAAAAATAAAACTTGAAAATGATGCCTATTTTTTATAGTTTTATGAGTATTAAGGAAACAATCGCAAAAAAAAAAAAAAAAAAAACTATTAAGAATTTATGATACTGTAATTTACTATGTTAAAATAACTGCTCTCGTTTCTGATTTTAATGCAACAACACATCTGTGGTTCAAAATCCTGCAATGAGTTTAGATTCTATACTCTTGAAAATTTAGATCAACCGGGGAAAAAGGCATTCAGGAACAACAATTTCTGGCATATAGAGTGATCAAACCCATATCTTCAAGTTATTAGCACGGCGGCTTGACCAACAGAGGTAATAATGCCTCTCTCGCGGGATGCGATGCATTAAAGCAATGCTTGATAAAAAAAACAACCTAAATCAATTTTTTTTCCTAACAACAGAATTTTTGAAAAAAAATACTAAGTAAGCTCTTTTCATAATGCACTCTAAAGGACAAAATAACTTTTTTGGGTCAGAAAGGACAATTTAAGCATTCCTATAGTTTTCAATTATTCCAAGAAATTGACACCACAAACGTTGAAAAGTGCGGTTCAAGTTATTTCAAACCAAACTTTCCCAGAAAAATATGCAAAGTTCAACACTCAAATTTATGATTGAAAGCTAGATAATGATAAGAAATTCTCTACATAATTTGAGCCGCACTTTTCTTCGTTTGTTCGTGTTCACATGGGTGGAGGGGGCACATGTGAACAAGATTGAAAAATGCAGGACGAGCATCATATTTCAACGAAAAACTCGTAATAATGAAGCATATTTGTAAATACTAATTACATTCAAGGGCTTATAACCTATATTGTCAGTTAGAATTGCACAGTAGCTGTTATTAAGAAAATATTTTTTTCTGAATTACAGAACTGTGCTCACTGTCAAATTTTAAGTTTCATAGCATGTTCTAATCAATAGATCGACAAGAAAAAATATTTTAAGACTACTAAACAATACAAAGAATATTTTATTATGTAAAATATATTCTTGTTATATAGTACGTTTAAGTATCATACAGAGTATGATGATGAATTTTAAAAATTTTCTGAACTTCAGTTTTTAGTTAAAGGAAAATATTCTATCTTTATTTTCCATGCAAATATTATACTATACCGCTAAATTTTTTGCCAACTATTTAGTAACTAACGAATTAAAAAGATAAAAAATAATAAAATAAATAATTAGTAATTATGTAATAATAATTAACAATAAATTTAGAAACTGATTGCTGCAAAACAAGAATTATAAATCTCTACATCTCTTTTAACCAGGGTTGGCCGAATTGGACCCAATTGGGTTGGACCCAATGGGTTTTTTTTGAAAAAACCCATTTAAAAAAACCCATTATTTAGCCCACTTTTGGGTTTTTTAAAAATTTTCTGAGAAGTTTTTTAAAAAATTAATATATTTTCACAGTTAAAACTTCTTTTTTATTTGTTCTTCACCACAGACAATGAACATAAAAAATGAATTTTGAACTTTAATAGTATTTCTTAACTCTTAACGGCATGAAAGAAATACTTCAAAGATTTTAAATAAATGTATTTAACTTTTTTCTTTAACTGGTCAATAAATAACTCAAATTATCTTGACCAAGTCCTGTCACGTCTGATTTTCTCAATATTTGTAGATTGTACAGAGGAAATTAATCTAGTTAAAAAGGCTTTCATGTGAATTATTTTCTGCTAACCAATGCGTCACAAATCTCGAATAAACACGAGGTATATTTTTTAGAAATAAACAGATTTTTCAAATGGTCGATAAAAAACAGAACAGGTACAGTATTTTCATTATCTTACGAAAAAGTAATATTTCTTACTCTGTAGACAGACATAGAAAAACAGGCAACATAAAATTCAAAGAAATGTCTTGATTAAGCTGGAATTCAGTAAAAAGGGATTTAAACTACTTGAGGTTCTACAGTAGTTTTGCATAACAAAATGAAATACAATAAAGTAAAATGCAAAAAAAAAAAAAAAATGTAATTAAAAACGAACAGTAGATTTTATCACTCGAGAAGTGACTTTGCCTTAACTGTTGGTAATAATGAAAATTAAAAAATCTGAAACTTCACCATTTTTGGGTTTTTTCGTCTTTTATACTTTTCTTCAGAAAACGCTAAATTTTAACTAGTTTTCCAGCTTTTTTTACCTGAAGACAATTTTTGCACTTTGTCCCTATACTTACGCTACAATATGCTACAAGTACCCCACATTTTCCCTAAAAAAGACAAAAAAATCCACATTTCTTTTAAAAAACCCAACTTTAGTTGGGGTTTTTTGGGTTTTATTTAAAAAAACCCAAAAAACCCTGGGTCCATGGGCTTCTTTAAAAAAACCCGGGTTTTTGCCAACCCTGCTTTTAACACTTATAAGCCTACCCTAATATATATATATTTGCGGAGAGGATATGGAAGCTGTTCACATGTGCCCCTACATGTCGCGTTTACAAGTGCCCCGGCATCTACCTTAGAACTAATTTTCGAAAATAAAGAAGTCTTAATTTAATTACAAAATTAAAACATTGGCATAAATTTACCAGGATGTTCTTATAATGCTTTGCAATGATTAAATTTGTAAACTCCCGATTATCCGCGGAATTGGGTGGCACAAGTGCCGCGGATAATAAAAATCGCGGATAACCGCAAAAAGACTAAAATGGGAGACAAATCAGGTAAAAATTGTCCTATCTCAAATTCTTAACTGTATTGATGCATAACACTTTCTGCAAACAGTGAAAATATATATAGAGTACAGTACAAATGTTTTGTATTTTTGCACAACCGAACTTAACATCAATAACAAACAAGTACATGTACGATGAAAAACGCACAATACTAATAATAATAAAATTAAATCAAATCAATCAATCAAGCAAAAACAACTGAGTGTAAATTTACAATTTTTCAAAAAAAAAAAAAAAAAACAATAATAATAATAATAAAATTAAATCAAATCAATCATTCAAGCAAAAACAACTGAGTGTAAATTTACAATTTTTCAAAAAAAAAAAAAAAAACAGCCACTGGTATTCGCTTTTTACTGCGAAAATACATGTTCGTGATTGCTGATTGATTCGCGGATAATCCGCCCCGCGGATAAACCGCTCGCGGATAATCGGGAGTCTACTTAGTTTAAAATATGTTTGTACACGAAGAAGACAGTGATTCAAGCACAGCATCTGCTAAAACAAAGAAGCTGTTACCACAGGAACATAAACTGCTCCTTGCTCTGAAAGTTTGGTTAAATAGTAGGGCTGGTACTGCTCTTACTTGAGAGTTTTTTGAGATTTTTCGCTTGACATTATCCTAGTAAAACATACCATGATCACATGTGCCCCCCTGAAAAAGACTGTCTGTTTTCAAAAATTTATGACAGAAAAATGGTTATTGATTTTGCAGAAAATTCACGTGGTGGACCGTAAGCTTTGTCCCCCAAAGTTCCAAAATTTAGTTCAAGAATTTTCTAATAGATGGCGCTGCAGATTGCAAGACCGTTAATCAAAGAAAAACAGAAAATTACATCATAGTTTTTCGAAAAATGTTTCTAATAAACAAAATTATGCAACAATATTTTCAAAATGCTTACCGTCGGCTGCAACCACATGTCGCAATCGGAGGAAAAATCGGTGAATTCCAATAATTATTTTTTGACTTAGAAGCTTACTATCTATTCAAAAAAACATGAACTAAAATTTTTGGAACTCTGGAGGACGAAACTTACGGCCCACCACATGAATATTCTGCAAAAATTATTTTTTTTATCATTAACCATTTTCCCGTTATGAATTTTTGAAAACAGTCAGTCTTTTTCAGGACACCCTGTAAATCAAGTAAAAATTATTTAAATGTTAAACACGATCAAAAAAGACAAATAAAGTGTTTATCAAATTAAATTTGAAGAAAATGAAACCAAGTCATATGTACAGAGTCGACTCTCATTACAACTCGGTATGAATTACGCAAAAGGGGTATACCGTGAGTTTTTCACGAGTAACATATCTCAGAGTCAATGCGAACTATTAACCCGCCAAATTTTTCGGAATGGAAGCGCGAGACATAAGTATCGACTTCGTTACTAATTACTAAATATTGGCTTTGTGAGTCATCATACTGAAAGTGGAAGTTATCCTACCATACCAATCTGAACATCCCTGTGTTAGTGTGTAAAATTTACCACTTCGTATTTTTCACTCTTAATGTGAAAGATTATGAAATATAATGGCAGCCTAAGCGTGCTGCTTCGTCGGAATTTAAAACGGTACGAAGATAAAGAGATATTATTATAATTAAAGAAAGATTTGTGCATTATAACAGTATTTTATGTTGAACAGCTTAGCCATTTTGAATGCAGAACTAGATGCGTCGCACGGCTTTGCACGCTCTACCTCGAAAATAAAAGTTATGTCAAGTGACGCGTGTTCTACAATCAAGCTTGAACAAAAAAGAAAAAAAAAAGTAAAATTGTGCGGCAGATTCCGGAAAAATACATACTGTCTGACCATCGATTACACGGAAAGGTTAATATCCGGTTTATAGGCGGAAAAAGACGTATCTATTAGTTTATAGGGATGTTAGTTGGTCTGTTTCAGATGTGCACTTTTGCCTCTCTACTATTTAGCCTTAGTTTTGTATGAATGAAAATTTGCTCTCAGCAACAGTTTTTTAATCTAAAGTATATTCGATCTATATTCTCAAGGCAAAAATTAATTGATTTATTTATTCACAACAAAGTTTTGAGCTTACCATTTTGCTTTTACGTTCCTGAATGAAATGAAAATATTTTATTTTCTTTTTGTTGCTTCCATGGTAACTATTTTTGTTTCCCCTTATTTTATTTTAGTGAATGCAATCAATGAATAAGGCACTAGTGACATCATAAAACGCGTGCATCAAAATCCCATTGTTATTTTCCCCTCTCCCCTGCTCGATTCATTCAAATGGAATCGTCTTTACTTGGCAGATTGCCGAATTACATACAATCCGTGGTCAAACAGTAAAAGGAAACATTTTAAATCTCCCGGTTACAGGAAAAGCCTCAAAACAAAATCCAGAATTTTATTTGTTCATGTTTGAGAAAAAAAATGACAACAGATCTTTCTTCTCAATGATTTTCTTCACGCTACAAATTTCAATAAAAGTATTTTTGCGGAAAGTTGAGATGAAGCACTGAATAATAATTTGAATGGAGGAAAGCCTTCGAAAAATAAGGATTTTATGTCGAAATCTAAGTGTCATAGTTAATAGTTTTTAATTGATATCTCCGTTAATTATTATCGGAGGATTATGTTAAATAGCCAGTCATAAAGACGGGAAAATGACGAATCGTTCGATACCTGGTTCGATGGTCAGTTCACTGGCTTTCGGGAGAAGTAACTTGGACATACATAGGTACATACGCTCAGTTTTTAATTATATAAGATAATGACAACCTAAGCGTTCTGCTTCGTCGGAATTTAAAACGGTACGAAGAAAAGAGACATTATTATAATAAAAGAAAGATTTGTACATTATAACAGTATTTTATGTTGAACAGCTTAGCCATTTTTAACACGCTTTTATTAGCTTCACCTGTATGTATGTATGTATGTATCTTGTAATGGAATCTTGCAGCTCAAATTTCGCCCACTTCCTGCGATCGGATTCTTTTGAAATTTGGCACGCGATCTCAGACCCGATGACAATGCAATATTCTCTAATCAAATTAATTAATTAACCCTTTTAATTGTTAGTTTCCTCCAATTTTAATCAATATTTTGGCATAAATCCAACAATGTGAAAAAGGAAAAATTTTTAAAAATACATCAAAAAATGCTCGCAAAAATTATTTAAAAATATCTACAAAAACCTTTAATTTTTCTGCATCAGACAAAATTTGTTCCAATGTTCCAAGCTAATTAGAACATGAAATATAATTGTTTTTAACTAATTTCATGCCAAAATTTAGGTGAGCCTTCAATTGGAAATTCATTGCTGATCAGACCATTGTTGAACAAAACTTTTATTCAAATGCATCTCAAATTTTCAAACTAATATAAATATGATTTCTGCAAACATACATCGATGACTCACAGTAGCTTCCCATCGGGGTGCCCTTGTCTTAACTTTATGATATTACCTCGCACTCGTTTTATAAATAATTTCGTCGCTTGATAATTCTCCAACATAAGACTAAAAAGCAGAAAAATAAAATAATAGTTTAAAAACTAAAAAAACACGCTTTCGTGGCAAAATGAACTAAAAAGTGAAAAATAATCTTTGGATGATAGTAGTTGACCAATCAACTTAATTTTAATGTAATTCAAAAAAGCGTGGGGGGCTTCTTATCAGTTGTCTTGAATTTCTTCCATTTGTTGTCCAAGCAAAAATGTAAATAGACAGCACCACACGCTTTTTTGTATTACATTGAAATTAAGTGATTGGTCAACTACTATCATCCAAAGATTATTTTTCACTTTTTAGTTCATTTTGCTACGAAAGCGTGTTTTTTTAGTTTTTTAAACTATTATTTTATTAATACAGAACAAATCTTCTCCTGTAAGTAGGAAACGATAATATATAGTTAAGGTACGGTTTGAGACAGTTTGAGGGATATTTGCAAAAGTCCAAAATTATAGTGTATGTTTATCAACAAGTCATAAAACCTACTTTTTCAAAACTCAAAATTTTTGCTTAAGCGTGGGTCTTGCAACACACCCCTCGCTTACGACAAGACACCATTGTACATTTAAATCAAGCACTGTACATCAACTGAAGTTACCAGCAGTATATTATCACCCTCAATGCAGGTCTCAGGCAAAACTGCATGCAATGTACCGACAACTTAGTTATGAAATCCTCCTGCATTCTTTGAAAACTTTTCAAAAGTCTAAGTCCACCATGCCTGCTTACGTTCCAGACTTGAAATTAATTATTAAACTTGATAAACATATAACTTCGTAATTACTACATTCATCGTTGTTTTTGTCAACGATTAAAAAGGTTGTTCAACTAACCAATGAAGGAACAAGTATAACAGAAGCTCATAAAAAATGACTTTGAGATTAAATGACAAAATACTCTGATTTACACGAAACCTAGTGTAACTGATTCCAGTTCTCATTCTATTCACAAACCTCACTTAGAATTTCGATTTAGAATGCATTAGAGACACGATATATATACACTGGTGTGCAAAAATTAAGGACGAAGTCGAAAAATTAGCATATCAGCTGAACGAAGAGGCAAGCGGACAGAAAGACCAATCAGGAGATTAAGTAAGGTGATGTACGTTAGCACATGCGCAGATATGCAGGCAGACGTAATGGGGGAGTGTCTGAGTAGTATAAAGCATGTTGTCAGTGTAAGATCAGTATTTCTGGCAAAGAGATTGCACGCCGTATAGCAGTTAAAATCACACCGGGTTGCTGCCTCAGCGAGAAATTACGAATAATCAATCTGTTAGACGACATCTGGATGCTTTTACCCGAGGTCGAATCATTGGGAAGTTGGAGGAAGGCCGCAGTGTGACAAGTGTGGCTGCAGAGTTCGGAATTGCTCACAGCATCGTTTTACGACTTTGGAGACAATTTCAAACTACAGGAACAGCTATGCGGGGGTTCAGTAGTGGTCGTCCACGAGAAACCACACCCGCAGATGACCGGTATATTGTCTTACAGGCCAGAAGAAACAGGCGGCAGACAGCGGGAGAAATCGCTAGACACACGACACAGGCGACTGGACGACCGATATCGCGTTTTACCGTGGCCAGAAGACTGCACGGTGGTGGTCTGTTTTCACGACGCCCTATACGGTGTGTACCTCTAACGCCTGCCCATCGGAGAAGTCGTTCTCTGTGGTGCCGGGAACACTGGAATTGGAGAGACAATGAATGGGGACGAGTACTCTTTACAGATGAGAGCAGATTCAGTCTGAGTAACGATTCTCATCGCATACTCATCTGGAGAGAGTGGGGAAGCCGCAATCATCCCTCGAACATCATTGAAAGGGACAGGTATGGAGGTCGCGGTGTTCTCGTTTGGGGAGGCATCATGCTTGGTAGTCGTACAGACCTTCACATCTTCGACGCAGGTTCAGTCAACGGGACCCGTTATTGTAACGAGATTCTTCTTCCATATGTGCGTCTTTTTAGAGGCGCTATGGGTCCGCAGTTCCTTTTCATGGACGACAATGCACCATGTCATCGCACAGTAGCTGCCGAACAGCTTACGGAGAGTGAGGATATTGAACGTATGGATTGGCCGGCACGATCTCCGGATCTCAATCCCATCGAGCATGTATGGGATTTTCTAGGCAGACGCTTAGCAGCTCGTACCTCACCACCAGTAACGATTCGGGAGCTTCGATTGGCGTTGCAAGACGAATGGGCAGCAATGCCTCAACAACTCATTGACACCCTCATTCTCAGCATGGGCAGACGCTGTGAAACCTGCCTAACAGTCGGAGGAGATCATATCCCCTACTAAAGACCGAATGTTTCTTGCTGGACACCCATCACAGGGATGTTTCGGCCTTCAGTCGCACTGCGCTCCATGCTACTTTTTCAATAAAGCTTCTTTTTATCCCTCTGATTTCTCTTTTAGTAAGTGTTGCTTACATTACACATGTCCTTACGTATTGAGGATCTTACGGTATTAAATGTGTTGATTTGGAAAGCTTTTGTACAAAGTTATATTGAAAAAACCGTCTCGTCCTTAATTTTTGCATACCAGTATATATATATATATATATATATATATATATATATATATATATATATATATATGATTTTTTCTCAATTACTTTCAACACTAGTATATAATATCGCTCATTTCAAAAATGGTTTTAACTTGCCCTGTAGATATAGCTTTTGATTCAAACACAATTGATAGAAAGAAAATAGTGTTACGGCGCAATACTCAACACAGAAAATGTCTTATCTACCAACAAAATATCAATAAAAAAATTGTTTTATCAATTAAAATAATTTTGTACTAAACTAAGTATTGGTGATTGTCAGCATTTTTCTCGTCACAACAGTTCTTTGTACTAAAAATTAATTCTTTTCCACATTGGTTTTCTAAGAGCAGTTCATTTTGAACGTTTGATCGATAAATAAAGATTCCAAAACGTAAAACACTTTGCCAGTAACTTTTATTTAATTGAAAGGCAAAACTTGTCAATGAAGTGGAAACTCAATAGGGTACATTTGTTTACCACCGCCGCAGATAATGAACGAAAACAATTCTATAAAAATAAGATTGGTACACGTTAAACAGGAACGCAAATTAATGTTTATCAGTGGGACTGGAAAAACGTAATATATTCAACTCTAGCCAATAATTGCTCAGTAGGCTTTTACAATATTTTTTAACGGAACTGGCGGTGGAAAAACTGACCATTCCACACTTTAACTACTTTGAATATCTCCTCCAGTAAGACTTTGTATGTGCTACGGAAAAAACAGGTAATTGGAAGAGAAACGCGTCAAAAGGCTGTCTTATAATGGATGAAAAATATTTGATGAGCCACCGTTCGGCGTAGATAGAACCCTTAAAAATTCGAAAAGGTTTAGGCAAACTTATCAGCTGTGTCACCTTTGTATTTGACTGTGGCGTTCATCAAACCCTTCCTGTAGTACCCTTGAGGAACGTGTGCAGATATACTTCAAGCCTGATTAAAGTCGTCTCCGTTTAGGAGCCCTTTACAATCTATGTATCTGAAAATCAACCATAAGAGCCCGTTTAGGAGATGGTGCTAAGCATTACTAGAGTTTTTTATTACAAGTAAGTAACGAGAATATATCTAGAAAAGGATATCTCATCAAAATAGATGAGTTGGGAAATTCTCTCTAAACTAGAAAGTCGCCCGTCAAGGTATGACGGGTGAAAATTGCTTCTTCATTTAAGCAAAGCCATTGCCTGTTTGGTGACATTTTGAAACTTTAAATTGTAACCCTAACTCCAGTCAATTAACACTAAACTCCAGTAGGTAGCGTGCATTGTTGACCATTTTTTCGTTTCTTCATTCCCACAGTCTTACCAGTAAAACAGTTAAGTTACCGGATCGAGTTCAGCCTTGTCACAATAAAGCCTTTCCCTTCACGTTAAACCTTACCAAAACACATTATCAAACTATCATGCCGTGGCGCGAGTTTCATTGTTGAAACACGCGGGTTACTCGATCATCGGCTATTATTTATCTAAGGATGATTTGATCCACAATGTTTATCCTGAAACCAAGACTCTGTCATAAAAATTGCACGTGGATGTGCGAGAGGACTATAGCTCTTGCCAACAACGTGTGAATCATCCACATAAATTCTTTGATTTCCTTGACTCCGCAAGACTTCTTTTCATGCTTTTAAGACTAAAGGCGATATCCTAATAATTTTATTGTGCAACTTTAATTTACCTAATCTATGCATTGGAATCGGACTCCAATTAATTATTATTATTTTTATTATTGTATTGTTCTTAGAGCAGCAGCAGCAGATCAGTTGGCTAATACGCCTTGCATTCCCAAAGTCTCTGCATATTTCCTTGGCCAATATAAGAAATTACTATTTCAAATGAAAATGTCTTATGCCATCACCATCATCAAATCTGAAGTTCAAGCAATGAACTGAACGAGACGTAATACAACGTTACGTACGGGAAGATTGTATTGTTTAGTGGGAATTATATGTTCGTTCCTCTTGATCAGGAAATGAGGTAAATCAATTTGTTTCAAACCTCATAAAAATGAAACAAATAATGTTGCTTAATATTAAAGTTTAAATTAAAAAGTACCTGCGCAATATTTACTTTTAAAAAGGCAGATTTTTAACCGCCAACAAGATCGGGATTGGCCTGCTATTTACAGTGGTGGTAAAAAAAAAATGCATCACCCGCGCCCAAAGGAGAGGAATATCATCCCGACTGCATTCAACACACAGTCAAGCATCCCGTATCCCAGATGATTTGGGGATGTATTTCTGATCAAGGAGTTGGTGGGCTTCACTTTGTGCAAGGAACAGTAACTGCTGAGATGTATATTGGCATTTTGGAGGAGAAATTGCTTCCTACTAACCTGGGATCACTTACTTCAGATCCAAACGTCATTTTCCAAGACGATTCTGCCCCGTGCCATAGGGCAAGACTGGTAAGTAACAATTTAGAAACCTTTATCCCGCCATTAGACTTCAATGGACATGGGGTTAAGTAATTTTTTTTCTCTAAACTTACACGCAGGTTCAGAAACGGAAAAATGAGCATGGGGTCAGCAGTTTGCCTTGGCCCGGAAACAACCCCGATCTACGTAAACAATGATCGGATTCCTGCTGTTAAATGTTTATTTCATAAATTTTGGAGAATTTCACATACATTCATCGTTAATCGGTCGACCAAAACTTCTCACATAATCCCATTGTTGTGAAAATGCGAGGGTGATGCAATTTTTTTTTACCAGCACTGTAGCCATAAACTGAAATTGATCGCAACCTTCAAGGTGCGAAGAGAACAGATAGCTAAGTTACTGGAACTAGCGCAGCCTTGTTTAAGCAAATAGGTTGCAGTAGAGCCGCTATATAAATAAGCCAACGCATCATCTTAAGTTTAACCATTTTGGAACGGATTTTTCATTGTTGCGCAGCTAGGGTTACCGCAGAAAATTTATGGGTTTTGCTAAATTGTCAAAAAATAATATTTTATTTAATAAGCAATTCACGTGCCGCTTATAATTGCTTGCAGTGAAAAATCACCAAACGCGATAACTTGCCAGAAAAGACAGCCATTCAAACACGCGCTCCGATCCAAAATGGGTGGTCTTAAGCTGATGCGCCGACTCTTATATATAGGCGCCTTAGGTAAATGAATAGTGCTAAAGAATGTAAGTGAAAATGTCTACCTTGGAAATTGTATTATATGGCAAAGCCTTATGACAATTAAACAAATTTTTCTTTTGTAGATTCAGATGGCAATATTTTGTATTTCTTGTGTTCAAAACAAAGGACATTTTAATAAACTTTTGTAGATAAATCCATGTAAAGACTACGATTTATTAAAAAATTTTTGTATTAGTCAGTTCATTATTGACTGATGCGGCTGTAATCTCCATTAATAGTTTAAAAAGAAGTCGGGCATAGTTTAGAGTACATTTTAAGTTATTAATTAATAGTCATCACATTCATTTTTAAGTATCTGAAATTTCAAATGGACATCAAAATTTAATGGTAAGTAAGTTTTTAATCTATTTTAATACATGGGAAGATTTCAATATTTGGGAGTTTGAGTACCTATATGCTTAGGATTACCATAAGTCAAAAAAGAGGAAGGGGTTACCAAGTTTAAGTTAATAACACCGAAAATTTGAAGGTCTCGCCAAACTCGGAATTATCGCAATACCCCCTAATTAATCAAAGAGCACTGCTTGAGCAACACTTCAGAGACATTCTTTTTTGGTCTGCAATTTTGTCAAGCGACTGCGTTACCGTAACCTATCCAAAACTTCTTCCTCCAATGCCATATTACTGCATACTTGCCATTCATTTTACCAATATTAAGATTTCCTTTCATCAAATTCCAGCACACGTTAAGTGGCTACCTCTAGTTGGGGCAAGCCAAACCAGGCAGCATCATAATGCTACCATTAGGACCTGCGTAATTTTCACAGTGCTACAGGTTAAATTTTCCCTAACTATACGCAGTGACGTACCTAGCATGGGTGACACCCGCGGTGGCAATCTGTGGTGTAACTCCCCTCCCCCTACAGACGCTAAGAAAACATTTAATGTTTGAACATGAAAAAATGAAACTATTCAAACCAATTTGTTGTCAGCAAACCTCCAGAGGATGTCTCCCAACGCAAGCGCTCCCCCTCTCCGTGACTTCGTGGTGATGCAACAGCGTTTGATAGAGTTTAGATAATTTTAAAAAAGGGGGAAATTTTCTGAATTTAAGTGTTAATATTTTTCAAAAAATTTGCGGTTTCACTTTGGGTGTCAGTCCCCAGACGGGGACCCCCCCCCCCCCTCCGGCGTCCCTGTAGCGACGCTACCGCTATACGCAAGATAACTTTCCTTTTTTTAAAAACCAATTACTAAATGTAATGGAGTTTTCAATACATATTTTTATACTTCTTATTATTTAACTGAAAGTATATTGCTCACCTATTTAATAGAGCGACTATATACGAAGTAGGCAATTTTATCTTAAAAAGGGAATAAAGAATAGTGTAGAAATAAATATCAATAAATATTATACCTTTTTATGGGAACCCTTTATTTGCACCAGGAATGAGAAAAGAGAGGCTGATTGTTCACAAAATGTTGGGCAATAAAACATTTCACCGTAAGAAACACCGTTGATTTGGCGTTAGACACTGTCTGACCACGGATTGTATGGAAAGGCAAACATCCGGTTTACAGGCGGAAATGGACGTATCTATTAGGTTTTGGGGATGTCAGCTTTTGTAGATGTACGTTAGCCTCTAAATTAAGCAGAATCTCATTCAAATGAGCGGAACACGCGCATCAAATTTTTTACTGTGCCACCTCATTCAGATAGACTAATCTTAACTGGACGTTTGCCAATTCCATACAATCCATGGTTGGTCAGTAGACAAGGTCTAACGTAGAATTTGTCTGCAGAATGCACCCAGGTTTATGTTTCTACTAGTGGTACCCACACGTCTTTGCTCGTAGTAGAAAATTAAAATGTCATTTGGTTCGCCTGTATGTTTACAAATAATGGATGATGAATTTCACGCCAATTTGCTATGTTTGTCCATGTTATGGTTTCACGTTATGATAATTTGGTAGTTTATTCGTCCACGTTGTGATAATTTGCTCGGTAAAATTTTCTTAAAATTGGAATATAAAAAGAACAAAATTGAATTTTCGAAAAATCGCTTGGAGGTGCACACCCCCGTCCTCTAAACTAATTCTGAGCCAAATTTCATGAAATTCGGCAGAAAGGTCTAGGCTCTATGCGCATCACAGACATCCAGACAGAGAGACTTTCAGTTTTATTATTAGTAAAGATAATAAAAAGATCTCTCGTTCGCGCCAAATTTTTTAGTTATGGTACAATGTCTAAATTTTGAAACCTTTTTTATTTGAATTTAAAAAAGGTTAATGTATGCATGTTTCTGGTGTAAAATTCTACGTCACACCCATAAAGCGTAAAAATTATTATTTTTTAAACGCAAAAATTCTTTTTAGAAACTTGATACTTCCTATTAAGGCGGTTACTTCCATCTATACGTGATTTGTTCCGAGTCGGTAGCGTTCCGGTATCGGAACATTGCGTTTCCGAAGCAATATTCCGAGAGCGAACCATGAGCTTACTACAAACTATAGTGCCTAGAAAGAGTAGTGTGTTGATCGACGGGGAAAAAGTGAGGTCAGATATGAGGAAAAACCAGATGGCGCTGCGCTCGAGGTGTGCGTTATGCTCCTCAATCAGACTCGTTTTAAATCAGCGATTGCATGCTCATTTCGCAGTTTAAAAGCTCCGTTTTTCGGATTGAACTTATTTCTGCGCAAAAGACAAATTCTGTAATAAGTGCTATTTGTTACATGGGTGTTCATTTATTTTTTGAAGAATATAAAATTACCTTATGCTAATTTATCTTCAATGAAAATAGTAGACTATAAGGGGCCATTTATTAAATATGTAAGGGTCCCGAGGGGGAGGGGGGTTGGAAAAGCCTCTACGTACCTTTGGGGGGGGGGGGGGGGTCAAACTCATTCTTACGTAATATTTTCCAAGTCGGTATTTCACATTAGAAATTGCGCGGTCAGCAAGTGATTTGGCAGAGATTATGTTCCATTTGCGTATGGATGTTAAAAAACGTGTTAGGATAAGATGTTTTTTAATTTGTTTTACAAAGAATGAATAGTTTAAAATATAATAAAAGAGTCGCATTATGTATGGCATGTTTTATTTTTAATTAATATTACATTTTAAAAAAATCAAAAAAACATTCAGTTTAGATTCCAACTTTTCAGTAACTATTTATTTACGCAAAAAGTTAAATTTAATATTGTGAATTTAATAACGATTCCAGTGATGTAACGATTCCAAGATTTGTTATTCTCTCATTTTGAAAAACGAAATGGAATCTTACGTAAGAATAGGGGGAGGGGTGAAAAATCTTACGTACCCTTACATGGGGGGAGGGGGATCAAAAATTGCCAAAACCATACTTACGTAATTAAAGAATGGCCCCTAAGTATTCAATAACTGCGCGTCTCTTATTTCTCTACTAATAATAAAGCTGGTACCTTCAATCCCTCGCCAAGTGTTTAAATTTGCCACTTTTCTTAAAATTTCGGGAGACTTAAATACCTTTTATCTCGATAACGGGGAACGATAACAAAAATAATTATCAATTTCGTACAGGATTTTAAAAGGCTAAAATTAAAAAAAAAAAATTTTAATATAACTTACGTGCTCATTGATTCCGTTTGTCCGAAAGTCGAATGGTCGGTCGCTAACAGTTACCAGGCGTAGCGTTGCTGGAGATTTCCAACCTATTCTCCAGACTTATAAACTGTAGAGGTGATGCTACCATATACCGTGCCCAAGTCGGGCTCTTTCTCATTTAGGGGCCTCATTGACTTAGGAGTCGCTCCATTCTGCTTTAAACTCATGCTGGCTACATGAATGGGGCTTGAGTCTCCCAAGTGGCATTAAAAACAACAACAAACTCCGCCCTAAGCCATCTCGATTGATAATACATTTGTCTTAAAATATAAGTATCAAATTTTCAGTCAATTGTGTAAAATTTTGTTTTGAAAACATCCTTGTCTTTGTGTCTACTTCAATAATGATCTTTTTATCGTCAATATTATTTTCCACATAATTTTCATTACATACAAAAACTACAATATTTGGAGATTTTTTAAATTCCATACAAACCCAATATTCGTTAGGCAAATTAATATGAACAATTTCATTTATAATAGATTTATACGTGGCTATTTCAGTTTCATCTGCGGAAAGATCAAGTTTTATTTTTTTCAAACAGGGAACATTTTTCTTAACTGCATAATTCCTGATGGACCTTTTCTTTGGTAATTTTTTAGTAAAGTATGTTGGCAGACTTGGGAAAATTGTCGGAATTGCCTCATCTTTAAAAAAAGATTTTCCGCGAGGAATCAAAACTTCCTCATCATTTATAACATGCTTAAAATACGCTTCAATAAAATGTTTTTCGAAATGCAGAGCACAAATTATGCAATATTTATCAAAAACTTTATCTAACCTGGGAATTAACGAGTTCCACTTTAGTTTTTCTTCATCTGCTGGAGCTTTAAAAAGCGCAACTTTTTCCTTGCATGTTTTGTACCCACTTTTGCACCGTGGTACGAAACAAGATGAAGCTTTATTTCTTCCAATGTTCAACTTTGATGTCTCCATTAAAAGCCTTAAATGCTGTTTCATGAAATATTCACGAAATAAAGTTAAAAAAGAGAAACGCGGAACTAAATTGTAACAAAATCCCGCGTCTACTAATGTAAACACCGCGAAATTGAACGTACATCTCGACCGCACTGCCATCTAGCAGTTTTCATACAATTTGTCTTCAAGAATCGTGGGGAAAAAAGCGCCGGTCGGCACACTAACTCTTTCTAGGCACTATACTACAAACGCACCAGAATTCCCGACGCGGTATTTTTGAGACATCTAGGGGCGAGGTTACCCAATTTTTCCGGTACCGTACCATATTCAACCAATCACAGAGCGTCTTCAATTTTTACGTCTTGTTTACTAACGCTAGAGTCCCTATATTGAAGCTACGCTTCAGAGTCGCGCAATACGCGACCCTCCGCTCATTGGTCGAAAGAATCCGGTTTACCCCCGCAGACAATAAAGATTTTCCTCCCGTAGACTTAACATAGAGCGTCCGAGAAGCTATCAAAAATACGCAGAATCCGATGAAATACAGCACTGAACGACTCTTTTGCTATTTGTTATCAATATATGGATGTTTAATCTATATGCATGTGCAATTTTTTTCTGGAAAAATCCCTTTCTTTATTTTTAAATCTTACTTTTTGTGTTTCGGTAGTGAATCATCCATACTGTTTATACTTATTTTTTGCTCAATATCCTTATACAACCTGCTTATTTAGATGCTATACGATATCTATGCATTCTTTTTGTCATTATCACTTAATTATACCACTGTAAACGCAGTCTACTGTTTTAAATTTTGCTTTTATATTCGTTTTTGTGCGCGCTTAGCTTGGTAAGCCTTTGAATGCATTTGGCGACAGCAACGCCCGCCAAGGTTTTGCTGCGTGAATATGAATAACTATTAAGTAAAAGTGACTAGACATTCTGAATTGTAGCTTTAGATATGTGATTGCTATATTAATGTCAATAATTGAATCGAAATATAGACGCATTGCGCAATGTGTAGTTTTTAAAGAAATAGTTAATAGCTTGAACTTATAGAAATGTCATGCATGAATCACTTTAATTTTCACACCTATTTATAAGCACATTGAATTATATTCCGTGAGAGTTTTAGTTTTATTAGAATTAATGTAATGAATTGTTTTGCTGTAAGGTTAGATGTAATGCAGTATTTTTTTTTTTTTTTTTTTTTTTTTTTTTTTTTTTTTGTTTCCTGCATTTGGAAATGAAGTAAGTACTTTGAAACGGTTTCAAGAAACCACAAGATGAAAAGACAAGGGGCTTTTATCGGATGTCTTTTCATCCACAAGTTCACTTATTTTGCCTTCAAAAAGGAGTTCCTTGAAACCCCGAGACACGGGTACGCAATAATCTGCATTTTTTTTTTCAATTACATTGTTATTTCTTAGTTTTACTTTTCTGCACAAAGGTATTTATTCACCTTTAAAACTAACTTAACTTTCCCTAAGACTTAAGGAACGTAATTCTTCCTTTCTATTCACAATTAAGTTCACCAAATTAATAATGAACTTATTTGTTCATAACTATAATAACATCTGCAAATTGTATTCTGCATTCTTTCCCCCCTTCTTTTAACAAAGAAAACATCTTTTATTTTTTGAAATAGAGTTACCTCTATTAGTTTTTAAAAAATAAGATTTCTTTAATATAAATAAATATTTTTTTAAAGTGCAGATATACAATTTCAGACTTTATTGTTAGTTTAAAGCATGTTTCCTCTGGGGGCGGGGGATGAATTTTTTTCTGACAAATTCCAAGCTTTCGCTATCAAGGATTGCAATCAGGTTTTGGAAGTTTTCTGGAACGCTCTTTCTTCTATCTTTCCATATTAACACCAGGGGTGCCCATCCAGCTAAAAGCAAGGACGCACCCCCTAAATATCACAAAGACCCCCTTCCCCCAAAAAAAGCAAGAGCTCCCCCTTAGAAAGTGAAAAATCTTCCTTAAACCAACATCCCCTAAAAATCATTTCGCAGTCTGCACCATGACTCCCCCCCCTCTAAGTGGGCCGCCCTATTAATGCTTTAAAGTTGGTTAATTCATTTCTCAAAGTTGTAATTTTTATTCACACTAAATATTCACGAAAAAATTCTAATAACGGGTAATATTTTGAATGTAACACCATAATACATGGAGGAATCACATAAAATATTTTAACAATACTGCAAGGAATCTGCAATTTCGATATCAAATAAAGATACTAGTAATACTAGTTTTAAAAAGATCACTAAATTTTTACGCAAACAAAATGAAAAGAAAAAAAAACATTCAAAATGAATTCTTTTAAATATAACTTTGGTAAACGCTTAAAGAAAGTATAATCATTCATAACTACCCTATCTAAGCCTTTAAATTTTCATAAGATTTCAAAAATATGGGGGGGGGGGGGTGGAGGGCTGTCTTTACGACGCATCGAAAGGTGTTTTGCATAGTAATCTAACCACTCGTGTACTGGTTCTGCAGAAGTTTAAAAAAAAAAAGAACGGGAAGAAAATGAAGTGAGCGATTACGCGCCAATCTTGCACGCGGTTAGCCACAAAGCAACCCCTCTTGGTAAAGTCGCTCTTCATATTGCACGACTCTGAAGCGTAGCTTCTATATAGGGACCAGGGCTAAGGCTATAGCCAGGGCTAAGGCAGAAATACATGAAATACACCGCCAACTCAGTCAATTCCAGCCGAGGACTGCAGTTTCGTGCTTATTAGCACTCATCAGCCCGGCATAGGACTAACTGAGCTGGAGGTGGAAAACCTCTTAAGGAAGCCAAGAGTGCCAAACAAACTGGTAGCTAACATAGAATTAGCACAGACCAGACGAGCGACCGAAACAATCCGGTTCAACTCGAATATTGCAGGCAAGGCAATTATAGGGCGGTAACTTACTGAATATAATTGCCTTGCCTGCAATATTCGAGTTGAACCGGACCATTGTTTCGGTCGCTCGTCTGGTATGAGCTAATTCTATGTTAGCTACCAGTTTGGCTTTCTTGTCTTCCTGAATTGGTTTTCCACCTCCAGCTCAGTTAGTCCTATGCCGGGCTGATGAGTGCTAATAAGCACGAAACTGCAGTCCTCGGCTGGAATTGATTGAGTTGGCGGTGTATTTCATGTATTTCTGCCTTAGCCTTGGCTATAGGGCGGTAACTTACTGAATAAAGCTTTTTACTCAAATAAAATTATTACCCTTTCATATGTACCTACAAAAACATAAAATTGCATACATTCGTACCATTCAGTCATGGGTGCAATTTTAGTGGGAAATAAATTTTAAAATTGAAATATAAAATCAGGTTTTAAGCAGAGGTGCCCATACCTCCAAAAGCAAATGCACCCCCCCCCCAAAAAAAAAAAAAAAACACGATGACCCTTCCAAATCTGCAGCCCCTCCAAAAAAAGGAAAAAATACCCCTTAAACAATCCCCTAAAAAATTCGATCCCTCAGTCTGCGCCATGACCCCCTCCCCCCCCAGGTGGCACCCCTGTTTCAAATTATTTTAGAAAGTATATCACACAAAACCCAGGATTTCACGCTGTAGTTTCAAATAAAAACTATTCTGTAAACATTTTGAGTTGACTACTTTCGTTGGAGGTTGAGGGGGGGGGGTATAACTGATTAAAATGCGATGACTACGGAAAAATTTACTAAAAATAAGACTGAAACTTTCGAAAACAAATTACAAACTATTTCAGTTCTCTATAAAAGAGTAGATAAATTGCAATTTATTTTAATACAACCTGAACGTTTAATATGTTTTTGGGAAGAGCTTCATAACTTAACTTTATGCCTAAAACATTTCAAACTCAAGCACCACTTCATATTACATTAAAAAAACATCATTGAGTTTATGATGACTTACAGAAGCCCTACAAAAGAATTGGCACTTCAAATTCAAACTGTAATGTTCCTTAAAACCTAAATTCAACTTGGGAGAGCCATCCCCTGCTAGCTTCGCTCGCCAATCCCGTTCATCGCCTGCGGAGTGGGAAAATTTATGGCTATAATTCTATTTTTATCAACTCATAATTCCGTCCCTATTAGGTTTATATGGGTGAGACTGGGCGGAATGACTTCCTCCGAATGTCTTGAAACACCCTTACCCTTAAGTTTCCAGCATTGACTTTGTAGACATTGACACTCCGGAGGAGAAATAGACACACGCACAGAAAGTTGCTCAACGGTATTGTTGCGCAAGTACTTAATAGTATTGATTAAGTGTGATTTATGCTTTTATTTATTTATTTATTTTCAAAATTTCTGATTTAAGATCTGTTCTTCATAACGTCAAGTTGTTTTTAGCTTTCAGATTTTACAAAAACTAAAACGCAGAATAAGAAAGTAATAGACAAGTAAAATGTTTACTTTTGCACATGAAGTTACAACGTATAATAACAACGTTAAAATTGCGCAAGTAACAATCAGTCATTTCATTAAAACCAAAAATATTTGCAAGAAAAAGAAGTGGTTTCTCGTAATCTCGAAACGCATGCCTGCAATTTTTATTTATGCAATTTTAATACAGTAAGGTCCCGAAAACTCGGCCTAATATGGACCGAAAAGTGACCAAGTTTAGGAAAACACCGGGTAATCGAGAATGCACATGCAACAGGTTTTTTGGCTGGGAATTTTACGTCCTATGGTGGCAGAGTTTTCTGGATTCGACCTGGTTATCGAGTGCCGAGTTTTTGGAGCTCACCTTTATTGCCAACATTGATAGTAAGAAATATGTGCACATTATTCTTGATTTCACACAGATAAAACTGATTTAATATATTTTAGTTAGAAAATGAAAGCATAAATCTTTAACTTGTATACGAATTTTTTAAAAATAAATTCGTTAATGCTTTACAAAAGTCAAAATACTTTTTCAAGATTAAAAAAAAAAAAAAACAGTTGTTTTTCACCGTTTTATAATTGTTTTTTAAAAATTATTTTCCTTAACTTTTTCTTATTTTATCTATTTTTTTTTTTTTTTTTTTTTTTTGATGAATTATCATGGAGATGAGTCTGTAACATGCACTGATACAACTAAAAAGAGGTTTAAACCTTCATTGGGGGTTGGTCATATAGCGTACAACACTGTAAAGCTAAAAATTCGTTGATTTTTTTTTCTTTCGTAAAATTATATCAAAAACGTTTTTCACCAAAAATATTTCGGTTAGAAACTTTTCAAAAATATTTAAAGTTACTATCTGATCAACTTTGCAATATCAACCCTCCCCATAATTCAATTTATGCAAAAAGTTGCAGAAAGGATGTACCGAACAATTTATAATATATTTAAATCAAAAATGTAGCTTTCGTCGCGGTAGCAGATGTATAAAACTAATCTATCCGGCATCGGAACTGAAATTCAGAGACATATTTTGCTGTCGGTAATTTTTAACCCTTTTCCGAAGCGAATTACCGAAGTTGAAATATTCCGGACACATCAAAGTAAGAAACTTCGGAAAGATGACGTCATGCGTCATGTGACAGTTTCAATTCCGAGAGTGGAACACTTTCCGGATAGATGGAAGTCACCGCCAAAGATACGTAATAGTTACCGATACTTAAATTTTCAAAAATAAAAAGTCAAAGAATGAAATTTCGAAATCAAAGAACAAATATATACGCACAAGTGTCACGCACACAACAATGAACTGATCAATTTCTAGTTCCCAGAATAACTTCCTTAAAGATCATTAACCACTCTCCTTCGGTTAGTATTAACGGTTACTCAGTGACATCTAGATATTCTGGATTAGGTTTATTGGCGTAAGAGCTTTCATAGGCCTCTAGGAATTTTATTATAAGCAGCTCATAATCAATACTTAACTTAAATTCAGTTTAGCAATAGGTTTTCGACACTTATTTTTAAATATTCACTTTTTATGATACAATTTTAAGAATGGACAAACTTAAGTAAGAAGATAGAAGACAGCTTTTAGTTCGAAAAAAAATGTAATATCTGTTAAGGCATTAAATGGTAAAATCCACTTAAAAATCAATAGAAAAGAAAATGCAAGCTATCAGCTTCAGAGCCACAAAATACTGCATAAAATCTGCGGATGAATAGTTCAATTTTGCCAAAAAATGCTGTCGGTAAAACTTCCACGCTTGATTCTATCTCCCTATGAGTTTACGATCTTATAAAGCTTTTTTTTTCTAACTATATTTTATTACTCTCGTTCTGTCGCTCGTCATAAATTCTTTGATGTAGTTATACAAGAATGAAACAGAGTTTATGTCCGACTAAATAGTTGTCATCGAGACGAAAATACGAAACGTAAAAAAAAAAAAAAAAAATCTTTGCTAGAAGCACACTAAGGAAATATTTGCCAACGGAAATGTATCCAAGGAAACACAAAATGAAACACCTATATTATATGAGAATATATAATAAAGTAAATACAGAGACTTACACTTTCAAACACAAGTAAGTTTATTATTTTATTTCATTTCTTATTTATTCATTCATTTATTTACTGGCGCCTGAATTCTGAAATCAACGAGAACAAAAAATAATGTGTAATTAAAGTGTGACATAAAAGTCCCTAAGGCGATTAAACGAGCACTTAAATCGTCTAAACGTTCGATTTTTATGAGAAACGGTTCAAGAAAGACGCATTTTTTATTTTACTATTTTTTATTCTTGTAAAAGCTGTTGAAAGAAATTTCGCCAATGGTTAGTGCCACGTTTTCATTAATTTATGATCCTCTTCAGTTATGTTTTATGTTCAAACATGGCCCCAATAGATGGCGCTGACGCTTAACGGGCCTTGACAATTTATGACTTTTCTGTGTTAAACCGATGCAACTACGATCCGCTCATGATCCACCAATCAATGTCAACGTTTCAAAGTTTGTTTAGTTTTGATTGGACGTCGCAGATTTTGACCGCAAGACGCGCTGAATGGAACCCCTGCTTTTACCAATCAATGGTAACGTAATGGAAACAGGGGTTTCTTGCAGCTCCCTCTTTGTTGCCAAGAGTTTCAGCGATTGTCGCGGCCTATAAGAATTAAGAGGGGCCATGGTTGAAATTTTACCTTCATCACGTCAAAGGCAATGTCATTCCAAAAAAAAAAAAAAAGTACCATAGCAGTTCTTATGTTGCACACATTTTTCCAATTAAGCATTAACTTATCAGAAACTTTGCTTTGTTTTTGATCAGCTTTTTATCAAAGATACATTAATTATACATTATCAATAGCAAAGGAATGTTAAATGTTCATTACTAGAGAAAACTTTACTTACTTTTCAGATTTTGGTTTTTAGAAGAAAAGGCATGAACCGAAGAGGGAACGATATATTGTATTCTGTTGCAAAGTCACAGCGAACATCACTGAAATAAAATATTGCTGGAGTTAACCGAATCACATGTAAAATCAAGAAAGTTTTCAAATCAAGTAAAAAGCAAATCACGGTTTAAACAGAAAATGGGAGACAAAACTTTATCTAGTGAGCTTAACCCTTCTAAAAGGAGGAGATCGCATCTATTGGGATGTGATTCTAGCATGAAAAACATTTCTCCTGGAATGAAGAAACGTCTTGACGAGTATTCGAAGAATGTTTTATGCAGTATTAAAAATGATTTAGAGGATATTTTGACGTTCGTGAAAGAAATGGAAAATCAACCAATAGAAGACGAAGATGTCACTGGAATGGACACTGGAGCAAGTACCCATAGTCCACCCCAAGAGCACCATGATCATGACTTAAAAAGATCTCCTCCTCTTAGAAAAGTTCTTTTTGACAGTCGCCCAAAACACTCCTCTATTAGGGATGCGTTCTATTTAGTCCAAAATCTGTTGTTTAAGATAGAAGCTTTGCTAGAAAAGATGATCGCAAGAGCCACGGGAGAAGATGAATTACCTGTCACAAATCCTTCACCGCTTTACCAGTTGTACTACTCGCAATATGTTTTCCAGATAGCTAACTATGTCGTTGGTATTCTACAAGAACATCTGCAGCAATTCACAACGTCACTATTCAACCTTTCTCTTGTGAATTTCTCACCTGGACACAAAAGCAATAAATCTTCTCATGGTTCAAATATACTTAATCAACGTGATACGCCTTTGCATAATGCAAATATTCCTAATCAACCTCACAGTCAACATTTTCGTGGAACAACTATCCCTAATCAGCCTGATAATCAATCCACTCTTTTGCACGGCATAAATATGCCTAATCAACATGATACTCAGCCTTTGTGTAGTACAAATATTCGTAACCAACCTGAAACTCAACCTTTGCAGAGAACAACTATATCTAATCAGCCTGATAATCAGCCAACTCTTTTGCACGGCACAAACATGCCTAATCAACACGCTACTCAGCCTTTGTGTAGTATAAATACTCCTAATCAACCTGACACTCAACCTTTGCGTAGAAGAACTTTCCCTAATCAGCCAGACAATCAACCTAATAAACATAAGTTATTTTCTGAGCTTTTGAAAAATCACCAGGTTGCTAGAAATAAAACGCGCGTGCAAAACAAAGATTCTGAGAATAAAGAGCAAAGCTCTTTTTCACTTTATTTCGCGAAAGACAAAATTATTTTCAACAACAATTACGATGGTCTCAGAAATATTTCGAAAGATGTTACACCTACACAGACCAAACAATCCGCTGGCACCCACGGTCAAAGAAATGCTGATGTAAACGAAGCAGATGAAGAAACTTCTGATTTCGAAGATTTGGAGGATAATGAAAACGATGGGATACATTTTGACACAGATGTTGAGGACAATGAAATCGACGCGACTACAAAGTGCTCGAGAGGTAGTTGCTCTGATTTGAGCTGCCCGAATTGCTGCAAATGGTGTAAAAGTGGCCATATTATTCCAGAGGTAAGAATCAAAAATAAAAGAAATAAGGTAAAACACCAGTAGTGGCCAGTGCTTCAGTAGTGGCCACTTCAAGTTTACTTACATGCTTTGAAGAAAGAAATGGACAATAATAATGCGATCTTTTTGCTGGTACTTAATGTAACTACCATACTGAATCAATTTTTTTTCATCAGTTATTTGAATTGAAAGTAAGTAATGTAAATTTTTCATATGGGAGAATGTCAGATGGCCACTACTGAAATTTCCAGATTTGGGAGTAACCACAACTAGATCAATTTTGCGGTTTGGGGGGAAAAATGGATGAAAATTGAACAGATTGAAAATTTGGCATTTTCAGAAAACGGGACGATTAAGGAAGAGTTGGACTACAATACGCTCATTGAGTTTCAAGAGGGGTAGTTAATATTGTAGACCCACAGTTTAAAAATATATTTTGCGGTGGCCACTACCAGTGTGTGTTAAACTTTAAAGTGGCCACTACTGAAGCAGTGGCCACTACTGGTGTTTTACCTTAAATTAAATAAAGCTACTACAGTTTAATGTGATAGGGATAGTTTTTATTACTTAAGTCAGACTAATATTTAAAATTTCTAAACGATTCCACTCTTTTGTACACATTTTTTCCCCTCCGCTCTTTATTCCCCTCTTTTCTTTTTTCAAAAATAGACTTTTCTATGTTGTCTGTCACTACCTGACTGATTCTTTGAAACAAATTTGTTTTATAGTCAGTAGCAGAATGTTTTTTAGCTACCTGCTGGGCTAAAAAAAATCAAAAAAGTAGTCTGCACGATAAATCGACATTAGATTAATAGCAAAACCAAAATCAGCTTCAAATAATTAAAAATAAGATAATAATACAAGTATATGCTACTAGTGGATTATATTCCAGAAAATGTTGTACAAATCTTAATTTACTGAAATTTATGATTTTTTTCTCTCGGATAATTATAGCTTTTTTCGCACCAACTAAAAAGTAGTTTGCAGGCTTTCTCAAGAATCAGCTACGTGCGTTACAACGTGTCACTGCCTCTCGTACCCAGGTTTTGTATTTGACTCAAAATAATACTAAATAAGAAACTTAGTAAAAATTCATCGTATTTTAAAATCAAACTCCATCAATTGATATTTTAAACATATTTTGATCTCCCTAAATACTGAGTGAAACTTAGCTAATTTTGCGCATCATGGATCCGAATAAAACCGAAATTTTTAAGAACGAGTTTTGACTTAAGAACATATTTTATGAACTGAGGCTTAAGCTTCCCGTAATGCAGTAACGTATGTAGGTAATCCTGGGCCAATGTGTTGAAAGATAAGATAGGGAGAAAAGGTGTATTGTTGGCATAAATGTTGAGTGTTAAATAGGTTGCTTTTACGATTAAACAATTCATTAGCTCGTGTTCCCGACGTGTACCCTGATCCTGACATTTGGATTTATTAATTTTTTTCTTAATTGTTACGTTAATTCAAAGACTTGCACTCGTTTGTGAAACTACTAGGGCAGATCCAAATTTTTACAATAAATTATTTACTTTACTTCTTTAGTACTGTTAGACCACGATTAGATGGAAATGCGAAAAATCAGTTTACAAGCGGAAACGGAAGCATCTATTACTTTGCAGGGTCGCCAGTTCGTCGAATTCAAAGTAGCGATACTTTAAAAAGAACGAAACACGAGCATCAAATTTTTCCTTTTCCCTGTTAGACCGAGGCCTTCGAGATAGGAAGGCCATCCAACTAGCAAATGACGTCATCGTTTGTCGATCCACAATGATATTGGGAAGGGAGCACTTCGATTAATATTTTGGTTAAATAAAACTATTTGGTTTATTTATTATTGTCTTCTGTTATTCAAGTAGCATTACAAGTTCTACTTTTTCATTTGAAAACATAAAAAGGAACCGATAATCATACATTAAAAAATACACTGAGCTTAATTCAGTCTTACAAAGTATTCAAACAACTAAACACGATTTTATTTTACAATCATGTTAAAACAAAGTGATAAATAAACACAGTTTTATTTTTCATTAGAAATTGTTTTTTAACTAATCGAATTTTAAGTACTCGTATATTGTATTGAAACATTAAGTCTTAAGAAGTATTCAAATAAATAAATGAACTTTCATTTTACAATTACATCAAAACAAAAAATAATATTACTATTGTATTTGAATAAGAATTAAATGAAATTTTAAAAAATAAATAAACATTTTTACTTAAGTAAACGGGAAACAGGACTGCAATATGTTTCAAAGACATAACATCAAATTAAAGTACATAATACCAGATTATTAATGTTAACTTAGCTGAGCAAATTTATGCTTTTAAAAAGACGTGAATGCTTGGGTGCCATCCCCAAAGTAGACGGTGCCCTACCCCCTTCAATTATGAAACCTTCAAAAAAAAAAAAAAAAAACCAAAACATCTCCATCTCCCTTAAAATTTCAAGGGCACAGTTATTTATAACTATAGCCGTTGAAAAGCTATCATTACTATGAGACTATGATTCCGACCCCCCCCCCCTTCGGTGGGCACTCTCAAAAAATTACACAGGAATTCAACTTGAAAAACGTTAATTAAAGAATGAATGATACATCATGAATACTGTATGTTGTATATCAAAAAATGTATTCAATATCTAAACAGACTTTTTTTTTTTTTTTGGAATTCGGCTACTTTCCAATTTTTAGCTTTTTCTGCTTCTAATGATTCTTGTGTGTGGGGGGGGGGCTTTAATTGTTCATCATTTTAGGCTTTTGAAAAATTATTTTAAAAAGCATTAATTGATGACAAAGTAATCTTTTTCAAAAAACTTTTCATAGAATGACCATTTTAGCAACTTTCTTTAATACTTAAAACCTCATATATGTTAAATTTAGATCAACATTTTGCTAAGTATGCTCTTTTAGGAAATCAATGTGACAGTTTTGTGACAGGGGGAAGGGAGGGGATAACAAGAAGTGTGACATCACGCGTTGTTTATAACAATATGCTCATGTTGAACAGCGTTACATGTAACAAGGAGGGGGGGGGGGATTTGTTCAAAAGTTTGTAACATACTTTATAGACAGCCCTTTAATTCAATTTATGTTACAGTTTCAGAGTTCCTGAAAGCTTATTAACAGAAAACCCAAGGAGTTCAAAAAATATGTAGTTCAAGACATTTTGCCCTTTTTAAGCATAAACAAACAAGCATAGAGCATTTGGCAAAAACACGTTGTGTATCCACTGCTCAAAATTAATCTTTCGCAAGCCCAGAAATTATGAATACCGTTAACTTAACCACAATGTGTGCATAAATATCATAAAACCTAAAGACAACAGTGAAAAAAAAAACCATATATATATTTTTTAATTTACGCACAGAACCAGCTTGTTTGAATAACATTGCAGGGGCGTAGTTGGGGGGAAATGTTTAAGTATCGAACCCACGACCTCCGGCGTTCAAATCTAATCTTTTATCTCAGAACTACGGAAACCCATCAAGGAATGTTTTTTGAGCAAAATAACACATGCTAGCGTATGAAACAATTTAATCGAAACGGAAAATATAAGATTAGTTCAGTTAAAAGCCTGTTTCAATAAACTTGTTTACATATTAACTGAATATCAACACCAAGTTACGTTGCTTCTGATAGCAACAAGTATATTCGCAGAAAATTTTGACATATGTATATTGTTAGTTTGGAAAATCCATTTCGAATAAATGCGTGTTCAAAGTTGAAAAAATAAAGAAATAAAAAGTTGCAAGTTAACCGTTTCAAATATTAAAGCAGTATGCTGAAATTACAAATTACAGACAAAGATATCGGAAAGGAAACTGACAATTGTTTGTGTAATGGAGGAAAACTTAAGAAATCTTAACTGCATAAAATGTAAATTTGTTTATCTGAGAAAAGAGTACTTACCTCCGAACTTTAAAATTTATTCCATGAGGCGCCCAGCTTTTTGCTTTACATGCAGGTTGTTCGGCAGCGGAACTCGCTGACTCACTTTTCACTCAGCAGACACTTAAGACTTATATTATACATATATTTTTTAATTGCCTCTACATTCCGGTACGTGGGAAGGAAGAGATAAATCCAACAGAATTGTATTCAAAAATGTGCATCCGAAGTTACATATTTCCTATTTCATCTATATCAACCAGAGCAAGCAACACTACTGGTAAACTGCACTGTTTTTAAGTTTCGCGCCAAGTTCAAAGATCGACTACTGGTGGCGTAACGAAGCGGGGGGGAGGGGAGTTGTCTGGCCTGTTATCACGTGGGTCTCGGTTAGACTCATTCAGATAAAATCGTTTTAGCTGGCAGCTTTCCAATTTTCCATAAAAAACGCGGGTGGACAGTAACATATTGTTGACTTTTGTAAGTTGTTGTTGACTTTAGAGACCATCATAGAGACCATTACCAGGCCATTATATTTTACCGCTATAAATCCTGTTCTCAGCGAGTTCTTAGATACCACTGTGATAATAACATGTTCTTATGGTTATAATGATGATAACCATCGTAATATACCATGATTGTTGCAATGTATATTATGTTTTATTACGTCATAATAAGATTTTGTTGGAGTGGTCGACCAAGCTTTCATCACAGAAATAGTATAACTAGATGCATAACTACTTAGCGAGAGCCCTTGGTCTCCACTGAATGCCCGAAAAAAACGTAGCCTACATCCTGTCAGACGGTGGCAAAAGTTGTTTGCACGCATGCGCTTTTCGGATGCTTGCCCGTCTACTAGGGTGGTTCAGTTGCCCATGGAACAAATTTCTCATTTTGTATCTAGTTAATACTACATCTATGACTTTCATTCGGTACGGCATAAGTTTTTCATTGGCTTGGTTACGCTATGTCCTTTTCGAACTCCTAAAGCAAAAGCTCTCTAATTAATTAAGTTCGGCTGCTTACTTGTAGCACTGCTACTTCACTTCGTATCAGACCTCACAAGTATTTCGTAATAAGCAAGTTTAATATTGGATTTGTTATTGATTATCTTCCGTATTTCACGTACATGCACATTGCACACACGTTAACAGTACATTGCAAAAATTTACTTTAAACTTTTCTTTAAAAATTCATTTACATGTGTTTACACATACAATTATTATCCATCGTAGTCTGATAACACGCGAACTTTCTTATGGTAAACTGGTTCAAAATCACTTTCGTCACTTGAAGATACTACCTCACCTTCTTTTTATGAAAACTTCGTCAATTGCGTCCCAATTTGATTCAAATTTTCCTATACCGCACTGAAAGGAAAAAAAAAAACGTGCAAAAATAGGTTTGAGTGTATTTATACAATACTACTGATTACAAAAATCTAAGAAAAATGAAAATCTAGTCGTACACGTTTTTTTGTCTCTCCTGAAAACTTTAAAAGATGGATTGAGCCGTTTTTGGTACTAAACATCTCTATTATTCCTACTGACCCACCTGTAACTATTTACGTATGTTTTTTCTGAAAGCCATCAGGTAAATTTTATATCAGCATATATTAATTTCTAATTTAAAAAAAATGTTTCCTCAGGGAGTAAGCCACCTGAAAATATTGAAATCCACGAAAGTAAATCTGGAAATAGCACTACCCTGACAAAAATAGACTCTTCCGAACATACTTCAATCATTAAGCATCCAATGGTCGTTCGAGTTTCTGGAGTAGAAACTAATGATTCTCCTACTGAAGTTGTTTATCGTTGGAAATCGAAATCGGATGTCTTCAGAGATTCTACAGAAGATGTGGAAGACAGCAGTGCAGAAGAGGAGTCAGAAAATGAGGTATAAATTTTAACGTGTTGTTAGATTCAAAGTCATTTTTAAGCATTCCGTATTTGCAAGTGCATTGCTATTAATCACAAAAAATATTTACATTACAGAAAAAACTAGTATGTTGTGGCCATCACGAAACTTTCTTCTATATTTTTCCTTTTTCTGATCCCTCCCCATGCTTGACGAGGAAGCAATATTCCTAACAAAAACAAAATTACACATGCAAAAACTTGACGACCATCCCAATGTCTGAATTATTGCAAAAGCAAAGCAAAGAGCGAAAATTGAAAGTTATTTTAAAAGCCTTGCTTGAATTCATTACAAATATTTTATTTGTTAACAAACATAAGATGGCAACAGTTAAAAATTTTAAATCATCGAGATAATATTTCCGATCATTTCCATACAATTAAAATCACGAGAAATACGCAGACGACAATCTATTACGATTTATCTTTCTTATTGTTGCATTAATAAAGCTATTTTTATTCGCTAAAAAAATAATGATAATAAAATAAATCAGCACCTCTTGGCGCGATTGGCGCCAAAATTGAACCAAAGCCTGTTTACATATGGATTCACATATATTCCAAATTTCAACCAGAACGTAGCATTACTTCTTGAGATAGGGCACTCACAATGGAAAAAAAGAACGGGCGATTGCGCTACCCCCTTTTTAGCTGTTGACATCAAAATAAAATCGGCTTTTATACCCACTAAGGGCTACTTGCCGATAAATTTTTCTTTCATTCCGTTCATTATTTCTTGAGATACAGCAGTCACAATTGACAACAAAAAACGTTCTATAGCTCAACCCCCGTTTGAGTTATTGACACCAAAATTGAATCAGCACCTGTTCCTGTTACTGGCAACATATGGACCAAATTTTGTTTGATTCCGCCAGTTACTTCCTGAGGAATAGCAATCACGCGTAACTCAAAAAACGTCCCATTGCTCCACCCCCCTTGGATGAATTCGCGCCAAAAACCAATGGGCACAAGTTCACATAGGGGCACATATGTGTACCAAATTTCGTTCGATTTCATGCGGTAGTTTTTGCTGTAGAGCGGCCACAAAAAACTGGTCACACACAGACGTGACACACACACATACACACACACAGACAGACAGACATTTTCCAAAAATAGTCGAAATGGACTCAGCACACCTCAAAACGTTCGAATCCGTCAAAATTCGAAATTCGAAAATTTGCACGAATCCAATACTTTCTTCTATATATTAGATATAGAAGAAATTAAAAAGCTTAAAAATCAGTTTTGACGATTTCAAAGCATTTTCGCAATCGAGATTGACATAGAACCCTTTCAAAGAAAAAAAAAATGAACACTTTACTCATCTAGGCGCTGACGAAGGGGGTGATTGCCTTAAAAACCAGTCTGCCTGTTTTAACGTTTGTAACGATTCATTTAGAAAACAATTTTTTTTACTTTCTTTGATATTGGATTTGAAACTTGGCAAGTTTGAAAAAAAAAAAAAAAATAAAAAAAAAAAAGCATTGACCAAAAACTTGCCGCAAGTTTAAAATCCATTATCAAAGCAAGTAAAAAATTGTTTTCTAAATGAATTGAAGATTGTGGGAAAATCCAACTTCTACAGGGAACTGCTATGGAACTTGGTAACTGTTTAGATCTGAAATTCTTTTGTCGGTGACACCGTCTTTCCCGCACCTCATTTCAACCGAGCTTGGCTTCTTTTTCACATTTATGTTTTGTAGGGATTAGCTTCAACTGTATATATGTAGGGGGAAAAGGGGCTCATATGAACATGGTAGGTTTAACTAATATCACTTCAAGCAAAAAATCGGGAAAAATTCTCAAATAAGGACAGTACTAGTTGTACCTCTTAGACAAACATTTAGAGCGATGAGCTATTTTATGTTTCTGTGTTGGCAACTTCTCCGTTTTAGCAGGTGTTGAAAAAATTTTATCAGTGTCTTCTTCACGTGAAAACATTTCTAAAACTAACTGTTAAGCTAAACCTAAGTATTACGAACCATTGTATGAACATTCAAGTAAATTTATGACAATGTTTAAATTTGCCTATTGAATTAAACATTGTTTATTTTTGCGATTTAGTTCTAAAGTAGACGAGGGCACATGTGTACACAACATCTAGGGGTACAAGTGAACAGTTCCCATAGCCGTTCTCCATAGTATTATGATTAGTGTAGGATATTGTAAGAGCTAAAAAAATGTGTAAATATTTATGTTTATTATTTTCCTACAATTAGTTTGTAAATTTATTGAAAATTGTTATCTTTATATATTAATAGGCAAGCCGTTTTCTTTCGGTACCATTTTCTCCTCTGTTTGTGAACCGATTTTTTCCATTTTTTTGTTCAGTAGCTATTGTCGAGTTTTAGTATCATCAATAAAAGTTTCTGAAATCAGAAGCTAATTAACGGAAATATTAGTTAAAAACGCATTTTCGCCCTAAATGGCTCTTTAAACACGAATGGATGGTCCAATTTTTTAAAAATTTGATATGGTTGGAAAGGTCTTTAAAAAATACTCCAAACGATGAAATTGTCAGGGCGCCCAAGGTCCATTAACCTGAATCCACTAGAAAATAAGTTATAAACGTTTTTTAGTTAGCGAAACTCAAAAGTTTTGATTTTGATTCTTTTCATTGTTGAAATTCATTGTTGGAAAAGTAAACATTAATTGATTTTTTAAACCACGAAAAAAGAATTTTAATGCTTCGAGCTTGGTATGGTTGGAAAGCTCGTGAAAAATACTTTAAAAAAAGTTTAATTCCGTGTTACGGCTCGAAAACGCGAACTCGCTAAATTGACAAGAAAAAGTGCTAGATGCAATTATAAGTTAGCAAATACTCATCATTTGCTTTTTCACGCGACATAGTTAGCGTGAAGAAATTGCTGGAGAATATTTTGTGTCGCCATTTCTCGCTTGAGCGTTAAGAAATGAAATTTGTTAATACAGAGGTTTTACATATTAACTGATTTTTGTGGTATCATTTCATTCAATAAGATTTCTACTTTTCTGGGAAATCGGCGATCTTTATCCATTGGCGTCAAATTTTTGGCAGCAATGTCAACGGGACAATGGTTTTTCCTTTGCATACGTAAACAAATAGTAGGGAAATATCTATTTGCGCAGGGTTATCACAAAGCAGGGTGCTGTCCAAGAATGAATTCATGCTTTACGGTGGGGTTGATGAAATTGAATGTTTGTGACAAGGGGCAGAAAAAAAGAAATGATAAGAGGACATACAGTGGGGAGAATGTGACATCGCACTTTTTTTTATTTAAATAAGAATGGAAAGAGAGGAGGGGTATGGTGAAGTGTGAAACATTGTCACAAAGGTGTAAGTGGGTCAAATATGTCGAAAAAAAAGGTGACATCAGCTATGCCCACAGCCCTTAACCATAAAAAAAATCACTAAGACAAACTTTTTTAAATTGTACTATTTTTGTGACATCCAGTGCTTTAGAACGGAAATATTTCAATGCAGCATGTAGAGTTTGTTCATTTAACCGTTTGAATTTTTATACCTCTAATGCCCAAGATTAAGGTGACTTACTCAATGGTAGTCGACTTTTTATAGGAAGTTTTTTTTTTATTACTGAAGTTTTTCGTTGCGGTATCATTTCATTCGTGAAGATCTCGATGGTTGAGAAATTGGCGATCTTTATCCATTGGCGTCAACTTTTTGGCACCAATGCCAGCGCGAGAAATGTTTTCCCTTTGCATACGTAAACAAAGTAGATAAATAAATATTTGCATAGGGTTATCACAAGGAAACACGGTCAAATTTTATAAGTATAACATAAATATGATTTTCGCAATAATACATCGATGACTGAGATGGATTAGCTGGATTAGACAATTACTCGACAGACAATTTATCGGCGCAGTTGAATGTTTTTAGAGCTCGGCTATTACACTTTAAAGAGTATAATTTTTCTTTTTGGAGTTTGAGAGACCGCGTTTGAAATGCTGTCCGAGACCTTTACTCACTTTTTTTTTTTGCAAATTTTATGAATATAAAAGACTAGCAGTACTCGCACGGCGATGCTCGTGCTAAGAAGTTAAAGGAAGTCCGTTGAAAAAAAAATCCACGCCCCCCCCCCCCCCGCCCCCTTCTGATGTGAAATCATCATTTTTCTTAAACTAAAATGCGTACACACCTTTTCAAAAGACCTATTAAAGTCTCTTTGAGATTTAAAACTGTTCGCCAAAACACGTGAAAATATTAACAGTAGCTTTAAAACTCAAAATAATCCTTTAACCACATAGTTCATCGCTTAACTCACCAAGCTTCCACGCTACCGCAACCCTGCCCTTTTCGCGAGTGAAGCGGTTTTTTACCCTGCAATTAAAAGTGTTTCGCCAAATAAACAATGTTCTTTACAACGTTTTTATTATAGCAATCACAATTGAATAATATGACAAACCAAATTATTTACTTATATAAGCAACTATCTTCAACTTTAAGAACAAAAACAAATGTTGAAGGATTAAGGAAAACAAAACTCAATAGAAAAATCCTACAAAAAATTTAAATTATGAACCCAAACATTGAAAAAAAAAAAAAAAAAAAAACGCATTCAAAAACACCGTTTGCTGATCACAACAGCGTTGCATGGGCATGGTTCCTCGCAGCTATCGACACTGTCGATCAGCACCTTCTCGAAGAGTTAATTTACGCCGCCATTTATTAGGAATTCATACAACGAAACTTACCTCACTATCTATTAGGAATTCATTGAACTAAAGAATTAATTAAACCTTTAATTTACAATTACAAACATTTCGGTCAATCTGACTTTTAAAAAAATAGCCTATAGCCTTTCTCAATCAATGGACTATTCAACACAAAAATAATTTTTCAATTCGAACCAGTAGTTCATGAGATTAGCGCGTTCAAATAAACTCTTCAGCATTATAATATTAGTACAGATATAAATTTTTTCGTTTTCATAATATTTTTCATGCTGCTGTACTCCTATTATTCATAGCGTGATGTTATGCAGCCTATAAGCCTTTCTCAATCAATGGACTATTCAACACAAAAAGAATTTTTCAATTCGAACCAGTAGTTCCTGAGATTAGCGCGTTCAAATAAACTCTTCAGCATTATAATATTAATACAGATATAAATTTTTTCGTTTTCATAAAATTTTTCATGCTGCTGCACTCCTATTAGTCATAGCGTGATGTTATGCAGCCTATAAGCCTTCCTCAATGAATGGGCTATTCAACACAAAAATAATTTTTTAATACGAACCAGTAGTTCCTTAAATTAGCGCGTTCAAACAAACCAACTCTTATTAATATTATTAGTTAATTAATGAGAAAAATAATAATACAATGATGCGTATATATACATTTTCTTACAAATCATTTTTTGCATTGTTTAGGATTTTCTCTGAAAAGTACCCTCGAGATTTGCCTCATGGCTGACACGAACCTACGCCAACTGAATCGCGAAACCCGCAGTTTCAGGTCGATCCACCTTGGCTACGCATATCCTGCGTTCCAAGCATTTTATATTATAAATTTTCCCGTTTTCAATCCCGTTTTTTATTGCTGCTCCACTCCTATTAGTCATAACGTGAAGTTATATAGCCTATAGCCTTCCTCAGTGAATGGACTATATTCAACACAAAAAGAATTTTTCAATTCGAACCTGTAGTTCCCGAAATTAGCGCGTTCAAACAAACAAACTTTACAGCTTTATATTATTAGTATGGATTTTGAATTATGTTGAAATGAATATTGTTTCGTAAAACAAGTTAAACAAAACAGAAAACAAATTAAAAGAAAAAAAATAATAGTTTAAAAAACGAAAAAAAAAAAAAACCACGTTTTTGTAGCAAAATGAACTAAAAAGCCAAAAATAATCTTCGGATTACACTAAATTTTAACACTTAATTTTAATGTAATACAAAAAAAGCGTGGGAAGCTTCTTATCAGATGTCTTGAATTTCTTCCATTTGTTGTCCATGTAAAAATGTAAATAAACAGCACCCCACTGTTCTTTTTAACTACATTACGTGTTTGGTCAATTACTTTATACAGGGTGTTCCGTTTTAATCTGCAAGACCTTTATTTTCGCAGCCGTTAGTAATAGATGTATTCTTACAATTGCAAAATGTTCAAAATCAGATGCAGAGTAAAGATATTGAAAGTTTGAAGTAAAAATAAGTCAAAAATACAAAATTTAACTTTTTATACGGACCCCAGGTCCCCTTACTTATATTTAGGGACATTTTCTCCACTGTAAAATCATTCCGTTTGACATTAGTACGACCAATATTCACCGAGCTATGAAACGCAGCATTTTGTGACTTACACCACTTTACACTCGCCATCAATAATACCTTTTTGGGGGACATATAGCGGTTAACAAGGATTCAAAATGATATGTGTGCATATAGTGTGATTTTTCCAAATTGTTCGAGGTTTTATAGTGTGCTTTTGCGTATCATGGCATAACATTTGCATTTATTTTGGAATAGCAATGAAAAATATTAATATTTATTTTATATACTTCGACAACCTGACATTTCTCTGAAAGGGCGATAAGTTCCAATCTCATCTTTTGTCTGGTCCCTTCAAACTTTAAACTCGAATACCTCCTTGAGTTTTGGTCGCACAAATGTCATGTTTTTTTTTTTTTTTTTTTTGGCAGTAATAGTTTTTAATGGAGATTTTTTCTCTAAATTTTAGTTAGGGGACTGGGGCCCGTATAAAAAGTTAAATTTTGTATTTTTTGGCTCCTTTTTATTTTTGCTTCAAAATTTCAATATCCTAACTCTACATCTGATTTTGATCATTCTTGCAATTGAAAGACGGTTGCGAAAATAAAGGTCTTGCAGGTTAATAAGGAACACCCTGCATACTTATCATCCAAAGATTATTTTTTGTTTTCTAGTTCATTTTGCTACAAAAGAGAGTTTTTTTTTTACTTTTTAAAACTATTATTTTATTTACTTGAAACACGTACAAATGATTTCATTTGAACTTTCTAAGCCTAGTTGTAACAAGACGACTATAAACAATTTTTGCTATACATATGTATAAAAAAAAATCCACAATTAGCTGCAAAAAGATATATCGTCTGCAAATAAATAAGTAAATAAATAATAAAAAATTAAAATAAACAAGAAAAAAAAGTAAAGACAAAGGAAAATAGTTAAAATATAAGAAAGAAATAAAATTAAAAAATGTTAATAAGATGCGAAAAGCTTCATCGCTTGCATAAAACATTCACATAGACAGCAGAATGAGAAACGTCAACTAAAGCAAATTAAAATTAATACAATAAGCAATCGTAATTGCTCTTTCTTTCTGAAAATTTAGTGTTTGCGTTTTAAGTCTGTATTTGGCAGGTATATATTAGCTAGATTAGGTTTTGAATTTTAAAACATAGTCGAAGCTACGTCAAGACCCGTATTTCTTGTTTTTTCTCGTAACGAATTTGTTTGCTTTAGCCAACCCACGCTCAATCAATTTTGATTGCTAACTGAATATTTCTAGAGATTTGGCAAGTGTGGGCGACACGTACCTTCAACTAAATTTTTAATGATTATTCATACACAGTTGAAGGAATTTTAAGATCGTAAAACATTTCTGTTTTCAGGTTTCAACGTAACTAATTTTTTTAGTCATTGAAAATATTTATGTTATAAAGCAGTTATACACAGAAGTAAAATAGCGTCTACTTCAAATTTGTCTATAACCTTGCTGGTTCTTAGACACTTATTACCTTTCTGTCTTCTCAAGTCAGTCAAACAAAATTAAAACTGTTGTATGTGCGGAACGTTTTATGTTTGACTAGCAAAAATACTAAGCGCTGCCTGGGTCAGTAATAATTGTGAGAAGCAATCGCTACTTTCATTCGTTTTCTGTTTTAACGGAAAGAACTTAAAACACAATGTTTTGACGTGATTAAAAACCGAGCTTCTTCCTTACCCATAAAAGTAAAATATCAATAAGTATAAGGAACGAAATAGTATTTAGTTAGAAACGAAAGCACGACATTTAAGCATATAAAAATTGGAAGAATTTCCAAAATATTAACAAATAAAAACAAAGATCACTAAAAAACCGTGCGTTTTATTTATTCAATAGTACACACACACACATACAAAAAAGCTCTCTACTATGTTTCCCTAAGTGTGCAAAAGGTAGAGTTTCCAAATATTTAAATGACTAAATTCATGTTTGGTCCGGATAAACCTTGATTCAAAACTTTCAATATGATTACTATTAATATTGCTGTTGTAAGGCAACGAATTTTTGTTACAATGGGTTTTGTATTTAATCATTTAATGGGGAAATTACATGAAATTTAGTGTTTTCCATCATAACTTTTTCTAAACTATGTGTTTTAGAAATAAATTATAGCCTATGTCGATCTGTGATAATGTAGCTATCTGTGGTGAAAATAAAATAATAGTTTAAAAAACTAAAAAAACACGATTTCGTATAGCAAAATGAACTAAAAAGTGAAAAATAATCTTTGGATGATAGTAGTTGACCAATCACTTAATTTTAATGTAATACAAAAAAGCGTGGGGGGGGGGTGTCTATTTACATTTTTTCTTGGACAACAAATGGAAGAAATTCAAGACAACTGATAAGAAGCGCCCCAAATTTAAAGCGCCCCTTTTTTTGCATTGTTGGGGTTTATGCCAAAATATTGATTAAAATTGGAGGAAACTAACAATTAAAAGAGCTAATTAATTTGATTATAGAACATTGCATTGTCATCGGGTCTGAGGTCGCGTGCCAAATTTCAAAAGAATCCGATCGCAGGAAGAGGGCGAAATTTGAGCTGCAAGATTCCGTTACAAGATACATATATACATACATACATACAGGTAAAGCTAATAAAAGCTTGTTAATAAAAAGGTTAAAATCGTTCCAGTAGTTTTGAAGTTTACCCCGGACATCCTTACATACGGAAGTAGCCCTTTATGTATGTAGATTAGAATTATAGAATTCAATTCCAAAATACTTCTAAAGATTTTGCTTTGAATTTTTAATTATATGAAGTGGTAGACATCAGTGAATAAAGTAGAAACAAACCTTATTATTTATTCCTGTAAGTGCCACTATCACTGTAACAACCATGACTGTTGATAAATCCGGCTGTTAATCGCTTTGTATGCTGCTTTTCAGGACAACCCCCGAAGCATTATGTTTTCAACATTTTACCGAACGGAAAACAGTGAACAACTGTGAATAATCCTTTTTATGCTGCAACAAAGAAATTATCAAATAACATGTTCTCTATCTTTCACTATACCTTAAATAATGGGAAGAAACGAGAATATAATGGGAAATTTTTTACATTGAGCTTAGATGTTATAATAATTGTATAAACTAAACGTGCTCAAATGAACCAGTGAGAAACAAAGGGCTTTAAGTAGTCATTTTCAAGTTTTGAGTCAAACGCGTTTAAAGTTGAGGTCCTAGGTAGGCTTTTAATGATTTTTTTTTTTTTTTTTGTAAATCATCCAGTATAACAGCAAAATGAAATAGTCAAGATAACTTTGCTTATTTTAAAATGAACAAATTGGAAATCTGTTTTGAAAATAACGGAACATAAAGAAAGATCAATATATTTTATAATAAAAATTGCATTGAAACGTTATTTTTTATTTTTGGCGGTACATTTGTACCTTCAAAAAAGGTGAACATTTTTCACTTCTTTTTTTTATGGGGTAAAGTTAAAAATATAGTTTATTTTCTAATGAAATATTTTCTTTTCGATTGTTAAAGATGTTTTTGGTCAAATGAATTAGCAAGTAAAAGAATGAATCAATAAACGAATAAATATGTATGAATAAAATACTGAATTAATAAGAAAATAAGTGAATGAATAAATAAGGCACTTATTAAATGAAGAAAAGTAAATGAAATAATAAATGAATACGTAAGTGATCTTATAGATCAGCGGTTCCCAACCGGTGGTTCGCGAATCCCTGTGGGTTCGCGAGAAGTTTTCAAGGGGTTTGCGAAAAAAAATATTGTAATGGCGGAGTTTTATCATGCCTGTTTCTGATGAGGTCTCCTGTTCGAGCGGTTTTAAGCAAATTTTGATACCTTTTTTATTTATTACTCTTACTTATTCGATACTCTTAACATGAAAATATTTGCATACTTGCTGACTCATTTTACATTTAAAGAATTTAGTCTGTCATTTAGTCTGTGTGCAAAGCGCCGGTTTTAGCGCTTTCATTGAGAATGATAGTCCTGAAGCGAGGCTGAAAAAGCTCTACTTGTGAATGCAATGTCCTCAGATGAAAGAATTTCAAAGCATTCGTTTCCTCAGAAGCTTTTGATCGGAAAAGTTGATTAAACTTGATGAAAAAACTACATGAAGCATATGCGAGCGTCTTAAATATTTTGATGTTTAGTTTCTTTACCATTTGAGCCCGACGAAGAGCTATCGCTCTTCTCGTGTGTTGAGTCAAAAATGGATAGAAGTGAGATCGCGCTGTTTGTTACTATAAACACAAAGACTACAATTTACTTCGAGCTTTATTGTCGAAAATGATATAGAATGGCTAGTAACTCAAAAACACCATAGGAAGTACGAAAAATTAATTTCGTTACAAAGTTATCGCGAGTGAAAGTTTGGCAGTGTGAGGTTCACGAAGTAAAAAAAAAAAAAACCTGTGACCCTCTTCCTCCAATCAACTCTAATTTGAATTCTGAAACTTTGAATTCATATTATATTTTTCGCAATCACGAGTTGCGACAAGACCCTATTCATTAGAGTTAGTTTCTAGAAATGGCTCCCCCCCCCCAAGCATGTCCCTCCTCCTGGGTGGTTATGTGCGTATAGTTGTGTGTGTGCAGGCTTAAGTGTGTACTCGTAGGCGTGTGTGTGTGTGTGTAAAGGTGCACGCGTGTAGGCGAGGGTGTATGAGCATGCGTGTGTAGGACATGGACGCCACCACCCAGCAGAAGTGGATTCCGGGGGACAGTGCTCAGGACCAGAGCAGCCGTGCCGCCGCCGGTGAGCGGTGGTGCTGCTGGTCCAAGCTGAAAAAGGAACCACAACGTCAAGGACTGTCAAATGAGAACAATAAGCAATCGTGATTGCTCAAAAAAAATCAACGGAATTTAACCATGCAACTTAATTTGCGCTATACGTAAATAAGGAATTTAAGAAATTTGTGTAAAAAATTTCTCTTGTAGTAAATGAACTTAAAAATTTGTTTTGTTAAAAATTACTTTTTGCGTAAAAATTAGAGTAAATGCGTAAATTAAAAAATAGACGTTTCTATTATTTTTCAATATACGCATTTTACTCCGCACTTATAGCATAATTACGAGAAAATTCTTCAGCAATCAAATGATTAATGTGCGCAGTATATCCTTATCAAACAGCTAGGCTCGTAGTCCTCTTCAAGGAGACTTAAATCTAGAGATCTTTCACATTTTACTGTAAGAAGAAAAGTTCATTTAGTTAATCTGAGGTAGTTCCCTGAAAGATAGTTTAAAGATATTTTTTTAATTGACTTCTGATTTAGTGATAGAGATAAATATAACCTTGTGCCAGAAAAATTTTCAGCCACACTTTGAGCCTCTTTTTTCCACAAAATTTCCATTAAAATCTTTTTTTTTCGAAGTTGATTGAAGTTCAACGCAGAATAATCACCGTGTTTATTTTTTGATGAATTTGTTTTGCATTCATTTTTAAGCGATCATTTTAGTTCGTAGCAATATTTCTAATTATATATTTTGTCAACTGTGTTTTCGTTCTTGTTCTTCACTATGGAGCAGCATCAAACTAAAAAAAATCTCTCAAATTTTATCACAAAGGGGAAAAGGTTGGGAACCGCTGTTATAGATGATTGAATAAGTAACTGAAAGGAACTGTCTCACTCAGCCCCATCTGCTTTGCCCTGCATGCACTTAACCAAATAAGCTTATTAAAAAAATATATATATATTAATTTGAATTTTTGGCATCTTGAATTCAAATTATGTTTTTCGCACTCACGAGGCGTGTGTGTGTGTTTGAATGAGCGTGTATGTGGCTGCGCGTGTGTGTGTATGTATGTATGCATGTGTGTGCGTGTTCTGTATGCAGTGCTGTGTGTGTACGCGCGTGTGTGTGGGCGTTCGTGTGTGTGTATGTATGTAGGCATATGTGTTTGTGTCTGTGTGCAGGCATGAGTGTGTGTATGTGTGTGTGTATTAGTGTGTGTTTGTGTCTGTGCGCAGGCATGAGTGTGTTTGTGTGTGTGTATGTGTATGCGTGTGTGTGTAGGATATGGATGCAACCTGGAGACGGTTTTCGCTAGAGGAGCAGCATCGTGAGGAGCCGGTCGACGCGACGGTGGTGCTGGCAGAGGGTGTTGGTGGGAAAATAAAATGATAGGAATTCAAAAGAGTCAAGTGAGAACAATAAGCAATCGTGATTGCTCAGCAACTAAATACTGCGCCGAATATTAATAGGTCTTAATTAATATTTAAAATGTCATTAACAAGACTTTTAATAATGACAAAAATAACTTTTAACTTGCAACAAAATATTGCAATATGAGTATCAATTTTCAAAAATTGCTTGTACTTCTCTGATTTTCAGGGGTATTTTTTTCTTGACTGGAATAGACTACATGGGTTACTACACAGCTAAAATATTGCTAGGTAGGAGGCGCTAAAAGCCGAGTAAATATTTCGCCATTTCACTTTGCCCTACATTCGCCTACTATATCTTTCCCCCATAACAAAAGAGGGGTTCATCTACCAGTTGTACTGGTTATCTCCAAATTTTTAATTTAGGCACTTGCATCCCTTTGCTTCTCACTGCCCCAAATGTTTTAGTGAGAATGACAGTTGCAAAACTTTGTGGCTGGCAATTAAAATGCTCTTTTAAATTTTAAGAGAATACTGAATTAGGCAATTATTTGGTTAATCAGTTAAATAAATCGTTACGCATTTTCAGGCAAATGGTTCCGTGAGTGTTTTAGTTTCAAAAGTTCACGAAAAACAACTGTAAAGAAATCCTTGCTTTAAAAACTCACAATATTCTTTTTTTGAGCAATCACGATTGCTTATTGTTTTCACTTGACCGTCCTTGGCGTTTGGTTCCTTTTTCAGCTTGGACCAGGGGCCTTTGCAGCACCACCGCCCACCGGCCTCTGGTCCCGAGCACTGTTGTCCGGTAGCCGCTTCTCCTGCTGGTCGGTGGTGTCCATGTCCTACAACCACGCACGCTCACACACATGCACACTCACGTACAAACTCACACACACGCCTACGTGCATACACACAGGTCTACACACACACACAAGCAAACACGTGCAAGCACTCGCGCCTACACACACCACTATACACACGTAACCGCTTAGGAAGGGCGGCAGGTTTGAGGGGACAGGAGCAGTTTCTAGAAACACAAACTCCAATGAGTAGGATCGTATCACAACTCGTGATTGCGAAAAACATAATTTGAATTCAAAATTTCAGAATTCAAATTAATATTTTATTATTTTTTTTTTAAATATTTGTTTTACTTTTTGTGTAACAAAAACTCTTACCGGCTTGTAAAAAAATTTTCACAACATTTTACTGGACCTCAGCTCAAAAGAAGTTTAGAAATGCTGTACTAGTTATTTTCCAAACTAGTCGTTTTGGTAGGGGGACGGAGCAACAGTTTTTTAAGACTTCTTTGACTGTGCAGTAAACTTGCCTTGTCCTTGTTTTTTTTTTTTTTTTTCCTGATTTGAAATAAGTGTAGTTTTGTAAGTTCGCTCGTTAGTTCACATCATCCTAAAAGGCTCTCCCCCCCCCCCCCCTCCGAACTAAATATTGTACTGAAGGTTTATAGGAAACGAGGTAAGCAGAAATATCTAACAATTTATAAACGATAATTTTAGTATGCAGTAAAACTTAACAGATGAGCAATAATGGTTCGTTTCGAACAATTTCATGAAGCTAAACGTTTTGATCTTTTTGACTCATAATAACGTTTGTAGGTTTTTGTTCTTGTAACATCACGATAAAAATGAAGGAACAAAAAAATAACAACTTTCAAAAAAAAAAGTTTTATTACAGATTCACAGACAGCAGAAAAATAATATCTGTTCTTATTGGTGTAGGAAACACACAAGTTACCGGCGTAAAGATTGGTGGCGCTCATTTTCGAACATCGGCGTCGGCAATGGGGTCGTTTCCAAAATTTTAAAAAGTATTTTTTCTGAAAGAGCATGCTTAAAAACATAGGATCTGAGCATTTTTTAACTTCTTTGTTCAAGTTCAGTATTTTTAAAAAATTACTTAAATCGGTTCGCTTTCATTGTTTACGATTTTGCCGATGACATCACAAATGATGAAATGCCATTCAGTGTTGCCGTTCACAGAGAAAAATATCTAATTCGCATCTTTACTCACGTGTATTGGCAACGATATGGTTGATAGCAAGCGTAGAGCGCAATACTTAATTCGCTTCTTGATTATCATGACGTGGAAATGCGGTAGAAAGATGCGCCAAAGTGCATCATTTTTGGCGTCCTAAAGACCACGCTTTGTTTAAAAATCGGACATTTTAAAAAATTAATTAAAAAAGAACTGTTGGGAAAATGTAAGTATTTTCTGGGTTCATGTTACTCCATGTTATTGTTTTTGCTCATTCTATCAATTTCAGTGACTTAACTTTCTTTTGACTGAAGGAAACAACCCCATTAATAGCGGTTCGCTTCAAATTTATTGCCATTTCTCGCCAAGCATCGTCTGTACTGGGATTAATGACTACTGGAAAATGCGGCCACCAACACATGCTTCATACAATAAATAAGTAGGAGAAAGTGGGGAAAAACCGCAAATTTAAGCTTCAAACTCTCAAACAGTCAAACTTTTTGATGAAAATAATAGGGTTTCATATTTTTTAATTCTAATTCATTATCAAAGCTTTTCTTTTGTCAAGGAAGCCAGAAATACAGTACAAAACGAATGTCTCGTTGAGGAGAAACTACCATCTGAAGCTCAAAAAGCCCGACTAGTGAAACTAAACGTCGAAGAGTTTTCTACCCTTGTCAGAGATACACTAGATCACTTCAACTTCACCGAACCATCAGGTATGTAATAAGACTACGTGCAGATAATAAGAATAATTGCGACTGTGGTGGCCTGATCGGTAAGGCGCAGGATTCGTGACTGGAGGATTTTGGGTTCGGTGCCAGCCGGTCGAAGATCCTTCGCGTTTGCAAGTGGTGACTGGGGCGCGTTAAATATGTCGTGGTCACAAAGTCCGATAAGTTTCGGTCTCAAATCTATACCTTTGGAACATGAACTGAGAGTTAATCGGCTTGTGGTTTAGGTCAAAATTATCGAAATGTCGATAGGTGGTTCTTTCATCTACCGTCTGAGCTAGAGCCGCTATATAGATAGGCCGACGCATCAGGTTGAGTTTAGCCATTTTGGATCGGATTTTTCATTGTTGCGCTGCTAGGGTTACCACAGCAAAGTTTCGGATATCGCCAAATTTGCCGAAAATAAAATTTTACTTAAGAAACAATTCACGTGTCGCTAATAATTGCTCACAGTGAACAATCACCAAACGCGATAACTCGCCAGAAAAGACAACCACTCAAACACGCGCTCCGATCCAAAATGGCTAATCTTAAGCTGATGCGTCGGCTCGTATATATATAGGGGCCTTAATCTGAGCTAAATCAGACTTCCACTTTAGCCTTGCTTCTGCAAACAAAAGCCACAACTTTTTGATTTAAATAAGGTGGCTTTATCTACTTGAGTTCGAACTTAAACAGCAACAACAACAGAATAATTGCTTCGGGCGTTTGACGGAGGTTCAAACTGATCGGTAAATACGACCTTTGGTGATAACCTTTGAGTCACTCATTTCATACCAAAATTCGAACTCACGCTGTTTTCCTTTTTGCGAGATTTCCAATAAACCAATTAAAATTTCGCCAAAAGTAAATTTAGTGATAGACTTTCAAATATACCAACCCTTTGAAGACTGCCCCAATTTTCGGCGGTTTTTTAATTCACAGATATTTTCCCGGCTTCGAATGTATCCTGTACTCTGAATGAAGAGATATTGTGAATAATACGCGATAAACAGCTATTTTTTTTCCAAAAATAAATGTCGCATTAAAATAACAATTATCTATAAGCTTCTCAAATAATTACACCAGATATAAGGTTACACGGATATCAATTTTGGTTTGAAGCGCAAAGTGTTCATTGCCGTCGTCAGCAAGAAAAAGAAATTAACGTCTTTTTTAACACGCTTTTATTAGCTTCACCTGTATGTATGTATGTATGTATGTATCTTGTAACGGAATCTTGCAACTCAAATTTCGCCCACTTCCTGCGATCGGATTCTTTTGAAATTTGGCACGCGACCTCAGACCCGATGACAATGCAATATTCTATAATCAAATTAATTAATTAACTTTTTTAATTGTTAGTTTCTTCCAATTTTAATCAATATTTTGGCATAAATCCAACAATGTGAAAAAGGAAATTTTTTTAAAAATACATTAAAAAATGCTCTCAAAAATTATTAAAAAATTATCTACAAAAACCTTTAATTTTTTTTGCATCAGACAAAATTTGTTCCAATGTTCCAAGGTAATTAGAACATGAAATATAATTGTTTTTATCTAATTTCATGCCAAAATTTCGGTGAGCCTTCAATTGGAAATTCATTGCTGATCAGACCATTGTTGAACAAAACTTTTATTCAAATGCATCTCAAATTTTCAAAGTAATGAAGATGTGATTTCCGCACACATACATCGATGATTGAGATGGATTAGCTTTTTTTTGGGCAAATTTCATGAATATAAAAGATTTTGAACAATGTTGAAATGAATATTTTTTCGTAAAACAAGTTAAACTAAAAAGAAGAAAATAAAATAATAGTTTAAAAAACTAAAAAAACACGCTTTCGTAGCAAAATGAACTAAAAAGTGAAAAATAATCTTTGGATGATAGTAGTTGACCAATCACTTAATTTTAATGTAATATAAAAAAGCGTGGGGGTCTTCTTATCAGTTGTCTTGAATTTCTTCCATTTGTTGTCCAAGCAAAAATGTAAATAGACAGCACCCCACGCTTTTTTGTATTACATTAAAATTAAGTGATTGGTCAACTACTATCATCCAAAGATTATTTTTCACTTTTTAGTTCATTTTACTATGAAAACGTGTTTTTTTAGTTTTTTAAACTATTATTTTATTTCAATTTATGCGCTAAGAGTTGCACCGAACCCAAACCATCAGAGTTTTTCTCTAATTAATAAAAATAGGCCACTAAAATACTATTCACGAAGTACAACTTGAAGCTCTAGTGGTTGTAGTAGCTTTCAAATTTTAAACTATCAAAAGGAACATCGCTCAGTAACTTATTTCCATGTTTACATTACTAGCAGTACCCACACAGCGATGTCTGTGCTAAAAATTTAAAGAAAATCCGTTGAATTACAGAAAAACAAATTACATCAAAATTACATTTGCAGTAGCTTTAAATGTAAAAAAACTCCATAATTCATCGCCAAATTCGCCAAGCGACTTTCTTATTAAAAAGAAAAGCAATTAACATACGCACAATGAATTTAAAATAAAGTAATAGCAGTAAAATATTCATAAGCAACAAAGTCAACTTCCTCCAAAATGTTTAAAAAGAAAGTAATTGAAAAAATGTCTGGAAAATGGACCTAGTGTTATAGTTAAATTGTCTGGAAAGTGGACTTAGTGTTATAGAGCAATTTCTCGAAAGAGAAGAGTTGAAAATTGACTCAATTAGAATCGCTTATATCTCCTGTTCTAATTAACTGAGAAAAATGGAACAAACATCATCTTCTTTAGGAAGGAAAACCCTTCCCAACGTATATAATATTAGAGGAGTGGGGGGATTTTTTACCCCCTAATTAGGCAAAAAATGTGAAATTTCAGCTTAATTAGTTAATTATGAAAAATCTAATTAGAAATTTAGAATTCGGGCTTCGAGGTGCAGACCCCCGGGGTACGTTCGAATTTTGTACGAAGGGGTCTTCTGGCCATCGGGTACAAACAAAGAAACACCGTCACCTTTATATATATTGATAGGGAGAAAACGGGCTTTGATTAAAAGTTATCAACGTAATTTATGGAACAAAAGCCCGTGGAGACAAAACATTCTGTCCACTACATTTATTTGATGCGTTTAATATTGAAGCGTTTTTTTTTTCTAACGGAAATTCGGCTCGATTCGTTTTTATTCGATAACATTCTTAACTTTCAAGATTTTCAAAGAATTCAAAGAGATCTTCTTCAAAAGAGCTCGGAAATACTTTCAGATAGTTTTTCCTTAATTAAAAATGAACAAAGACTTGTAGAAATCTTTAGTTTCCAAGAAAAGAAAAAAAAATAGCGGATGTGCATTTTTAATCAAAAACTGTAAAAAACTATTTAGTAATCACTATATCCTAAAAAAAATCCTTTACACGTATAGACAAATGAAAACAAATGAAGTCAACGTGTCTATAAAATTTTGGTAGAAACAATGAGAATCAATTTAATTCTTAACAGTACCTCTTGTTAAGTAATAAATTTATGTTAAGTTTTTGTTTAAATTATTTTTTACTAAAACAACAAAATAATTGGCTCAGCATGCAAAAGCGTCTACTGAATATTTTTAATCTTCAAGAAAAATGCAGTATATGAAAAATAAAAAGGTATATTATTCCTTTTGTAAAATTTTTAATTTGAGTATGCTCCCACTCGTTTTACGGATAAGGTATTAATACTTGATGTTTAGGTTGTGTTAAATTATACGTTAAAGCAAATAATATGTAAAGCACTTTTGATAAATGAAATTTAGCGAATGAATCTCTTTGATTGCAAAACTTATGACTTGAATAAAATGGTTTTCATAGCAAAGAAGCTTTAATAACTACGAATATAAATGTGTTTTCTTTTTTTTATTTTGCTTTACCGTCAAAACTTCTTTAAGTGTTATTCGCTTGATAAAGTAGAATAATTTATAAATGAAATTCGTTTGATCCTCTGAAAATATTTGAAACAGTTGCCTTGGAAAGCATAAACATTTTTATCAATTTCAAAAATTAGAAAATCCAGGAAGATTTGTAGTTTTAGAAATCGAGAATTTTCGTAAGGAAATTCAGTTTACACTTTTCAAGCTAGTATATATCTCTAGCTAGCAAATATCTTATTTTCAATCAAGCATAGTTCTCGCTCTTTCAAGCATAAGAAATTCAAATTGGAAGGATTTTGTTTCTTTGAAGATTTTGCTTTCATGTTTTGAAATTGTTGCATTATTTAATTTATTTTTCGTACGTACATTTATGTTTGAAATTTGTTTATTTGCATATTTTTACTTGTATTTAAAGTCACAGGTGCCACTGTTAACCACGAACTGAAAACTCAAAATTATGCAAATTAACTGCGCATAACAAGAAATGAAACTTCTTGGTGGAATCTAAAATTGTGATCCAGTTATGTTAGTGCATGGCTCCACTAGATGGCGCTGACGCGTAACGGACCCTTCACAATTTCTGACTTTTCTGTATTAAACCGATGCAACTATGATTCGCTTATGCATCCACCAATCAATGTCAACGTTTTAAAGTTTGTTTATTTTTGATTGGACGTCACCCATTTTGACCGCAAAAGGTGCTGATAGAAATTCCAGCATCCACCAATCAATGGCAGCGTAATGGAAACAAGGGTTCCCTGTAGCACCTTTGTTTCTGTACATAGTCTTAATAGTTGTGGCAAGCATGGTTTCGAAGCGCGATGGATCGAATCGGAAACGTTTTTGTTAATTAATTAATTTAAATATTGGATAGTTAACGGTTCTTTATCACATGGCGGACGTTGCAGTGGGATTTCCCGTTTGTTCTAGATGAGTAGTTAAGTTTTTTACACTTAATATTTGAGGACGCTTTTTATCCTTTGAGCATGGCTGAAGGAACAAACCATCAAGTACGGGAGAAAAAAGTTAACAAAACAACTGTGCTCAGTGGGCATTAGATAATTCAAGTTGTAATAAAATACTATACGCATTCTCACACCTAGGAGCTTAAAACATTTTTTTTTTTCTTTTTTTTTTCAACAAAACGGTTCAAACACTTGATAGTTTTTTGAAATTTCTTAACTTTTCAATTTACAAAGTTTGAACAGAACAACGTCTGTCGGATCCTCTAGTATTCTATATAATTAACAAGAAGTTCCGTCAAGAACTAAACGAGCCTACTTTCCCGTATACCCATACTACTTTCTAGTACCTGATCAATATTTTCAAAAATGGCTAAAATCGCAAATTGTTTCAAACATATTTTTTAAATATTTTAAGCTGATTTCTAGGAAAAAAATATTCCTTACTCATATAAAAAATTATCTGCGTAAAAAAAGCAGAAAAACCGAACAAATAAAAAAAACCACCACCTTTTAAACAAAGCAGATAATACACTTTTTTCCATTAAAAACAAATTCAATAACATCTTTCAAAACGAAAAAGTAATAATTAAAATTAATAAGCTCATTAAAATAAATACATCATATCAAAAAAAAAAAAAATCGTTTCTTTTTCCCCTGTTGCCAAAAATATTTTTTTAATGAATTAATGCACTTACCAAAATAAATAAAAACAATAAAATGACAACTTAAAGAAATACTTTGTATTGTCAAAAAAAAAAATGTCTGCGCATATCTTTATGTAGAAACCATAGACTAATAATAAGAGTAGACCGAGCTTTCCCAGACTTGCTGATGAAAAAATTGGTTCATGGATACATCATGTGATTGGTGGAAGGCTTGGCGAAAACTTTGGCAGCATGGTTGCTAGATGGCAACATTATCTATAGTTTGGCACTCGACATGTGTTTTAAAACGTAATGAGTTTTCATAATTTTTTTCCAGGTGCAGAGATTGAACTGTTTTTCTTTTAGTTATACATTATTTTGACATCAGTAATTAGTTTTTGATCACAGTTTTCAGTAACTTTTATTTCATTTGGAACTGCTACGTCAGCGTTGGCGGGAACGTAATGGCGTAAACGTTTTGCGTTAACGCAAAAATGTACTAATCGGTATCTTAAATTGAAATTGTAGGTAAAAATCTTACCGTTTGCCGATTCTTTTTGGGTGCTTGCATCTTTAATTGCTTAGCGAGTTATTGAAATTCACTAAAGAAAATGCACAGTACTATCTAAACGAAAAACTCACTATATTAACAAAATATTTACAACTTAGAATAACAAAATTTACGAATCGGACTCCATAAAAGATCATTCTTCCGTGTTCCATCAATTCTATTTATTTTATTTCTCGCGGGCGTTGATCGTCTGCTATGATCAACGCCCGCTGTTGCTAGGATATCCACCAGTCACATGGTTTATGAGCAGCAAAAGGGTTGCCATAGCTCGGTCTATTCTTCTTATTAGTCTATGGTAGAAACATAATTGACTTCGAGTTTATCCGCTGAAAACTGAATACCTAAATTAAAACTTTAGCGTGAAAATAAAAACAAGTCATATCAACAATAATTATTTCACAGTTAAAACCAGAGCTGCGGAGTCGGAGTCAATCTTATTTTGAGATAAAGGAGTCGGTGTCGAATATCCAAGAATCGGAGTCGGTCATTTGTTCTCCGTGTATAAATTTTTGCCAAAGCTACAAAGTCAGATTCGAAGTCGGGGAGTCGGAATCCAATTAATTGTCGGGCACAGGAGTCGGAGTCAGGTGCCCCTAAATTCTCGGAGTCGGAGTCAGGTGCCCCTTAACTCTCGAGTCGGAGTCTGGCGTCAAGAGCTATTTCCAACAAAATTTGTTTGAAGTAAATCCGTCTTTAAGTATGAAATCTACATTGACTTTCAGTTTCCCCGTAGGCGCTAATGTTAAGGGATTTGAACTGTTCAAAATTGAACGGAAAATTGCTCAAATCAAAATGATATTTTATATACAAGTTTTTCATCAAAAGCTTTTCCTACAAAGTTTGTTTGAAGCAAATTCGCCTCACAGTTCGGAATTGCCTTGAATTTTCCCGTAAGCGCTAATGTTAAGTTTTTTTTTTTGAACTGTTCAAAATTGAACAAAAAATAGTTCAAATCAAAAAGTGAAATGTTGGAGTGAGGTGTCCTCGCCGAGACCTCTGAAACAAAAAAAAAGTTTGTTCGAATTTTTTCGAACTTTCCAATTTTTAATTTTTCGATATTTATTTAATTATTTTATTTATTTTTGACTTTTTTTTGTTTTTCGCGATATTTTAAAGATGCATTATGCCTTCTTTCATGCTTTTTTCTTCTTTTTCTGACTTTTACTGGGAAAGTAGGCTAAAAACTCAGCGTATGTACCTATCTATGTATGTCCGAGTTACTTCTCCCGAACGCCAGTAAACTGACCATCGAATCAGGTATCGATGGATTCGTAATTTTCCGGTCTTCATGTTTGGTTATTTAACATAACCCTGCGATAAAAATTAGCGGAGATATTAATTAAAAACTATTAATTATGACACTTAGAGTTCGACATAAAATCCCTATTTTTCGAAGACTTTCCTCCATTCAAATTATATTTCAGTGCTTCATCTCAACTTTCCGTAACAGTGCTTTTATTAAAATTTGTAGCGTGAAGAAAATCACTGAGAAAAAAGATCTGTTGCCATTTTTTTTCTCGAATATGAACAAATAAATTCCGGGATTGAGACTTTTCCTGTAATCGGGGGATTTAAAATGCGTTCTTTTTGGTTATTTTTTCGCATTCTGCCGCAAAATTTTACAGATTTTTTTTTTTTGTTCAAGCCTGATTGTTAAACACGCGTCACTTGACATAACTTTTATTTTTGAGGTAGACTGTGCAAAGCCGGGCGACGCAGCTAGTACTCAATAAAAGTTTTGATCTTAAGAAGTGTTTCCTGATCTCAACAGATGGAAGTTTTCTACGTGTTTAGTACATCGTTAAAGTACGTGGTGTGAAAAAGAAGATTTATTTCTTTTCTGCCAGTGGCAGTGATCGGTTTGGTTTTAAAATTAAATAGATTACCAACATTTAGACATTCGATCATCTCCAGTCAGTCATAGGTATAGACAATTCCTAACCATCGATGAAATGAAAAGTCAAATATCTAGTTTACAAGAGAAACCGGGCACATCTATTATTTTGCAGGGATGCTAATTTGTCCTTATAGATGTATGTTAATCACTAACTTTTGCACAGTCACATTGAAATGAACAAAACACAAGCATCAAATTTTTCTTCTCACCCCTAAATTAAATGATCGACACAACTGAATGCTTCGCCAATTCCAGGGAAAACGTGGTCAGAATGTAACAAGGTTATCGGTAACTGTTCTATTTTGATTCGGATATTTATTTCTGATAAAAAGAAGAAATTAAAAATATTGCTTCTAGCATTTGTCGTAATTTTTACAACACCCGAAGAAACGAACAGTGAGACATAAGAATTAATATTTCAAATCAAAATTGGCACACTACAGCCTATTTGAGCTATTAAGCCATTAAAATCAAATGAATAGACCAATAAAACGAGAATAGTTAGTAAAGTAGCATGTCCCAGAATTTTTAGATCGACGTCGAAAAAGACCTAAAATCACCGAAAGTTAAATCAGTTTAATACAACGGTGCCCACCTAGGAAGGGGGGGGGGGGGGTCATGGTCCCGATTTTTGGCTTCGTGGTATTGGAGTGGGGGAGGGCGCTCGCCCTAGATCGTAGGGGGGCACCCATGGTTAAGATAAATATTTTTTCAACAATTTTTAAAAAATATATTTTCTAAAAGAGCATTGTCAAAAACATAGGTTAATGTTTTTTAAAACTACGATTTAACTTCGTCAAATTAAAAAAAAAAAACTTAAGCAATGAGCATGACAACAGAGTTTTAGTAATGGGAAATATTTTCGCTAACTTGGAATGCTCCTTTAATGATTCCTTTGTATTTTTAAAATTGGTTACATTTAAAAGTACCTCAAAATCCGCATACATATACAATAGTCAATGATCGAGTAACCCGCGAGTTTCTACAATGAAACTCACGCCACGGCATAATAATTTGATATTATGTTTCGGTAATGTTTAACATGCAGGGAAAGGCTTTATTGTGACAAGGCTGAACTCGATCCGGTAACTTAACTGTTTTACTGGTAAAACTGTTATTTCATGGGAATGAAGAAACGAAAGAATGGTCAACAATGAACGCTACCTACTGGAGTTCAGGGTTCATCCACTAGAGTTAGGCTTACAATTTCAAGTATCAAAATATCCTCAAACAGGCAATGGCTTCGTTCAAATGTAGAAGCAATTTTCACCCGTCATACCTCGATGGGCGATTTTCTAGTTTGTTAATATTTAACAGTTAAAGTATCTAATTAACTGTTGTAGTACTTTACTATTTAATTAATTTTCAGTATTTGGGATTTATTTTTACTTATTATTCAAACTGAATAAGGATTTGACAGCTTGATTGTGTTCTTGAAATTGGCAACATTTCAAGAACATGTTTTGAGCTATTTGTTTACAAAGTATAGTTTCTTTTGTGAAAAGCGTTTCTCCTTCAATGTGGCAAATATCTTTTATTAAAACTACTGATTTTTTTTCTCATTTAAAAACATTTTTGATCAGAAGACATGCTTGAATGGATATTATTCATTTTAACACTTTTCCTGTATAGAATGTGTGAGGAGAGAAAAATGCTTGATACTGCTTACTTTTGAATCTATTGATCAAACGGTCAGGTATAATAAGTATTTGAAACGCAAAATTATATTTAAGATGTAGTGGTTCTGGTAATATCTTCGCTTGGCATAATTGCATATAAAAAATGGATTAAGCATTATTTTAGATTTGATGAAACTATAGTTGTATTTAATGGCTTTTTTACTTATTTGTTAAATCATGTTGATGTTTAATTTTCAACGGTTTTTTGCAACCTTATTTATTTAGGTACTTACGTATTAACGCTACCGCGGCTACAAATTTGGCGGAGTTTTTAATATTTGGCGATTTTTCCTTGTTGCCAAAAAAAGGCAATTAGGAATCCAAAAGATAATTGCGTGCGCGTGCGAACAACAAATGCGCCAAATGATTGCTCTTTATTGGCGCAACTTCCACTGCGGTGACGCAAATACGAAAGTACCTTTAATTATTTGGTGCAATTTTTAAACTTTAATAAAATTGTTCGAATGAATGTGGCGCCAAGACTTTATTCGATAAAAATCGGGGTTATTTCGATAATTGGGAATCTGGCGATCTTTCTTCATTGACATCAATTTTCGGCTCCAGCGCCTGCGCGAGATGTATTTTTCTTTGCAAATCTAAACAAAGAGAAACATCTATTCACATAGGGTTACTATAAATCAGCAGGGTTACCAAAATAAAATTATTTAAGCCAAAAATGAAACGACCGCGCCAGATTCCCAATTATCGAAATATCCCCGACTTTTAAAAACTCGCCATAGCCTCGTTACCATAACTGAGCTTTTCAAGTTTTTAAAAGGTTGAATAGCAGGAGAAGTGTGTAACAGGTTGAGTTGGCGATACGTTTCTAATCTACCATTTGTCATTTATTTAGGCTTGGGGTTGAACAAAATCCTAACATGGTGGCAATGCGACCTTTGTATTTTTTTCCGCCAAATTGTAAAGTAACAAGTGCAACCGATTCACCTTTTTTTTGTTCTCATTTTTACTTTCTTCTATATCTAATATATAGAAGAAAGTATTGGATTCGTGCAAACTTTCGAATTTCGAAGGATTCGAATGTTTTGAGGTGTGCTGAGTCCATTTCGACCATTTTTGGAAAATGTCTGTCTGTCTGTGTGTGTGTGTATGTGTGTGTGTGTATGTGTGTCACGTCTGTGTGTGACCAGTTTTTTGTGGCCGCTCTACAACAAAAACTACCGCAAGAAATCGAACGAAATTTAGTACACATATGTGCCCCTATGTGAACTTGTGCCCATTAGTTTTTGGCGCGAATTCCTCCAAGGGGGGTGGAGCAATGGGACGTTTTTCGAGTTACGCGTGCTTGCTATTCCTCAGGAAGTAACTGGCGGAATCAAACAAAATTTGGTCCATATGTTGGTATTAACAGGAACAGGTACTGATTCAATATTGGTGTCAATAACTCAAACGGGGGTTGAGCTATAGAACGTTTTTTGTCGTCAATTGTGACTGCTGTATCTCAAGAAATAATGAACGGAATGAAAGAAAAATTTATCGGCAAGTAGCCCTTAGTGGGTATAGGAGCTGATTTTATTTTGGTGTCAACAGCTAGAAAGGGGGTAGCGCAATCACCCGTTCTTTTTTCCATTTTGAGTGCCCTATCTCAAGAAGTAATGCTACGTTCTGGTTGAAATTTGGAATATGTGAATCCATATGTAAACAGGCTTTGGTTCAATTTTGACGCCAATCGCTCCAAGAGGTATTGATTTTTTTTTTTTTTTTTTTTTTTTTTTTGCGAATAAAAATATTTTTATTAATGCAACAATAAGAAAGATAAATCGTAATAGATTGTCGTCTGCGTATTTCTCGTGATTTTAATTGTATGGAAATGATAGGAAATATTATCTCAATGATTTAAAATTTTTAACTGTTGCCATCTTATGTTTGTTAACAAATAAAATATTTGTAATTAATTCAAGCAAGGCTTTTAAAATAACTTTCAATTTTCGCTCTTTGCTTTTGCAATAATTCAGACAATTCGCAACTCCAACGAACTATAGGGGGCACTGCAGTCACTGTCTAATGGCGGAATTAAAAACTTAAACAAACGCATGTGGTAACGAAGAAAATGCTAAAAGTGTTGTGATTTTTGTTATTATGTATGATTTTTTCGCTTTATTCATTTCAAAAGATTTTTCAAAGTGTTTTGGTTATTCTTACCCATATAGAAAGAGATTAGAAACCAAAAAGTATTACGAAAGTAAACAATTAATGCAGAGCACACAGTAAGTTGTTCTGAAGCAGCCATTTTCACGATGTTGAATTCGGAATTCATAAATTTTTGGTTCGCTTCGAACGGCATTTTCATTTTGTACCGTTTTTTCTATACATTAGTACATATTAAGTTCAGTTTCGTGACATTTCCGTCATTTGTTGACATTTTTGTCACATAGTGCACATACGTGGCAGACTGTCAAGAGTAACGTTTAACACTAGATAATTTATTTCTATGACTATATGATTGGATATCTAAAGAAATCATGCATTTAATTCATTCGTCATGGAAATGATTTACCTGATATGCGAAATCTTGTCAAGATACATTATTCTTTCACACAATTTTAAAACCATAACCTTATAAACAGATTTTTGGCGAACTTTTATTTTTTATTGTTCAAGTTCTTAACGTTCTTTCTAGATTTTTCAATCTGTTCTGCGATAAATATTTTCAAGAAAATTTATTTGCATACTTTCTATTTCAGTAGGATACTGTAGTAACAAAGGTTATTTAAATCATTTATGTGGAATTAGGTTAAGGAAAAGTGTCCAGTCAATGTTGTTAAGTTCGTTTTTTTTTTCTTCATCGAATTGAAAAACTGATATTTATTCAAATTCACTCAGAACAAAATAAATAAAATGTGTACTCACAGTTTATATATGGCGGTAGTTTTCTTTTCAGTTGATTGACCATTATTTCTTTTTACTTATCGAATTCTGTAATCTTACTACAATTTTATTCCACTCATGATAAAAATTAAAAATGGTTTAACTAAAAACGCGAAATCTCGCCAAGGCTACTTTGCTCGCACAATTCCAAAACTATAACCCTAAACAAATTTGGCGAAACCTTTCAGCTGAGAATAAAAGGAATAAAGTAAATTCTTTCTCGGTTAAACATTTTTACTTTCTTCTATATCTAATATATAGAAGAAAGTATTGGATTCGTGCAAATTTTCGAATTTCGAATTTTGACGGATTCGAACGTTTTGAGGTGTGCTGAGTCCATTTCGACTATTTTTGGAAAATGTCTGTCTGTCTGTGTGTGTGTGTGTGTGTGTGTGTGTGTGTGTGTGTGTGTATGTATGTGTGTCACGTCTGTGTGTGACCAGTTTTTTGTGGCCGCTCTACAACAAAAACTACCGCATGAAATCGAACGAAATTTGGTACACATATGTGCCCCTATGTGAGCTTGTGCCCATTAGTTTTTGGCGCGAATTCCTCCAAGGGGGGTGGAGCAATGGGACGTTTTTCGAGTTACGCGTGCTTGCTATTCCTCAGGAAGTTACTGGCGGAATCAAACAAAATTTAGTCCATATGTTGGTACTAACAGGAACAGGTGCTGATTCAATTTTGGTGTCAATAACTCAAACGGGGGTTGAGCTATAGAACGTTTTTTGTCGTCAATTGTGACTGCTCAAGAAATAATGAAATAATATTTATCTCAAGAAATAATGAACGGAATGAAAGAAAAATTTATCGGCAAGTAGCCCTTAGTGGGTATAAAAACTGATTTTATTTTTGTGTCAACAGCTAAAAAGGGGGTAGCGCAATCACCCGTTCTTTTTTTCCATTTTGAGTGCCCTATCTCAAGAAGTAATGCTACGTTCTGGTTGAAATTTGGAATATATGTGAATCCATATGTAAACAGGCTTTGGTTCTATTTTGACGCCAATCGCTCCAAGAGGTGTTGATTTTTTTTTTTTTTTTTTTTTTTCTTTGCGAATAAAAATATTTTTATTAATGCAACAATAAGAAAGATAAATCGTAATAGATTGTCGTCTGCGTATTTCTCGTGATTTTAATTGTATGGAAATGGTAGGAAATATTATCTCAATGATTTAAAATTTTTAACTGTTGCCATCTTATGTTTGTTAACAAATAAAATATTTGTAATTCATTCAAGCAAGGCTTTTAAAATAACTTTCAGTTTTCGCTCTTTTGCTTTGCTTTTAAAATAATTCAGACATTGGGATGGTAGTCAAGTTTTTGCATGTGTAATTTTGTTTTTGTTGGGAATATTGCTTCCTCGTCAAGCATGGGGAGGGATCAGAAAAAAAAAAGAAAAATATAGAAGAAAGTTTCGTGATGGCCACAACATACTAGTAATTGTATGGAAATGATCGGAAATATTATCTCAATGATTTAAAATTTTTAACTGTTGCCATCTTATGTTTGTTAACAAATAAAATATTTGTAATTCATTCAAGCAAGGCTTTTAAAATAACTTTCAATTTTCTCTCTTTGCTTTGCTTTTGCAATAATTCAGACATTGGGATAGTCGTCAAGTTTTTGCATGTGTCATTTTGTTTTTGTTGGGAATATTGCTTCCTCGTCAAGCATGGGGAGGGATCAGAAAAAAAAAAAGAAAAATATAGAAGAAAGTTTCGTGATGGCCACAACATACTAGTAATTGTATGGAAATGATCGGAAATATTATCTCAATGATTTAAAATTTTTAACTGTTGCCATCTTATGTTTGTTAACAAATAAAATCTTTGTAATTAATTCAAGCAAGGCTTTTAAAATAACTTTCAATTTTCGCTCTTTGCTTTGCTTTTGCAATAATTCAGACATTGGGATGGTCGTCAAGTTTTTGCATGTTTAATTTTGTTTTTATTAGGAATATTGCTTCCTCGTCAAGCATGGGGAGGGATCAGAAAAAGGAAAAATATAGAAGAAAGTTTCGTGATGGCCACAACATACTAGTTCATTTTGTTCTACGATAATAAATTCAAGAAAATATTTTGCATACTGTCCATTCCAACTAAATGCTGCTGTAAAATATGATTAGTTAAATTAATTTAAGATTAAAAAAACTCATATTCTTACAAATTCATACAAAACAATAAAAAAATTTACCTGGTATAACGTTATCCAATTTTGTTAATCCAGAGTTTTCTTGTTTACGCTTCCACCATTTAATACTTTTTTGAAAGAAATAAGGAAAACTAACATTATTTTGAGAAGCTCGAGAATACTACTAAGGGACGAATTAATTTCTGTTGTTGAAGGCGTTCTTAGACATGTTGAATGCGTTACTCAGAACAAACTGACCGCGTTTACGTCAACAGATACACGTGGAGCGCAACGTGGCAATGTTTTAGTTGCATTCGCAGTTTTATAAATCACCGCAAGGTAGCGTATTCGAGCGCTGGAGTTCCGAATGGGATAGTCGTCAAGTTTTTGCATGTGTAATTTTGTTTTTGTTGGGAATATTGCTTCCTCGTCAAGCATGGGGAGGGATCAGAAAAAAAAAAAAGAAAAATATAGAAGAAAGTTTCGTGATGGCCACAACATACTAGTTTCAATTGTCACTAAATATTTTTTACGCCCAAGACGAGACTCCAGCGCGCCTTGTTGGGATTCTCAGAAGACAGATTCTTTAAAAAAAAACTCTGGTATTTTTCTGTTACAGGTACGTCACTTGGCTTGGCGACATATTTACTTTGTACCTTGACGAAAATAGAAAAATAACCTTTATTTCACGCCATGTTTGCTCCTCTTTTTCTTACTTTGCATTTTAATGCAACTTTCAATGTTTATTGAGCAATCACGATTGCTTATTGTTCTCACTTGACAGTCCTTGATGTTGTGGTTCCTTTTTCAGCTTGAACCAGTACTGCAGCACCACCGTCCACCAGCGGCGGCGCGGTAAAAAGAGAGCAAACTAAATCTCCTCATTCTTTCAAAAAATGATATTTTAGAGTAATCTCACTTTAAAAAATGCAACTATTGCAAAATTTGATTTTCAAATTGAATTTTCAACGGTGTATGCATCTTAGGTTTTCAGTAAGACACGACGCAAAAATTTCATAAAAAAGAACTCAACCCTTTGTAAGGGTTTTCCCCCTTCCCATAAAGGGGGGGAAAACCGGAGTCGGACGTTCTGAAATCCAGCAGTTGGAGTAAGCTACTTTTCGTCCGAATCCGTAGATCTGGAAAATACTGTATTCAGTTGAATATCACAGTTAGGGAGACATTTCCGTAATGGCGTTAAACTAGCGTGAAACAATTTCTTTTTATACCTTCCGTTATTGCATCAATCAACAGCGACATGTAGTGAGTCTCAGCGAAGTTATTTCATTTTAAAGTTGTAGGTTAATTAAAAGACACCCTGGTTTATTTATTCCAAAATTACAGGGTGACCAGTAATTAACGCGTTGAAAAGAAATCTCAATTTCTCGAAAATTTTTAGGCGTATCAAGTCCAAACTTGGCGGTTTGATTCACTGTGTTAGCGGATTTTTTTATTTTTTTTGCTCAGTCTCATTGAGTTGGCTTTCGTTGATTATTTTTCAATGAAAATGTCGAGATATAGCGTTTCTGAGAGCATTTTCATGGTTCAAACGTATTATTCGAACAGCAACAGCGTAATTGTGACTCAAAGAAAGTTTTCGACTGAGTTTAAGCTTAAAACAACGAATAGCCTCACTTCTGAACGATATGTGGAAATTTTGGGACATCAGTTCAATCCAGCAATTCAGAGTGAGCTGGATTTCGAAATCACGTGGCTCATGCAAGACAGCGCACCACCTCATCGTTCCAATGAAGTGCTTGATCTGCTTGAAGAGTATTTTAATGTGCAGATTTTGGCTTTAGGGTACCCGAAATCTAAAAATATGGGAATTAATTGGGCATCCTACTTTCCTGACTTGAACCACTGCGATTCATTTTTGTGGGGTTATATCAAAGACAAAGTTTACGATAAAGACCCCCAAGAGCATCGAAGACCTGAAAACTGCGATTCAGATTGTTATTGAAAGTATTGAAACTTCGACCCTTCGAGAAATTAATTTTTAACATCAACGCGTTAATTACTGGTCACCCTGTAAATGAATATAACATTTCAGTTATATGCTCTGTTTACTTACATGTGTGACTTACTACTGCTTACTTACCCAAAATATTTAGGTTTTAAAAATTAACCTAATTGCAACATTACGTTTCTTTCAGAAAGTACATATTTGTTGAGAGGCACTTGTTATCTCATACATCGTGCTATTCAACAGTTCAATAACGCTTCTGAAGAAATGAATCACGATGAATCATTGCCTCAGAAGAAAAGTTCGAAAGAGGTCTGTGTAAATGGAAAGTCCGGATCGGATGACGAAAAAGAAGAGTCGAAGGAGGTTGTCGGTCGCAAGGACAATTGCGGATCAGATGACGAGAAAAATAAGTCGAAAGGAATCAGCAGGAATGATAATTGCAAAGCAGATGACGAAAAAGAAGAGTCGAAAGGGGTCAGCAGGAATGACAATTGTAAAGCAGATGACGAAAAAGAAGAGTCGAAAGGGGTCAGCAGGAATGGAAATTGCAAAGCAGATGACGAAAGAGAGTCGAAATGGGTCAGCAGGAATGACAATTGCAAAGCAAATGATGAAAAAGAAGAGTCGAGACAGGTCTACAAAAATGAAAATTGCAAACCAAGTAACGAAGACGCAACCAATGAAGCTGCACGCAGCGTTGCTGAAAATATAGTTAAGTACTCGTTGGACTTGGCGCAAAATATGGTCTCGAGAAAAAAGACATTACAAGAGAAAAGGGAATCTCCTGAACCATCTAAGGTAATTCAGTCTCATATTCCAACCACATTATCTAGAACATTATTTTCTAAAATTTTGTAAGGCTTCTGGGTCAGTAGTGACGCATTTAGGTTGAAACAAGAATGTTCTTAGATCGGGGCTTTGAGTTGTAGTCGTTGTCTTCAGAAACGAGAAGTCACATTAGTTGTTGTGAAACGATTTCTAGCATCATCCTGAAGGATGTTTTTAACCTCCGACACACAAAGGAAGGGGGTTATAAGTTTGACGTGTCTGTCTGGTGGCACTCTAGCACCTAAACGGATGGACCGATTTTGAAAAAAAAATCGAAACGAGAGTTGATCGAGAGTGTTCTTGTTGCGTCTTCAGATGACATTAATTAACGAAGATATTAATTAAAAACCTTTAAAAGGTTTTTTTTGCGATTTTTGCAATGAAAACATTTTTTTTTAAATTTAGTACCAAAATAAAGAGGTTTTTTCCCTGCGTCTGATACAATGTTTGGAACTTCCATGTTATATAGAATTCGAGTTATAACGCTTTTTTAAAGCAGATTTCAAATTCGGCTGAGCCTTTAATCACGCTATTGGTAACCGAATTCATTGATGGACGACAAGGAAATTAAAATCAATGATTTAAAATTTTAATCTGTTGCTAATTTCTACTTGTTAACAAATAAAATACTTGTAATTGATTAATAGTAAAAGGCTTTTAAAATGATTTTCAATTTTTCCTCTTAATTCTACATTTGCGACTCAGTCGGGGTTTTTTTAAATTTTTAATTTTAGTTATTTTGTTCCCATTAATGGGCAACTGTGGGCAGCCACATTTGGAAGACCATGCGGAAAATAACTTTCTTTTAAGATGGTTTTCACTGAACGGTTTCGTTTTTTCCTTCTATGTTTGCAATTGTGGACCGCCACCTTTAGAAGTCCTTCCAGAAAGCAGATTTCCCTTAAGGCGACCTGCACCGAGCGATAGATTGGACTAGGAGCAGTAAAGCTCATCAAACCCAGTCAAGCACTCAACTGCATCACTTTCGCTTTTGAAAGTTATTTGAGGCATTGCGAAGCAAAAGAATTAAAGTGGGCTTAGTGGCTCTTTCATTTGAAATAGGAAGCTAAAATTCTTCCAGTACATTGCTATCCACAAGTCTAAAAATATTGAGGGGTGTCCCGGTATCTAGGAGAAACTTTTTTTTTTACAAGTATTTTTAAACCCCCCTATCGGGTGCTCATAGGGTCTAGGACTATAAGACTGATTTGAAAGTAAAATATTTCCGATTTCAAGGAATGTTGCTTGAAAGTGGATGAAGTGGACGAAGGCGAAGCAGAGCGCCCCTGCAAATGCTCCAAATGCGTCAACGAGATGGCCGAGGCAAACTTTTCCATTTCCAATCTTCCTTCTGGGAAATCCTTCACTCAACTGTTGGCTAGCGCCCGCGGGCGTCGCGACGCGTCAACCTGTCCGGGAGACTGCTGGTTGGGGTGCGAGGCCACGAAGGTCAATCACAAATGCAAGGACAAATTGCCAAAAAATAAGCAAGAAGTCCGGGAGATCTCGAGCAGTGGACGGATTAATATTTACTACAGAGAGTGGAACAGAGAGGGGGACGATGACTGGCGATGGCAGACTGGGCTTGGCGAGTTGTCGCAGAGAGCAAAAGTGAGACCTACGTCATCCGAGTACTTAAAAGTTAGTTTTGTACCGCCAGGGAAAAAGCTGAGAAATTCGCTCGCTGAGGAGCAACTGAGGTAGGTCCTTTTGATTTTTTTTTTTTTTTTTGGAAGGTATCAGTTGAGCAATGGTTGTTATAGTGCAGCTCAGGATATTTGACACCCGTTCCCATAATTAAGCGTTGACAAAACAAGTATTTTTCTTGGAGTGTCGGCGTTTGTTAAGAAATAAATTTTAGCTGAGAACTTGCTCCAATATCTGCTTTAATAATCCATTAAAGAAGTCTTGATTATATCTGCCGTGTGCAGGTAAACGGCAGTATCTGAAGAAATGAGTTTTTGAGATAATTGAAGAAATACGCTTTGGATTCAAAACTAGCAATAGGCAAATGTTGCAATTATAATTTTTTTTTGCACTTTTCTTTCGGAGGAAACCAAATGAGCTAAGCAAGCTTGTACAATAGAGTTAACTTACAATAGATGAAAAAAAAAATTGCAGTTACTGCCCTTTACTTGCCCACGGCAGATATGTAACGTGCCTCTTATCTTTGAGCATATGCACAGAACAGACAAATAAGAAATATAGTTCATTGTCTAACTTTAGAGTATAAAATGATTTTAAACGAGAAATATTTTGACTGCAACACAAAGTAATATATTAAATTTAAAAATGCGATTCCTAGGTGAACCTGTATTTAATGAAATTCTTTTATGTTATTCTTCAAAATTTACAGGCCTACATGTTTTTTGGTGTTTTGAATTTGATAAGTGTCCTTGGCTAATACGCTCATTCTGAATAAGAATTTGGTTTGAGCTCATCACGTCAAGATTTTTCACAAAATTGAAAAAACCTTATGAGATATTTTGTACTAAAGCAAAAAATACCTCATTGATATTTCCTAAATTGCATTGAAATTATTTCTTTAAAGTGTCCTACCGCCATGAAAACCAAATGTCGGCTTCCAACAAAACCAAATATCCATCCCCAAGAAAGACGAAAGAAAATAAACACGCGACTAAGGACATGACAGAAAAAGTCATGTTTTTCACCCCTTAGTTTCTCAGCCCCTTGAAGACACCCGGAGTTGATTTTTGGTATACTCAATCTCTAGTGACCCCTGACGAACCATTGATACATCAATAAAAATATTTTAGTACAACGAAATGTTTATTCCATTTCAGTGGCAACACTTTTTCATTTTCGCATCTGTCAAAGTCAACTTGACGGCATCGGCGCAGTGTTGCCAGATTGGGGGAAATTTCCCCATTTTGGGGAAAACTGATGCTCTCTGGGGAAATTTTGGGGAAATGGGTTTTGAGGGGAATTCTTTGGGAAAAAAATTTTTTGGGGGGAAAACCTGGAGAAAAGAAACCTCGGGGAATTTTTTTTTTTTCGTATTTAAATTCGCGTCTTGACATCTGGTAGTTACATTGTTTGCATCAAACAGCGTTGGTTTAGCTTTGCTCAACTTGATGGAATTCGCATTATGTGGAATATTATGCTGCGGAATTCGCACTAATAGTTCTGCGTGAGTAACTAGTTGATACGTGAAACAGGCAAAAATAAGTGTGATGAAGAATGTTCTTGGATAAATATATACAAAAATCATAGTTTAAATGTACATACAGAAGCAGAGTATGCGAGTAGAAAAAAAAAATATTTGGTTATTTCTTATCTCTCGGGCCAGTTGCTTGTATTTATGACTAGTGGCACCCGCACGGCTTTGCCCATAGTCAGAGTTGGCTTTCTGCCGGCAGAAACTAGTTTTTGCCATGCCAGTGGCAGAAACTGGTTATAACCGGTAAAAACCGGCAGAAACTGGCAAAAACTAAAAAGTGTTTTTCACAACTCAAGTAATTACTGAATGATATTCGTTTAAGTAAACTAAAAAAATTAACTTCATTTCATCATTTAAAAAAATAAAAAAACTATGCTAGTGACCTTGATTTAGTTCAAAAAGGGAACGTTTCAATTGCAGATGCTTGTAATATTTGGATTAATCTAACAAAGGACGAAAATCACATGGATGCTTAGGAAAGAGGAGTGACCAGAATTGAAACAGGAATCAGATTGTAATTTGCTTGCTTATATGCTTCATCTCAATTGCATGTGATTGAAATTATCATGTACTTTAAGAAGAAAGTTCCAGAACTTTACTTGCCAATATTAACGTAGATTATAATAAAGCAAAACTAATGTCACAGCTTTGCAAAACAAATTCGCCCCATTTCTCAAGACCTATTTATCCCAGTCAAATTTTTACCACTACTCCAGTTACTATAGTGGAACAGTTTTAAAAAATATACAATAGATGAAAGTTTCGCAAATATTGCTTATTCCTTGATGCATTGCCTGCTAGCTCTTCTGTTGCAAAAAGTCTATATCTTCTGGTTTGTGCATATTAAATTGATAAACTATTTAAGATTTTTGAAACCACCTTTTCTTAGAGGCAACTGCAGGGTCCAAACAATGTAACATTTGATTTTGAATTGTGATAATATTGTAATCAAATTGTGCTTAGGTTAACAGTTAATTATTTTTTTCATGCATTTTCTATTATGTCAATAATTGTCATTTTATGAGTTTTTGCCAGTTTCTGCCGCAAATGTGGCAGAAAGTGGTTTCTGCCGTGCCGGTTTTAACCGGTTTCTACCAGTGGTTTTAACCACCTTGGCAGAAACTTGCCAACCCTGCCCATAGTAGAAAATTAAAAGATATTTTGGTTCCCCTGTATAGTTACAAATAATGCATGATGAAATTTCTCGCCAATTGGCTTGCCCACGTTACGGTTCCACATTATGATAACTTGGTAATTTAGTCGTCCATCTTATGATAATTTTGCTCGGGAAAATGTTCTTAAAATTAGAATAGAAAAAGAACAAAATCTAATTTTCGCTTAAAGGTGCACACCCCCATGCTACAAACTAATTCTTAGCCAAATTTTATGAAAATCGGTCAAACGGTCTAGGTGCTATGCGCGTTACAGAGATCCGGACAGAGAGACTTTCAGCTGTATTATTAGTAAAGATAAAAAAAGATCAAGATAAAGAAGACAAAAAAAAAAAAAAAGCGAAAATGGGAAGGAAAAAAAGTTGGGGAATTTTATAAGAAAATTTGGCTATTTGGGGGGGGGGACTTCAAGAGACAAAAATATCAGAGGAAGTCGATTCCTTTTATGAAAATACTATTAGTGGAAAAATAATTTTTGAATTAGGAGAATTTTGATAGAAAACATCGCTTTTTCGGGAAAAGTTGGAAGAGAATTGGGGAAATCTGGATTTGACCATCTGGCAACACTGATCGGCAGTTTTTTACGAAATAGATAGTGTCAGTTGTTTGTAGCATCGAGTTGTGCTTTGTTTTCTGTATGTTTAGTGCGTCATAACGTCATCAAGAAAGTGTAAAAACAGTCCTGATACATTTTGTAACGTGTGTGGTGATTTAACGATAACAAAGCATCAACGAAACATAGCAGGATTTATCAAGAAAGCTTATCACGCTTACTTCGGTGTAAAGCTTGGTGATCAGGACAAACGTTGGGCTCTACACAAAGTGTGCTTAGCTACTGAGGAAATGGACAAAAGGTATAAGTAGCTCTTTACCCTTCGGCATTTCTATGGTAGTATATTGTGAGGTCTCAACGGTTCTTTTCGGCCTCCCACGACGATTACGTCTGGTTAGGGGGTCATTCTTGAAGACCACACGCAACCACTGCAGTTGTCCTACGGTCTTACACAAGATCCCCTTTCAAGATTACGCAAAGGTTGCGGTCACTACGGCGCCGCTCCTCCTCTTTTGTCTCGGAGCACAGACCACCCTGTGGTGAGAATCGAAGTTTTCTTCGGGGGTCTGAAAGGCTTCTGGAGGCAGAGATGGTTACGCCACGAGCCGGGACTGAGGTCCGAAATTCTCTCGGGAACGCAATGTTCCAAGGTTTGGTTTGTAAAGCCAATATATAACTTAACTTCCAACGAAGTTAGTCCTCTGTGGATAAGATTCCTGCATTTACAATCCTTGTAAATTAATTGTACATAGCTGTATGCAATTACTCCAGACAAATAAAAGTTTATTTTTATTATTTATGGTCTGGTACGTTACAGCTTTAAACTTATTTGGTGGCAGCGGTGGGATGGTTCCTCTATCGCCTCAATGAGACTGGTGAACAAATTATTTACCATAGTTAACATTGCAATTCATCCAGAACTGCTCTGCTTGGAATGTGCTCATCTTGTGCATCTTCGCCCATGTGAAGAGCTGTGTGTTCTTCAACTTCTGTGCGCGTGTGAAAGAAGAAATTTACTTCTTGTGTTTTTAAAAGCGAAATCGTCGCATTTCCTTTTGAATTAACAACGGGCAACCCGTTAAAGAATTTTTAGAGATCGGTCATCGCGACCTGAACTTTTTTGTGATAAACCTCCTGTGGTTCCTGCACATTTTTAGAGATCGGTCATCGGACCTGAACTTTTTTGTGATAACCCTCCTGTGGTTCCGCACATTTTTAGAGATCGGTCATCGTGACCTGAACTTTTTTGTGATAACCTCCGGTGTTTCCCGCACGGATCCTAGTATCCATTAATTAGTTCCCTATCTCTGAATTTACACTTGGATATACCCTGATGAGGTCCTTTCTGCAATTGGGTAAGTACCCTTTTCATTTTTGAGAGTGACGGTTAGGGTGTAAAACTGTTCTTTTTTCTCTGTGTAAAGTAAAATTACTGTACCTTATGAACATGTATTTTGCTAGGATTAATGACACTTAACTTAATTAGGTAGTTCATTAACTTTTAATTTGGCAGTTGTCTTGTTTGTATTTTTATTTTTCGAAATTAATTTGTTTTGTAATCATGGCTTTCTTAAACAAAGCAAAAAAGTCTGAACTCCAGGAATTAGCTGAAGAACTGGGGTTAACTGTAACTCCTGATTTAAAGGTTGTTCATTTGAAAGAGTTAATTTCAAAAAGTACGGAGGACCCAGAAGTTATTAAAACAATGTTTGAAAACATAATTTCCGAAAGGAATTTGATTTTGGAAAAGGAGAAAGAAAAGAAACAGGAAGAGAAAGAAAAGAGGGAATATGAGTTAGAAATGCTCAGGTTGCAGTCTCTCCCACAGCAGGGAGCTGTTTCAAATGTAAACACTGGGTTTCGGGCATCAAAAGAAAATTTTGAATTTGTCAAATTCATCCCAAAATTCGATCCCGAAAAATCAGACATCAGTCTGTATTTGACTATTTTTGAGCGACAGGTCAAAAAGGCAGATATTTCCCAAACTAATTGGGTTTACTGCCTGTTAAGTTTACTGCCGCTGGACATCGTGCAGTTGATTGCTCGGGAGTCTGATGAAAAGTCAGAAGACTACGATCACATCAAACAAATTTTACTTAAGAAATTTAAATTAAGTGCGAAAGCTTTTCGCCAGAAATTTGTTCAACTGAACAAGCGGGTTGAAGGAACTTGGAAAGATTTTGCTTTCGAAAGCAAAAATTTTCTTGAGCAATGGCTTGAAGGTTTAGAGGTCGGGGACTTTGAATCTTTGAAAAGTCTGATGGTAACCGACCAAATCAAAAAGCGCGTAGCAGTAGAAGTGAAAGAGCATTTCATCGACGATTGGGGACAATACAAAGACCCTGAAAAATTAGCTGAACTGTTAGACAGCTATGAAAATATAGGAAAAAATCCCAAACAGACAAAAACTCAGAAGAGTGAAAAGACCGCTCATAGGTCAACTAATGGGAAATTTGGGAACAACCCCTTATTGAACGGAGAACGCTCCGCGCCGGGGATGAACAATATGGGGAATTTTGAAAAGCGAAAGACACCCCGCTGTTATGAATGCAACAGTCCTAATCACTTGAGACCGTCCGAAGCTAATGAAAGAACGGAGTGGGGGTAGCGAGAGTTTAAATCGTATTTCGGTCAAGGAAAGGTGTCATTCTGAATTCTTAAATCCTTACATTCAGGAGGGCATTATTGGGAATCATAAAATTCCAATACTTCGAGATACTGGATCCTCGATTGATCTTTGTACTAGAAAATACGTTAATCCTAATTCTTATACAGGAGAAGTGGTGTGGGTTAAACAACCACTAGATGCGCATCACATTGCTTTGCCTCTTGCTGAAGTAGAAATTGAAGGGGAGCATTTTGGGAGGATAAAAACAAAGGCTGCCGTTTGCTCTGACTCTTTAGATACGGGGCGTTATTTGCTAGGAAATAAAACCGCTGCCTTGCTTAAGGAGCAAAAACAGTATGAATTTCCAGATTGTGAATTCTTAAACGCCGTACAGACTAGGGCGATGCTGAATAAATACAAATTGGCTGAAGATTGTGAGTCAAATCATGATTTTGGGAATGAAGCTCTGTCTGTTATCACTGATAAAAAGGATTCAGATCAAGGGGAAAATGTTGGGATTGAAGGGAATCAGCAGGAGGAGGAAACCCCGCTGATTATTCCGGCAGTAGAGCCTAACGCTCCAGAATTATCTCTTTTAGAAATCAGCCGTGAGGATTTAAAAGAACTTCAGCGGAATTGTCCAACATTAAAACCAATTTTGGATATTGTGTCATGTAAAAATAAGACCTCTAACCGGGATAATTATAACATAAAAAATGAATTGCTGGTTAAAACGCAGACTGACCGGTTAGGCAACACGAAGGAGTTAATTATTGTTCCCGAGGTGTTAAGGGAAAAAATAAAGGGCATGTGTCATGAGGGAACCTCTGCTCATTTAGGAATTACTAAATCCAAGGATAAGCTGGTTAGACATTTTTTTTGGCCGGGATGTTTCAAAGATATGGAAATGTTTGTCCGGTCTTGTGACCCCTGTCAAAGGGCCGGTAAACCTAGTGATAAAAAGAAGGCACCTCTAAAAATCGTTCCTATCATTGGGGATACTTTTAGCACCCTAAACATAGATTGCGTTGGGCCTTTAGTAGAATCACCTAACGGTAATAGGTATTTAGTCACCGCAATTTGTTTGGCCTCAAAATATCCTGAAGCCATTCCGGTGAAGGATATTGGGTCAGTTTCAGTTACGGATGCTCTTTTAATCATGTTTAGCAGAATGGGTTTTCCGGTGGAAATTCAGTGCGATCAAGGGCGATCGTTTACGAGTATTCTTACTTCTGAGTTTTTTAAGCGATTTGGTGTAAGAATTAAGCATAGTTCCGTCAGCCATCCTCAATCTAATCCAGTGGAGCGGTTTCACAGAACCATCAAGCGATTAATTCGTGCATTATGTGTAGAGTCTGGACCTGACTGGGAGAAACACCTTCACTAACTTTACTTGCCCTGCGCACGGCAGTTCATGAGAGTACGGGATATGCTCCGGCAGAGTTAATTCATGGGAAAAATCTTAGGACGCCGGAAACTCTTTTATATGAAAAGTGGATGGGAGATGATATTGAAAACGAGGGTGTAACCGAATACGTTTTTAAACTCATAAATCGTTTAAAAAGATGCCAGGAGGTAGCCATTAAAAAAATGGAAGAGTCGCAGATTAAGAGAAAGGGTTACTACGATAAGCATACGGTAAAAAGAGAATTTAAGGTGGGCGATTTGGTCCTAATTTTGGCAACATCGAGGCCAACAAAATTTTCTGTTCAATGGGTTGGTCCTGGGACGATTAGAAGTAAAATTTCTGAAACAAACTACATTGTAGAATTGTCTGGGAAACGGGAAAGATGTCAAATCTATCACGTGAATATGCTCAAGCCCTATCACAAGAGACCGGAACAGATTAATTTGCTGAGTTTTGAAATGAAGGATGATGCATCAGCCGATAACGATGTGGATTTCCCCACCATTGAAAGGGACCCCAACGTCTATAATTTCAGTGAAATAGTTCAATCGAGTAATCTTTCAGATCGTCTAAATTCAGAACAAATTGAGCAGTTAGAGAGATTATTAAATAAGTATTCGAAGAGTTTTTCAAATGATCCTGGTCTCACTAATTTGGTTGAGCATGACATCGAATTAATAAGTGACAAACCCGTACGTTCAAAACCTTATCGTGCCTCGCATAGGCAAAATGAAATTTTGAAGGCAGAAGTTCAGAGAATGCTTGACCTACGCATTATTGAAGTGGGGGAGTCAGACTATTTGTCTCCCCTCATTCTAATTGAAGTCCCTGGAAAGGATCCTAGGCCTTGCATAGATTATAGGCGATTAAACGAAATTGTTCGAACAGAATATTTCCCGCTTCCAAATATCGAGGAACGCGTTGAACTGGTATGTGCAGCCAAGTACATTACGATTTTAGATTTTGCTAGGGGATATTGGCAAATTCCGTTGACTCCTAGAGCCCAGCGTTTAGCAGCTTTTTGCACAAATTTTGGGACTTTTCGACCCTTAAGGCTTCCTTTCGGGCTAAGGAACGGTCCTTATATTTTTGCTAAGATTACGTCAGAACTGTTGAAAGATTGTGAATCTTTCGCCGTGCCGTATATTGACGATATAGCCGTGTATTCCAACACCTGGGAATCCCATTTGAAACATTTAGATTGGGTACTCAAGCGCATTTCAAAGGCTAACCTAACTATTAAGCCATCAAAATGCAGGTTCGCGCAAAATCATGTTAAGTATCTGGGACACATGATAGGTTTCGGTTTCCGTTCTCCAGCAGAAGCGAAAGTAGAAAGCATTCGATCTTTCCCTACTCCGCGAACAAAGACGCACGTTCGTGCTTTCCTCGGATTAGCAGGGTACTACAGTCGCTACATTCCGATGTTTTCGGCTATTGCTGCGCCTCTCTCCGACACGTTGAAAGGGAAGTCGAAAAAGGGGGAAATTGTTTGGACTCCTGAATGCGAGAAGGCCTTCGGTCAATTGAAAGAAATGTTGACGAGTCAGCCAGTTTTGTTTGCTCCGAATTTCAACCGTGAATTCATTGTGCAAACGGACGCGTCAGATCGTGGTTTAGGCGTAGTGCTTACGCAGTTTGATGAAAATGGGGAAGAACATCCTATTTTATACTTAAGTAAAAAGTTTTCAGACGCCGAGCAAAAATACTGCACGAGTGAGAAAGAGTGCGCCGCGATAGTTTTCGCTGTAAAGAAATTACATTTTTACCTCGATTCAAATTTACCGTTCAAGGTAATTTCAGACCATCATCCACTCGTGTGGTTGAATAAAAATTCAAGTACCAATCCTCGTTTAACGAGATGGTCGTTAGCTCTTCAGCCCTACAATTTTGAAGTCAAACATAGGCCAGGAAAAGAACGTCAAAATGTCGACAGCCTAAGTCGTTCATTCTTTCAGTAAAAGAAAGGTTTGAAGGTTGTTGGTTTTTTTTATTTAGCTAAGAAATTTTTATGCATTTTCATTTTTCATGTGATAAATCACATAGTTTTGGATTATTTAGAGTTAATTTTAGAACAGAAAATAACATTAATAAATTTAATGTTAAATTAGTTCGGGTTGTAATAACTTTTAAAATATGTTTTAAGAGGTTGAGTCACTCTCAAGTATGGAAATGGTACTGCTCTCTTCTTGTCAGAAATTACTGTTTCATGTATGTGTAACTGTAATCACCGTGACTATGATTTCTAACTGTTTACACGTGATTCAAGTGTGACAAGATTTGCATAACAGTGTGTTTGACTTATTTCAAACTATTTGAACTGTTTCCAAATTTTTGAACTTTCCACCCATGTGAAAAGTTCCCTTTTTAAGGGGGAAGGAGCTGTGAGGTCTCAACGGTTCTTTTCGGCCTCCCACGACGATTACGTCTGGTTAGGGGGTCATTCTTGAAGACCACACGCAACCACTGCAGTTGTCCTACGGTCTTACACAAGATCCCCTTTCAAGATTACGCAAAGGTTGCGGTCACTACGGCGCCGCTCCTCCTCTTTTGTCTCGGAGCACAGACCACCCTGTGGTGAGAATCGAAGTTTTCTTCGGGGGTCTGAAAGGCTTCTGGAGGCAGAGATGGTTACGCCACGAGCCGGGACTGAGGTCCGAAATTCTCTCGGGAACGCAATGTTCCAAGGTTTGGTTTGTAAAGCCAATATATAACTTAACTTCCAACGAAGTTAGTCCTCTGTGGATAAGATTCCTGCATTTACAATCCTTGTAAATTAATTGTACATAGCTGTATGCAATTACTCCAGACAAATAAAAGTTTATTTTTATTATTTATGGTCTGGTACGTTACAATATAAAGAACCAAAAACCATGGAGACGACTGCTACTTTTGCTCCTGTGATGTCAATTTTAAAAAAAATATATAATTTGAATTTTGACATTTTCAATTCAAATTATGTTTTTCGCAATCACGAGTGTGTGTATGTAGGCGTGTGTATTTGTGTGTGGGGGTATGTGTTTGTGTGTACGGGTTATGTGTATGTGTGTGTAGGCATGTGTGTTTGTGTCTGTGGGGGGTATGTGTATGTGTGTGTAGGCATATGTGTTTGTGTCTGTGTGCAGGCATGAATGTGTGGGTAGTTGTGTGTATGTGTGTGTGTATGTTTTTGTGTATGTATGTGTGGGTGTCTGTATGTATGCGTGTGTGTATGTGTTTGTATGTGTGTTTGTGTATGTGTGTGTGTTTGTGTATGTGTGTATGTGTTTGTGTGTGTATGTATGCGCGTGTGTGTAGGACATGGATGCAACCTGGAGACGGCTTTCGCTAGAGGTGCAGCATCGTGAGGACCCCGTCGACGGTGATGGTGCGGAGGGAAAAATCAAAGGAACACCAAAAAACAGTCAAGTGAGAACAATAAGCAATCGTGATTGCTCAAAAAAAAAAAAAAAAAAACACACAATTCAGCATCGCGATTTACTGTCTGCTAAATGATCTGTTCCTTTATGGACAAGGGGAATTCCTCATTCCTCCACCTTTTCCAACCATCCAACAGCAGTCATCATATGAAAGTTCAAACGACAAAACCGATGAAGAAAAAGCGAAAAAAAGACTTTATTTCCCCTTCCCCCCAACTTAGAAAAAACTACATTTTTTTATTTAATGAACTAAAAATTTTGTAGAAATTTTCAATTATATATAGTTTTAATAAATATTCTCTCAGAATTTTTGGCACTTTCAATGAAAAATTTCAAACACACTTTGCTTGAAAACCTTACGTGATGGGGGAAAAAAACTAAGCTCAGATTCGTGATCAGCACATCCCATGTACTATAATAGGACATTTATTAAACTTCAAACACTTTTTCAAGAGGAAAAAAATGTAGGCCTGTGAAATTAACACTAGACTGAACCACAGCGAAGCGCGGCCAAGTTTTGCTGGTGAGAAATGCATTTTAACTGAAAATTCGCGCCAAACTCCGAGTAATTGAGCACATTGTAAAAAATTTGATTTTTCTGGTAACGTCTACTGTCTTCTTCACCTACAGCTACCTTTTTCACTGTTCCGCTATGTGCCAACATTGCTGAGGCGCACACACAATCTATAGACTTTCTTCTCTCTTTCTTTCTCTCTCTTAGATCCTCTATATATAATCTTTCTATTTATAAATGCTAGACCGAAAATTTTATCCAAGGAAATGTTTCGTCAAAAACGGTTGCATTTTAGATTTAAAACTGAGGAAATTTTCACACATTCAGTGAAAGTGAGCACAAGTGAGAAATTAGAGTTCAAAATCAATACTGTACTGACGTGGGCAGGTAAAAGGCAGTAACAGCAAATTTCTTTTTTTTTTTTTTTTTTTTTTTTTTTTTTTTTTTTGCATTTTTGTCATTTATTGTACTTTATCTTTAGAGTACAAGTTCGCTTATTTGGTTTCCACTAAAAAGAAGGCACGAAAAGAACGTCTAATTCCAACATTTTCCCACTGTTAGTATGGAATCAAACGCACATTTCTTCAAATATCTGGAAAACGCATTTCTGCAGATACTGCCGTTTACATGCCCACGGCAGTGTGGACCTCGTTCATCCGGTCTCCTTTTAACTGGATCTCCGATTTATCCGGATGGAATTTCTAGGGTTTAAAAAGTTTTGTATCCACACAAATAATACCGTTTGACCACGGATCGTATGTAATTTGGCAATCGGCCAAGTAAAGACAATTCCATCTGAATGAATATAGCAGGGGAGAAGGGAAAATAGCGATGGGGTTTTGATGCATGCGTTTCATATTTCACTAGGGGCTAATTCATTTATTGCATTCTCTAAAACAAAATGAGGAGAGAAAAAATTAGTTACTATGGAAACAACAAAAAGAAAATTAAATGTTTTCATTTCGTTCGGGAATGTAAAAAGTAAAACAGTAAGCTCAAACATATGTTGTGAATAAATATTTTCCCTTTTTTGTGAGAATATAGATTGAACATACTTTGGATTGAAAAAATATTCCCGTGAGCAAATTTTCATTTTTACAAAACTGGGGCTGAATAATAGAAAGGCAAAAGTGCACAACTGTAACAAACGAACTAACACCCCTATAAACTATTAGATACGTGGGCATTTCCGCCTATAAACCGGATATTAGCCTTTCCATTTAATTGATGGTCAGACAGTAGTTTTGAAATCATGAGAGCTGAATTATCAGTGCCCCCAACCATTTGTTTTTTCCTTTTTACCAATTTCTGACAATGTTACCTTATTTCTGAAAAATAAGCTGATATCTTCTAAAAACACTTTTATTGTATATTATTTTCTTTCATTACGCAACTCTTCACTTAATCATGAATCACCATGAGTTCCTGATGAAATTTTACATCATACGTTTATTCTTCATTTTTGTCTTCAAAGATTCAGGTTGAAAACGTACTTTCAAATAAATAATTGAAGAAAAATACCATTCTACTAAAAGCTTCCCCTAGAAGATTTCCGTTTTTGCAATCTCGAGCTTCATCTAGCTAATTGGGACATACATCATTGTTTTTCGCCGGATCAGAAATAAATGAAACATTTCTATTCATTAGTTACCTATTTCTTGGAATCTAGTTATATGTCATAAATAACATTTTTAGCGACATTCCTTTCACTCATTTCTTATAATTCAAGTTGATTTTTTTTTTTTTTTGGTTATAGTGTTAATTAGTAGTGAAATATGATTTTATTTCTTTGTAAAAAATCATACTACACAATTTTAAGTATGAAAATTTCTTCTATGGTATCGGATTTCAGGCTTGTGGTATCGGAACACTTTTGAACTTTTAAGGTTTGAATAATTTCATCGGAATGAACAATCTTTAAAGGAAGTATTTTTAAAGTTTTCTGCACTTTCGCTATTTCAATATCAGAAATATGAAAATTTCGTCAATGGTATCGGATTTCATACACTTTCAAACTGTTCACGCTCGAATAATTTAAGCGGAAAACCAATCTTCAAAGGAAGTATTTAAAAACCTTTTCAACTCTTTTTTTTTTTTTTTTCATTCCTATTTTCAATATCAAAAATACGAAAATTTCGTCTATGGTAACGGATTTTATACACTTTCAAACTGTCCAAGTTTGAATAATTTAAACGGTATGAACCATCTTTAAAGGAAGTATTAACAACTTTTTGCAACTTTTTTTTTTTTCATTTATTTTTCCAATATCATTTAGTATTGGTTTTATGTTTTAATTCAGAAACAAGAAACTTGTCTAAAACCAAGAGAGCCTTCATTCCCATTTACCACCATCAATTTTCTAAGAGATAGATAACTGAATCTTTTTGAGTAGCAGAAAGAAAATCGATAACGTTAACAGAAACACAATATCGAATTCATTCTCTCAAACTATTAGTCATCATGTTTCGGTACCTTCAGACTTTTATTGATACTTTTTGAAAATCTAAACTGGGTAACATTCAAATACTTTGAGTTTCTATTTTCAATATCTAATTGATCAGAAATAAAAGAATCAAACTGTACAAATTAATTACAACTAAAATTTCTCTTAAAAAAATCAAGTAAAATAAGGACGGTGCCTATACAACAGTGGCAAATTTCCAGGTTTAAGGGCCCGTCATAATGCATTTTTTGTGGCCCCCCTAGCCCACAGAACTATGTAAAACATTTATTTTCAAAAAAGTGTATTTTAGTATCCCTGTCGGGGCCATATGGTCATGGGAGCCCCTTGCAATTACGACAGTTGCGACATGGTACATCCGCCCCTGCTATGCAATGCTGTACAAAGGAACCTGGTTTTAATCAGCTAGTAGTAAAAAAAAAAAAAAAACTCTTCTTAAAGATTTAATTTTTGCCGTTGCCAGAAATATCACTACAGCATAAAATTTTTATTCCAATATAGAATTCCTGCTTCTATTTTTCAATCGTTGCCAAAAACAAATAGCAATTTTAAAATTGATTACGAAAACGAAGGTACGTAACAATCGCTTAAATCAGAAATAAAATCGTTTGCAGCTTTCTTGCGTTTTGACTTGCGTTGCTTCATTTTGACTCAGTTCAACTCTTTAAATATCCTATATACGTTAAATTCTTCCAGACACTGGGTAATGATTTTCTCAAATAAATTTCTTTCTATTTTTGGAAACCAAAAAAATGAACAAAAACTCGACAGATTTCTCAATCAGTATTTTTCAGTATGGTTTGCTTCATAGAAAATGGCTTGAATTTCCCTCACAGACAAGTTAAATTTTTCTGAATTGCTCCAATATATATATCTATAAAATATCAAAATGAAAAAAAAAATGTTTAAGTTCGTCGTCAAGAGCTCTTGTTAACGAAGTTAGTTTAAAATCCACCTTTCATCTCTTGTATTATATTTTCCTTAAACTTCCCCGTAGGCGCAATGTTAAGAGTTTTTAACTCTTCAAAATTGAGAGTTTTTTTTTTTTAAATCAAAAAATGAAATGTGGGAATGAGATCCTTTGATTGATGTGAGAATCGATCCTTTCCAAAATATTTCGAACTAAAAAAGGTTGTTCCACTAGGACCATCCAATTAAAATTTATTGGGGGAGGGGGGGGATAGACAGACAGGCAGACATAAAATTTCATCTCAAAGCCTTGCTTTCAGTTCTTTTATTTTCAATGTTTAAAAAAAAATTTACATAATTTTTTTTTTGTTTTTTTGTTTATGGGTTTTGAGATTTTTAAGGTACATTCAGCTTTCATTCAAGCTGCGTTCTCTTTTGTTATCATTTTTTTTAAGGGGTCTAAGGACCTTTAACCTTCAAAATTTTCGACTTTCCGGGAAAAACATAGGTTATGCATATTTTAATTCTGAACAATGACACATTATTTATTACCATACACAAAAAACTTTTCAAGTTATCGTAAAAATGCGTAACCTCTCCCCATAGAGATTAATGTTAACAGCAGCTGTTTAAGCGTCTTCTCTCAAGTGCCGTTTTCTTCGGTTTTCTCGTTTTGCGCGCATGATATCTCACATAGTTTCTTATATATTTCCGTAAAACTTTTAATGTAAGTTTATCTAGTTTATATTTATGACCTGAACCTAAATGTATTATTTTTTTAATGATTTTTTTTTTTTTTTTTTGAAATTTTATAAGTAAATATCAAAGATTTCCAAAATTTTTGGCAAAAATATCTTTTTCATAAAAAATATTAACTTTCATTTTTAGTTAAAATTTAGGTTCAGATCATAACAATACACCAGAAAAACATGCATGAAAAGTTTTACGGAAATATATAAGAAACTTTTTGAGAGAACATGCGCACAAAACGAGAAAACTGAAGAAAACGGCACTTGAGAAAAAGACGCTTAAACAGCTGCTGTAAGCATAAATCTCTATGGGGAGAGGTTACGCATTTTTACAATAACTTGAAAAGTTTTTGGCTTATGGTAATAAATAAGGTATCAAATTGTTCACAATTAAATTATGCATAACATATGTTTTTTCCAGAAAATCGAAAATTTTGATGGTTAAAGGTCCTTAAACCCCTTAACTTTAAGGTACCTTTAAAATACTACTAAGTTTTCTTTTAAGTAGGATAACTCATTTTGTTTTCTTGACAATGTTTAAGCCCTTTTTTTTAACACAAATTAACAATCTTTTTGGTGGCAAATATACATGTGTATGTATATATATTCTTATTGATACTATTCTTTCTTAGCTTAGCGAAAGAGATAGCAAAAAAAGTGTCACCGAAAAAAGTAGAAAAATATTCTGCTGAGGTAGTCAAGAAGGCAAAAGATAAAAAGTCAATTGAGTCATATCTTCAAATGCTGAACACTGCAGTCAAGGAAAGTAAGTCATTCGGGGCAACAATTTTAAATATTTAGAAAAACAATTTCCGGCTTCAAAATTTGACTATTTTTTTTATTAAGATACTTTTTTGCATCACATTTCACACATTGTTCGGTTACTCTAAATGGTAGAACAACTAAAAACCAGGTTAGTAATTCATTTTGAATGGATTTCCTCATACTATTTTTTTAATTATGAATAAGTATACGATGTCTTTTTCTTCCATTTTATGCAAAAGATGCAACTACGCTATTTAAATATGAGAGTAACGGTTAAAACAGATAACTTATTTAGCAACCATAAATAATATGTAGCTAAATAGGTTACACCAAGACTTTTCTTGTATTAAAAAGAATTCCACGAATTCAATCTTTTTTTTTTTTTTCAATTTTAAAACTGATTTGCACTTTTAGTCTTGCAAAGAGCTTCTTTAAATACTGTTACAAATCCTGTAAATAGTAATTATTGTAGGAACGTAACCTGTAAATAGTTTCCCGTAATGAATATACAACCCCTTTTTCATTCGGCTAAATTATACGACCCCTATTTTCTTTCTTTTCATTGATAACGGTCTACTACTTTACAGAAGCGTGTGGAATATTTGAGAAATTTCTTTTCGGTGTATTTAAGCCGTTAGCGATGGATAAACAGTTAGTTTCGATTGAGATTTCGAACTGAGTGCATTTTTGCTCTGTTTATTGCGAGGCATTTCGCTGTGTTGTTTTCGTATTTGGAAGTAAATACGTGTGTAAACGTTGAGTTTACGGTGTTGTGTGATAATTGCTTAATTGCTGATGAATAATTTAGCAGTTGTTGAAGATCTTTCCTGTACATAGTGTAAATAAATTTCCTGTGTTTTTATCAAGAACTGTGTCTTCATTTCAAGAAAGTGGAAGTCGCACCGAATCCGTTACAATTTGGCGCCCAACGTGGGGCTTCTTCTGGACTTTCTTGGAGTAAGTGACTTTGGACATTTTTTCATAAAGACTTTTTTTTGAATTAGGACTTTATTTTTATGGTGATTACTCGCGCAATGGATGAACAATTAAAACAACTTCTTGACGCAATCACCTCTGTGAAGAGTGATATGGCGGCTAATCAAGAACAATTAAAAAATGATATGGCGGCTAATCAAGAACAATTAAAAAATGATCTGACTGCAAGTATGTTGGCAAATCAAGACCAGTTAAAAAGCGATTTAACGGTGCTGAAAAAGGACTTAACGTCTAACCAAGAAGAAATTAAAAACGACCTTATTTCGGTAAAGACTGTGATGGAAAATAAATTTAATGACATAGAGCATCGAGTTGATGCTATTGAAGAAAAATTTAATACCGTTGAAAGCCGATTCAATGCTGTAGAAAATAAATTTGAAGATGAAGATAGAAGATTTCATCTACTAAAAGAAGAGATCTTCAAGGACGTGGAAAGGAGATTGGCGACCGCGGAAAGCAGCTCTGTACAGTTTAGCGCTCCCACATCGGTTGCTCGACCGTCCATTAAACTTGCCACATTTGATGGGAAAACTTCGTGGCAGGTTTACAAAACTCAATTCATGATAGTGGCGGAAGCGAACGGATGGGACTCTGCTACCAAGGCCTGTCATCTTGCAGCATCCCTGAGAGGTGACGCAGCGGACATTCTCCAGACCCTTCCGGACAGCCAGCGCCTGGATTTCGCCGCCGTCACATCTGCGTTGGAGCTTCGCTTCGGTGAGAAGTGCCAGAAAGATTTCAGCCGACTCCAGTTGAAGTCCCGTTTCCAGAAAACCGGGGAAACCCTGCAAGAGCTAGCGGCGGACGTCGAGAGATTGTCTCATCTTGCTTTTTGTGACTGTCCTGCGGACGTTCGAGACAACCTGGCACTCAACTACTACATCGACGGGGTTCGAGATCCGGAAATCCAGAAAGCTCTACGGATGGCGGATGTCAAAGACCTGAGTTCTGCTGTTGTGTATGCGATGAAGTTAGAGGCCGCCCAGCAAGCAACCCGCAAGGATCGCCATTCAATCCGCGGCGTGAAAACTGATGAGCCTGATCCGGTTTCGTCACGTTTTGCTGAACTGGAAAAGCAAATAAAAGAAATTGCAGGAATCCTCAAAAGGACTTCGGCTCCCAAGGACCATAATGGACAATCACTTAAGTGCTGGGAATGTGGTGGCGAGGGTCACTTACGAAGAAACTGTGAAGCTCGTCAAGAAACCAGAGGGAAGAGCACCTCTCCCTCGCAGGTCCAGGAAAACTAAGCCATGGCAATCTCGCGGGGCGGAGGTCGCCAAATTGGAATGAGCCCCATCTTAAAGTTTTCCAGATTTCATCGACGAGTGGCGGCAGTAATGGACTGTTTGTTTATGCATATGTAAACGGGTTTCCATGCGAACTGATTATTGACACTGGAGCCAATGTTACGATCATTAGAACAGATGTGGCTCGTCAATTTGGACTCAACATTCTGTGGACGCCGCCCTGCGATACCCTCCAAACTGTGACAGGTGACAAGATCGAGATTGAAGGTAAAGTGAACTTAGAAATTGTGTTTGGAAATGCCATTTACCATCATACCGCATTCGTTGCTGCTATCATAGACCCCTTCATTCTCGGATTGGACTTTTTAAAGAAGTATGACTTCAACCTCGATTTCAAGACTAACGAGCTGCACTCGACGAGAGAAGACATAGCAGTCTTTCCCGCAGAAAGTGATGTAAAATCCGCTCATCAAATAATTGCCCAAACAGATTTATCAATTCCCTCAAGGTCAGAATCATTAATACCCGGCTCCATTGAAGAAAGCAATAGTTTTAGATTTGGACTCATTGAATACCCCAACTTAAGCAATAACCCAAAAGGAGTGCTGGTAGCATCTACGCTTGTGGACCTTTCTAAGGATGTAATTCCTGTGAGAGTCGCCAACGTGAGTGAAAGGCCAAGGAATATCCGGAAAGGCGAAGTGTTAGCAACTTGTACTCCCGTAAACTGCATCATTAGAAGAATCAATTCCCCCGAGACTGTGTCTTCTGAGTCCTTGACATCGAAGTTAATTGGGAGTGCACCCTTATCGAAGGATCAAAGAACTGCTGCGGAACAATTGGTGGACGACTTCAAGCATCTGTTTTCATCTACATCGGAGGATGTTGGCCGTACGAATTTAACGCAGCATAGGATTTACACTGGAGAACACCCCCCTATTAAACAGCATCCAAGACGACTACCGTTCGCTAAGAAGGAAGAGGTTGAAACCCTCCTGAAAGAGATGAAGGAGAATGATGTAATCGAACCGTCATCCAGTCCTTGGGCCTCTCCCATCGTCTTGGTCCGAAAGAAAGATGGCTCCACCAGATTTTGTGTCGATTACCGACGACTGAATGAAATCACCAAGAAAGACAGTTACCCTCTTCCACGGATAGACGATACCTTGGACACTCTTTCCGGACACAAGTGGTTTTCGACCCTGGACTTGAAGAGCGGCTACTGGCAGGTTGAGATACACCCTGAGGACCGAGAGAAGACAGCGTTTACAACTGGACAAGGCTTATGGCAGTTTAAAGTGATGCCCTTCGGCCTCTGCAATGCACCAGCTACGTTCGAGCGTCTTATGGAGACAGTGTTAAGAGGACTCTCTTACGAATCCTGTCTGGTCTACTTAGACGATATCATCATCGTGGGACGCAGCTTCGAAGAACATCTGGCAAATCTTAGGAAGGTGCTGCAAAAGCTTAAGGAAGCCAATCTGAAGTTAAGCCCGTCCAAATGTAATTTGTTCCGCCGGGAAGTGAACTACCTTGGTCACATCATCTCTTCTGAGGGTGTACAAACCGATCCAGAGAAGGTATCTGCGGTCAGGAGTTGGAGTCGTCCCGAAAACATCCATCAGTTGCGAAGTTTCCTGGGGCTCTGCACGTACTACAGGAAGTTTGTGAAGGGTTTTTCCAACATTGCACGACCTTTGCATAAGCTGACGGAGAGCAAGCAAAAGTTTGAATGGTCCAAAGAATGCGAAGCTGCATTTCTACGACTGAAGGAGGCTTTAACATCAACACCTATCCTCGCCTATCCTCAGCCTGAAAAATCCTTCATCCTGGACACTGATGCGAGCAACGAGGGAACTGGAGCTGTTTTATCCCAAGAAATTGACGGAAATGAACATGTCATCGCTTACTGGAGCAAATGCTTATCAAAGTCGGAGCGAAATTACTGCGTCACCAGAAAGGAGTTACTGGCCATAGTGAAAGCTGTAGAACACTTCCATCATTACCTCTACGGCCGAAAATTTCTGCTTCGGACAGATCATGCCTCGTTAACTTGGCTTTTGAACTTCAAGAATCCAGAAGGCCAGATAGCCAGATGGATACAGCGGCTCCAGGAATATGACATGGAGATCAAGCATCGAAAAGGGTTATCTCACGGTAATGCTGACGCTTTATCAAGGAGACCCTGTCCTGAGAACTGCCACTATTGTTCCCGAATCGAGAAACAGTATGGAACGACTAGCCCTACCGCCTATCAGGTGACAGTGACTCCAATATCATCAGAACCTGATCCATGGAGTGACGACCAAGTTCGAAAAGATCAACTTGAAGACCCCGACATAAAACCAATTTTGGAGTTCATGGAAAGTGACAGTCGGCGACCTAGCTGGCAGGACGTTTCCATCTTCAGTCCTGCAACAAAAAGATACTGGGCTTTATGGAACTCGCTCCATTTACGGAACGGCGTGCTACACCGAAAATGGGAATCTGATGACGGCAAAACGTCTAGGTGGCAGTTACTACTTCCCCGATCAAGGATTTCAGATGTTCTGAAAGAAATACATAGTAGTGCGACTGGAGAACATTTTGGTGTAATGAAAACCCTCAATAAAGTTCGGGAGCGCTTCTTCTGGAGCAAGGCGAAGGATGACGTGGAGAAGTGGTGCCATTCTTGTGACGCCTGTGCTGCTCGTAAAGGACCGAAGAAGAGAAGCAGAGGGAAGCTACATCTGTACAACGTTGGAGCTCCTTTCGAACGAATTGGGATCGACATCCTGGGTCCTCTACCAAGAACTGCTGATGGGAACAAATACATTCTTGTTTCCATCGACTACTTCACCAAATGGCCGGAAGCATATCCCATTCCAGATCAAGAGGCTACCACCGTAGCAGAGACTCTAGTCCAACATTGGATCTCGAGATACGGAACACCTTTGCAGATTCATTCCGATCAAGGGAGGAATTTCGTCTCTGCTGTGTTTAAGGGCCTATGTCAAATTTTCGGAATTGAGAAAACTAGGACAACTCCACTACACCCACAATCGGACGGCATGGTGGAGAGATTTAACCGCACAATCCTAAATAATCTCTCGCTTATGGTATCCAGAAATCAACAGGATTGGGACAAGAAGCTACCTTTGTTCCTGCTGGCCTACCGCAGTGCTGTCCACAAGACTACCGGATATGCCCCATCTCAGATGCTCTTCGAACGAGAGCTTCGGCTACCTTGTGATCTCGTCTTCGGTCGTCCTCCGGATGCGCCTTCATCGCCTGAGGAGTACATCCAGGATCTCCAGGCCCGGTTGGAAGACGTTCATAACTTCGCACGAGAGCGAATCAACATCGCGGCGGAGAAGATGAAGACCAGATACGATACGACACAAGGTCTACTGGACATGAATTCAACGAAGGCGACAAGGTTTGGTTATGGAATCCCATCCGACGGAAAGGTCTGTCACCCAAATTGCAGTCGCATTGGGATGGACCCTACAAAGTCCTTAACCGACTAAATGACGTCGTCATGAGCATTACGTAAACAACCATGGTTGATAACATAAAAATTGTAAATAATTTTTGCTTTTAATGTTTAGTAATATTTCTTGTTATTGTGTTTTCTGTATCTGTTAGTTATTAATTAATGTGTATATTTGTAAACTTGTGATAGAAGTTTGGCACCCTTTCTGGGGATTGTACTGCCCGGGACGTGCAGTCCTTAGGAAGGGGGCAATGTTACAAATCCTGTAAATAGTAATTATTGTAGGAACGTAACCTGTAAATAGTTTCCCGTAATGAATATACAACCCCTTTTTCATTCGGCTAAATTATACGACCCCTATTTTCTTTCTTTTCATTGATAACGGTCTACTACTTTACAGAAGCGTGTGGAATATTTGAGAAATTTCTTTTCGGTGTATTTAAGCCGTTAGCGATGGATAAACAGTTAGTTTCGATTGAGATTTCGAACTGAGCGTGTGTATTTGCTCTGTTTATAGCGAGGCATTTCGCTGTGTTGTTTTCGTATTTGGAAGTAAATACGTGTGTAAACGTTGAGTTTACGGTGTTGTGTGATAATTGCTTAATTGCTGATGAATAATTTAGCAGTTGTTGAAGATCTTTCCTGTACATAGTGTAAATAAATTTCCTGTGTTTTTATCAAGAACTGTGTCTTCATTTCAAGAAAGTGGAAGTCGCACCGAATCCGTTACAATACGTAAGATGAATTTTTGACGGGAAAACAGTTGTTTTTTAAGCACTTTTATTATACTTGGCCTGATTGTCACGGAGAAATCTGAGGCCTGGTTTTGCTTATATCTCAGCAACTAGACCTGTTAGGAACTTCGGGATCTCACTAAATAATTTGCTTAATCTTAAGGTACAACTTAGCGCTGAAAAATTAAAATTCTAAAATAAAATTACGATTTCAGTTAGGAGTGAAAACAGCAAATTTCATGTAATCTCCCTATTAAATGCTTAAATATAAAATCCATTCTTATACCTTTTGTTGCCTTGCAACAGTAATGTTAAAAGCAATCGCAATGAAAATTTTGAATCAAGGCTTCTCTGAAGCAAGCATGAAATTAGCAAGCATAAATCTTAGAGAGGAACAAGGATTAAATTTTAGAGCCAACTGATAAAGACACGTATATAGGTTTTTTCCCTTTTAGTACCGAGCATTTATATGAAAAAATAAGGTGGTTTCGTGAGGGTAAAATTATTTTATTCGTGAAATACATTTACACTAAAAAGAATAAAATAACAGAATTTTTTAAAAAATACCAAGTACTTTTCATAATGCACTCAAAAGGACAAAATAACTTTTCTGGGTTACAAAGGACAATTTAAGAATTCCTGTACTTTTCGAAAATTCCAAGAAAATGACACCACAAACGAAGAAAAGTGCGCCTTAAGTCATGTAGAGAATTCCTTATTATCTAGCTTTCAATCATAAATTTGAGTGTTGAAACATGCATATTATTCTTAATGGGAAAGCTTGATTTGAAATGACTTGAGGCGCACTTTTTTCTTCATTTGAAGTGTCATTTTTTTGCAATCATTGAAAAATACAGGAGTACCTGAATTGTTCTTTCTGACACAGAAAAGTTGTTTTGTCCTTTTGACTGCATTATGAAAAGTGCTTAGTATTTTTTTGAGCAATCACGATTGCTTATTGCTTTCATTTGACTGTTTTTGACATTCCTTTGATTTTTCCCCACCAGCACCCACCGCAGCATCACCGTCGACCGGCTCCTCACGACGCTGCACCTCTAGCGAAAACCGTCTCCAGTTGCGTCAATATCCTACACTTACACGCATACATACACGCACCTACACACATATACATATATACACCTACACACACATACATACGCCTAGACACATACACAAACACACACACAAGCACACACACCTACACATACACACAACTACCCACACACTCATGCCTGCACACAGACACAAACACATATGCCTACACACACATACACATACCCCCCCCCCACACACACACCTACACACAACTACCTACACACTCATGCCTGCACACAGACACAAACACACATGCCTACACACACACACACACATATCCTCCACACACAAACACACACGCTTACATAAAGACACACACTCGTGATTGCGAAAAACATAATTTGAATTCAAGATGACAAAATTCAATTTTTTTTTTAATTCTTTTATTTCACCTTCAAGTAAAAGGTGCCGTTTCATCTGCTTGGCATATACTGGTGTGCAAAAATTAAGGACGAAGTCGAAAAATTAGCATATCAGCTGAACGAAGAGGCAGAGCGGACAGAAAGTCCAATCAGGAGATTAAGTAAGTAACTGTACGGTAGCACATGCGCAGATATGCAGGCAGACGTAACGGGGGGAGTGTCTGAGCAGTATAAAGCATGTTGTCGGTGTAAGATCAGTATTTCTGGCAAAGAGATTGCACTCCGTATAGCAGTTAAAATCACACTGAGTTGCTGCCTCAGCGAGAAATGGCGAATAATCAATCTTTTAGATGACATCTGGATGCTTTTACCCGAGGTCGAATCATTGTGAAGTTGGAGGAAGGCCGCAGTGTGACAAGTGTGGCTGCAGAGTTCGGAATTGCTAACAGCATCGTTTCACGACTTTGGAGACAATTTCAAACTAGAGGAACAGCTATCCGGGGGTTCAGTAGTGGTCGTCCACGAGGAACCACGCCCGCAGATGACCGGTATATTGTCTTACAGGCCAGAAGAAACAGGCGGCAGACAGCGGGAGAAATCGCTAGACACCCGACACAGGCGACTGGACGACCGATATCGCGTTTTACCGTGGTCAGAAGACTGCACGGTGTTGGTCTGTTTGCACGACGCCCTATACGGTGTGTACCTATAACGCCTGCCCATCGGAGAAGGCGCTCTCTGTGGTGCCGGGAACACCGGAATTGGAGAGACAATAAATGGGGACGAGTACTTTTTACAGATGAGAGCAGATTCAGTCTGAGTAGCGATTCTCATCGCATACTCATCTGGAGAGAGCGGGGAAGCCGCAATCATCCCTCGAACATCATTGAAAGGGACAGGTATGGAGGTCGCGGTGTTCTCGTTTGGGGAGGCATCATGCTTGGTAGTCGTACAGACCTTCACATCTTCGACGCAGGTTCAGTCAACGGGACCCGTTATTGTAACGAGATTCTTCTTCCATATGTGCGTCTTTTTAGAGGCGCTATGGGTCCGCAGTTCCTTTTCATGGACGACAATGCACCATGTCATCGCACAGTAGCTGCCGAACAGCTCTTAGAGAGTGAGGATATTGAACATATGGATTGGCCGGCACGATCTCGGGATCTCAATAAAATCGAGCATTTATGGGATTTTCTTGGCAGACGCTCGGCAGCTCGTACCTTACCACCAGTAACGATTCGGGAGCTTCGATTGACGCTGCAAGACGAATGGGCAGCAATGCCTCAACAACTCATTGACACCCTCATTCTCAGCATGGGCAGACGCTGTGAAACCTGCCCAACAGTCGGGGGAGATCATATCCCCTACTAAAGACCGGATGTTTCTTGCTGGACACCCATCAAAGGGATGTTTCGGCCTTCAGTCGCATTGCGCTCCATGCTACTTTTTCAATAAAGCTTCTTTTTATCCCTCTGATTTCTCTTTTAGTAAGTGTTGCCTACATTGCACATGTCCTTACGTATTGGGAATCTTACGGTATTAAATGTGTTGATTTAGAAAGCTTTTGTACGAAGTTATATTGAAAAATCCGTCTCGTCCTTAATTTTTGCACACCAGTGTATTTAAAATGCGTAGCAAAGTGTCTAAAAAATACGTTTTTAAGAAGTATTAAGTCTTTCACGCGTATGCGAACATAAGTTCATTCACTCATTCTTTTGAATTATTAAAAAACATCGCCGCCCGCCTTGTCTGGTTGTCAGATGAGTGACCCCGATGGGGTGGTCCCGGGTTCGAATCCCGGCTCGGGCACGGATGTCCTTTCTCTCCATGTTCTTGTCCTTCCTTTGTGCGAATGTGTTGTTGTGTTGCGCAGGGTTGCCTACCCTATAAACGGGTCCCCATGGCAGGTGTGTACTGTGGAAGTAGGATTTCACACCAGATTACGGTACATGAAATACACTGCCAGCTCAGTCAATCCAGCCGAGGACTGCAGTTTCGTGCTTATTAGCACTCATCAGGCCGGCTTAGGAAGTGACTGAGCTGAAGGTGTATTTCATGTATTTCTGCATTAGCCTTTGCTATAGGGCAGTAACTTACTGAATATACCGGCCTTGCCTTCAATCTTCGAGTTGAACCGAACCATTGTTTCGGTCATTCGTGTGGTCAGTGCTAATTCTGTATTAGCTGCCAGTTTGGTTAGCACTCTTGGCTTCCTTAAGAGGTTTTCCACCTCCAGCTCAGTCACTTCCTATGCCGAGGAGTTGAGTGCTAATAAGCACGAAACTGCAGTCCTCGGGTGGAAATGACTGAGCTGGCGGTGTATTTCATGTATCTCTGCATTAGCCCTGGCTATAGGGCGGTAACTTACTGTAAAAGATTACGGTACAGTTGGAAAAGTAATGCAGCGCACCCCAAATTGCTAGCCTAGCCGGCACAAGATAACAACATCGATTATTTGATAAGCAACTGCTGCACATATCTTTTTTTTTTTTTTTTTGAAACATTGTTACTACAAGTCAAAGTAACTCATCTTTCTAGATTTATTTTGGCAAAATGTTTTTCCTAATTTCTAACATTGCATTTTTACTCCAAAGCTAACACAAACTAATATATACACTAGGCCCATCGACATGCACCAGAATTACTCAAAGTGACTGGGACATGGTTCAGAAATTGTGGACATTTTTTGATGGCCTCCAAAAGGTAAAATGTGGTGCCGGCCCTCCACTAGTGTAAGTTTTTATCGTATCTCTTACTCATTATGCTTAATATTATGACTAACGAAAAATATAAGAATTAGTAGGAGTAAATTCATAATATTTTTATCTTGCTAATATGGAGTTCAAATAATTATAATATACTAACAGTACCCTCACAGCGATGCCTGTGCTAAACATTTAAAGAAAATCCGTTAAATTAAAGAAAAACAAATTACATCAAAATTACATTTGCAGTAGCTTTCAAATATAAAAAAAACTCCATAATTCATCGCCAAATACGTCAAGCGACTTTCTAATTAAAAAGAAAATCAATTAACATACGCACAATGAATTTAAAATAAAGTAAACAGAGTTAAATTTTCATAAGCAACAAAGGTAACTTCCTCCAAAATGTTTAAAAAGAAAGTAATTGAAAAATTGTCTTTAAAATGGACCTAGTGTTATAGTTGAAAATTGTCTGGAAAGTGGACGTAGTGTTATAGCGATTTCTCGAAAGAGAAGCCTTGAAAATTGGCTCAATTCGAATTATCTCTTGTTCTAATTCGCAACTCCAACGAACTATAGGGGGCACTGCAGTCACTGTCTAATGGCGGACGAAAAAACTAAAACAAACGCACGTGGTAACGAAGAAAATGCTAATAAGCCTAGTAAATTTTGTTCGTATGCATGATTTTTTCGCTTTATTCTTTTTAAATTAATTTTCAAAGTCTTGTTGATATTCTGGCCCACGTAGAAAGAAATGAGAATTCAAGAAGCATTACTAAACGTCAAACATTAATGCAAACTACTTAGTTCGTAGTTCTAAGCAGCCATTTTCACGATGTTGATTCGATATTTATCAATGCTTGATAAAACTAAATAATTGTGGCCTGACAAGAATAACAATTAATGCTAGAAAATTTAATATGATATTACAAATTATTACCAAAAGAAGATGATACTTCTTTGCTTTGCTTTGGCTAACGCTTATTGTTTTGCATTTGTAGCTGAGTTATTTCTCTCGAATTCCCGAATCGGTTAATTTAAAATTTTTCTGTTTCGATTTTTCTAATTTCTGAGTTACGATTTAATTGTGTCATGTTATGCAAATCATCAACAAAATTCTCACGGAAATATAGTAGTAGTTTTCTTTTCAGTTGAATGATTATTATTTCTTTTAACTTATCGAATTCTTTAATCCTACTACCATTTTATTGAACTCATGATAAAAATTATAAATGGTTTAACTAAAAACGCGAAATCTCGCCAAGGTTACTTTGCTCGCACAATACTAAAACTATAACCCTAAACACATTTGGCGAAACCTTTCAGCTGAGAATAAAAGGAATAAAGTAAATTCTTTCTCGGTTAAACATTTTTCATTTTGTTCTACGATAATATATTCAAGAAAATATTTTGCATACTGCTCCATTCAAACTGAATGCTGCTGTAAAATATGGTTAGTTAAATTAATTTAAGATTTAAAAAAACCCATATTCTTACAAATTCATACAAAACAATAAAATTTTTTACCTTGAATAACGTTATCCAAGTTTGTTAATCCAGAGTTTTCGCTTTAACCATTTCTCATCAACTCACATTTTAGATGGAAATAAGGAAAATTAACATGATTCTGAGAAGCTCGAGAATACTACTAAGGGACGAAACAATTTCTGTAGCTGAAAACTACAGAAATCGAACTAAGACACATCGATTGCGTTAATAAATACTCAGAACAAACTGCCTGTGTTTACGTCAACAGACACACATGGAACGCAACGTGGCAAAGTTTTAGTTTTTCCTGCAGTTTTGTAAATCACCGCAAGGTAGCGTATTCGAGCGCTGTAGTTGCGAATTAAGTGAGAGAAATGGAAGAAACACCTTCTTATTCAGGAAAGAAAACCCTTTCCAACGTTATATAATGTTGAGGGCTGGGGGGATTTTTTTACCCTCTATTTAGCCGAAATTTAGCTTAATTAGTTAATTAGAGAAAAACTAATTCGAAATTTAGATGTCGGGCTTCGAGGTGCAGACCCCCGTGGAACGTTCGAATTTTGTGCCAAGTTTCAGAGCTGTAGGTGCTATGGGGGCGTCTGGCCATCGGGTAAAAACAAAGAAACACCGTCACCTTTATCACACATTTTTTTTTTCTTCTTTTTCAATGATTTGACAGTCCGGGATGGGTCCTTGCCAGGGTTCGAAAATATCCGATATTTTGATATCTATTGGATGTTTTGATATATATCCGATATTTTCAATTAGCAAACTACAGTCTTCAAAATAGTAAATGCATCCTCAAATCACTCTTTAATTTCTTATATTATAATTGCATTATGTAGACTTAAAATTAATGTTTCTTTCATTATTTATATCTAACTAGCTGCGTCGCCCGGCTTTGCACGATCCACCTCGAAAATAAAAGTTATGTCAAGTGACGCAAGTTCAACACTCAGGCTTGAACCAAAAAAAAAAAAAAAGTCAGTGAAATTTTGCGGCAGATTGCGGGAAAACCCCAAAAAGTAAACATTTTAAATCCCCTGATTACAGGAAAAGCCGCAAAACAAAAGCAAGAACTTTACTTGTTCATATTCGAGAAAAAGAATGGCAACAGATCTTTCATCTCAATGATTTTCTTCACCGCTATACATTTTAATAAAAGCGTTGTTGCGGAAAGTTGAGATGCAGCACTGAATAATAATTTGAATGGAGGAAAGCCTTCAAAAAATAGGGATTTTATGTCGAAATCCAAGCTTTATAATTAATAGTTTTTAATTGATATCTCCGCTAATTATTATCGGAGGATTATGTTAAATAGCCAAACATGAAGACGGGATGATTACGAATCCATCGATACCTGGTTCGATGGTCAGTTCACTGTCGTTCGGGAGAAGAAGCTTGGACATACATAGATACGCTCAGTTTTAATTATATAAGAGATGTTTCAGTTTACATTTCTATCAATTTTAATGGAGTTAAATTAGTATTAGCTGTTTTACTCATTTTACTTCTGTTAGCTACTTTTACAAAGGGCTGAGGAGTCGGAAGAAAAATGGCCGACTCCAGGATTTTGAAACGTCCGACTCCGGCTTTTTTATTAATTTTTTTATTTTTTCTAATCACCTCCCTCCTTCATGGGAAGGGGGGAAAGCTCCTAAACAGAGATTGAAACATTAATTCCTTTTTAAGAAATTTTCGCGTTGTATTTTATTGTAAACCTAAGCTGCATACGACGTTAAAAATTCAATTTGAAAATCAAGTTATCCAATCGTTGCGATTTCTAAAGTGAGATTACTTAAAACTCCCATTTAAAAAAAAAATGAAAAGGATTAATTTGTTCACCTTTAATGTTTAAAAAATAGATGTTGATCAAATACTGTGCTTTTAACTTATGAAAGCACAGAGAAGAGTTCGAGAAAGAGTTTTGAGAGAAAAAAAAAACTTTTTGCAAAGCTAAAATCTTTTCTTGAGAGGGGACGCCCCTCCCCCTTCCGGGGGACTCCCATCTGGTGGGTGACACCTCAACTTAATTTCAGAGTTTATAAAAATTGAAATACTTTGATTATTGGGGATTTTTTTAGAATTAATCTTAAATTTCATTATAAAAATTTCAACAAAAATATTGCAGAGAGAGGTCGTCTAAATGTAGGTCTGGAGTAAATTTTACAGAAAATGCGGCGGTATACAGTTATGTACGAATAGCTTTTACTATACCTTCATTTCTTGGCTCAATGTTTAATTTTAGTTCTATTGGCAGCTTCAGAATTAACCATAATATGAAGATTTTTGGATTAATTACAATCAATTATCGAGTGTTGCAACAAATAAATCATGTTCTCAATTTATTTTCTACTTTTCCATGATAACCAAGCTTTCTTAGATAAAGACTTTAGATTTAAAGAAGAATTTATGTTTTGGATTTGTGCTTTCGTACTGTAACGGATTCGGTGCGGCTTCCAACTTTCTCGAAAGGATGACACAGTTCTTGATTAAAAATACAGGAAATTTATTTACACTATGTACAGGAAAGAGCGTCAACAACTGCTAAATTAATCATCAGCAATTAAGCAATTATCACACAACACCGTAAACTCAACGTTTACACACGTATTTACTTCCAAATACGAAAACAACACAGCGAAATGCCTCGCAATAAACAGAGCTAATCCACTCACAGCACAAATTCTCAATCGAAACTCCAATTCCCTATCCAGCGTAACCGTTTATATACACACCGAAAAGAGAGATCTCAAATATTCCAGAAAAAGCTACAACGTTCTACAACTACACTTTCATTCATAAAATCAGTGAATGAAATAAGAAAAAAGAGAATAGGGGGTTGTATACTTCAGCCATATGTTAAGGGGTTGTATATTCATTACGGGAAATTATTTACAGGTTACGTTACTACAATAATTACTATTTACAGAATTTGTAACATTGCCCCCTTCCCAAGGACTGCACGTCTCGGGCAGTACAATCCCCAGAAAGGGTGCCAAACTTCTATCACAAGTTTACAAATATACACATTAATTAATAACTAACAGATACAGAAAACACAATAATAACAAGAAATATTACTAAGCATTAAAAGCAAAAATTATCTACAACTTTTATGTTATCAACCATGGTTGTTTACGTAATACTCATGAACTATGGCCATAGTATTGGGCTAACCGATCATAATGTACAACCCTAGGTTTTGCATTAGGTGATTTTTGGATCCTCACTACGACGTCATTCAGTCGGTTAAGGACTTTGTAGGGTCCATCCCAATGCGACTGCAATTTGGGTGAAAGACCTTTCCGTCGGATGGGATTCCATAACCAAACCTTGTCGCCTTCGTTGAATTCATGTCCAGCAGACCTTGTGTCGTATCGGGTCTTCATCTTCTCCGCCGCGATGTTGATTCGCTCTCGTGCGAAGTTATGGACGTCTTCCAACCGGGCCTGGAGATCCTGGATGTACTCCTCAGGCGATGCAGGCGCATCCGGAGGACGACCGAAGACGAGATCACAAGGTAGCCGAAGCTCTCGTCCGAAGAGCATCTGAGATGGGGCAAATCCGGTAGTCTCGTGGACAGCACTGCGGTAGGCCAGCAGGAACAAAGGTAGCTTCTTGTCCCAATCCTGTTGATTTCTGGAGACCATAAGTGAGAGATTATTCAGGATTGTGCGGTTAAATCTCTTCACCATGCCGTCCGATTGTGGGTGTAGTGGTGTTGTCCTAGTTTTCTCAATTCCGAAAATTTGACATAGGCCCTTAAACACAGCAGAGATGAAATTCCTCCCTTGATCGGAATGAATCTGCAAAGGTGTTCCATATCTCGAGATCCAATGTTGGACTAGAGTCTCTGCTACGGTGGTAGCCTCTTGATCTGGAATGGGATATGCTTCCGGCCATTTGGTGAAGTAGTCGATGGAAACAAGAATGTATTTGTTCCCATCAGCAGTTTTTGGTAGAGGACCCAGGATGTCGATCCCAATTCGTTCGAAAGGAGCTCCAACGTTGTACAGATGTAGCTTCCCTCTGCTTCTCTTCTTCGGTCCTTTACGGGCAGCACAGGCGTCACAAGAATGGCACCACTTCTCCACGTCATCCTTCGCCTTACTCCAGAAGAAGCGCTCCCGAACTTTATTGAGGGTTTTCAAGACACCAAAATGTCCTCCAGTCGCACTACTATGTATTTCTTTCAGAACATCTGAAATCCTTGATCGGGGAAGTAGTAACTGCCACCTAGATGTTTTGCCGTCGTCAGATTCCCATTTTCGGTGTAGCACGCCGTTCCGTAAATGGAGCGAGTTCCATAAAGCCCAGTATCTTTTTGTTGCAGGACTGAAGATGGAAACGTCCTGCCAGCTAGGTCGCCGACTGTCACTTTCCATGAACTCCAAAATTGGTTTTATGTCGGGGTCTTCAAGTTGATCTTTTCGAACTTGGTCGTCACTCCATGGATCAGGTTCTGATGATATTGGAGTCACTGTCACCTGATAGGCGGTAGGGCTAGTCGTTCCATACTGTTTCTCGATTCGGGAACAATAGTGGCAGTTCTCAGGACAGGGTCTCCTTGATAAAGCGTCAGCATTACCGTGAGATAACCCTTTTCGATGCTTGATCTCCATGTCATATTCCTGGAGCCGCTGTATCCATCTGGCTATCTGACCTTCCGGATTTTTGAAGTTCAAAAGCCAAGTTAATGAGGCATGATGTGTCCGAAGCAGAAATTTTCGGCCGTAGAGGTAATGATGGAAGTGTTCTATAGCTTTCACTATGGCCAGTAACTCCTTTCTGGTGACGCAGTAATTTCGCTCCGACTTTGATAAGCATTTGCTCCAGTAAGCGATGACATGTTCATTTCCGTCAATTTCTTGGGATAAAACAGCTCCGATGCCCTCGTGGCTCGCATCAGTGTCTAGGATGAAGGATTTTTCAGGCTGAGGATAGGCGAGGATAGGCGTTGATGTTAAAGCCTCCTTCAGTCGTAGAAATGCATCTTCGCATTCTTTGGACCATTCAAACTTTTGCTTGCTCTCCGTCAGCTTATGCAAAGGTCGTGCAATGTTGGAAAAACCCTTCACAAACTTCCTGTAGTACGTGCAGAGCCCCAGGAAACTTCGCAGCTGATGGATGTTTTCGGGACGACTCCAACTCTTGACCGCGGATACCTTTTCTGGATCGGTTTGTACACCTTCAGAAGAGATGATGTGACCAAGGTAGTTCACTTCCCGGCGGAACAAATTACATTTGGACGGGCTTAACTTCAGATTGGCTTCCTTAAGCTTTTGCAGCACCTTCCTAAGATTTGCCAGATGTTCTTCGAAACTGCGTCCCACGATGATGATATCGTCTAAATAGACCAGACAGGATTCGTAGGAAAGTTTTCTTAACACTGTCGCCATAAGACGCTCGAACGTAGCTGGTGCATTGCAGAGGCCGAAGGGCATCACTTTAAACTGCCACAAGCCTTGTCCAGTTGTAAACGCTGTCTTCTCTCGGTCATCAGGGTGTATCTCAACCTGCCAGTAGCCGCTCTTCAAGTCCAGGGTCGAAAACCACTTGTGTCCGGAAAGAGTGTCCAAGGTGTCGTCTATCCGTGGAAGAGGGTAACTGTCTTTCTTGGTGATTTCATTCAGCCGTCGGTAATCGACACAAAATCTGGTGGAGCCATCTTTCTTTCGGACCAAGACGATGGGAGAGGCCCAAGGACTGGATCAGAGTTCGATTACCATAATTCTCCTTCATCTCTTTCAGGAGGGTCTCAACCTCTTCCTTCTTGGCGAACGGTAGTCGTCTTGGATGCTGTTTAATAGGGGGGTGTTCTCCAGTGTAGATCCTATGCTGCGTTAAATTCGTACGGCCAACATCCTCCGATGTAGATGAAAACAGATGCTTGAAGTCATCCACCAATTGTTTCGCAGCAGTTCTTTGATCTTTCGATAAAGGTGCACTCCCAATTAACTTCGATGTCAAGGACTCAGAAGACACAGTCTCGTGGGAATTGATTCTTCTAATGATGCAGTTTACTGGAGTACAAGTTGCTAACATTTCACCTTTCCGGATATTCCTTGGCCTTTCACTCACGTTGGCGACTCTCACAGGAATTACATCCTTAGAAAGGTCCACAAGCGTAGATGCTACCAGCACTCCTTTTAGGTTATTGCTTAGGTTAGGGTATTCAATGAGTCCAAATCGAAAACTATTGCTTTCTTCAAGGGAGCCAGGTATTAATGATTCTGACCTTGAGGGAATCGATAAATCTGTTTGGGCTATTATTTGATGAGCGGATTTTACATCACTTTCTGCAGGGAAAACGGCTATGTCTTCTCTCATCGAGTGCAGCTCATTAGTCTTGAAGTCGAGAGTGAAGTCATATTTCTTCAAAAAGTCCAATCCGAGAATGAAGGGGTCCGTGATATTAGCGACGAATGCCGTATGATGGTAGGTAGCATTCCCAAACACTACTTCCAAGTCCACTTTACCGTCAATCTCGATTTTGTCACCTGTCACAGTCTGGAGACTTACGCATGGCGACGTCCACAGCAGTTTCAATCCAAATTCACGAGCCACATCTGTCCTAATGATTGTCACATTGGCTCCAGTGTCGACAATCAGTCTGCAGGGGTTCCCATTTACATGTGCGTAAATGAAAAGTCCATCACTGCCACTACTAGAAGAGGAAATCTGCAGAGCTCTGGTGGTGGTGATTTCCTTCCCTCGCGTAGCTTGGCGAACCGGACAACTCCTTCGCAGGTGTCCTTCACTACCGCATTTCCAGCACTTCTGCTCTTGTTTGTTTTGGGCTGTTAGGCTGCTCAGATGTCTTGCCAAGTCACCGAGTTGTCTCTCAAGTTCAGCGAGGTGGGACGACCTGGAATCAGACTCATCACCTTCCTGAGTCCGGATAAAATGGCGATCCACACGGGTTGCTTCTTGGGCAGCCTCGTATCTCATCGCATATACCAAAGCGGATTTCAGGTCGTTTACATTCGCCATCCGGAGGGCCTTCTGGATCTCAGGATTCCGAACTCCGTCGATAAAGTAGTTGAGTGCCAGGTTGTCTCGAACATCCGCAGGACAGTCGCAAAAAGCAAGATGCGACAGTCTCTCGACGTCCACCGCTAGCTCTTGCAGGGTTTCCCCGGTTTTCTGGAAACGGGACTTCAACTGGAGTCGGCTGAAATCTTTCTGGCACTTCTCACCGAAGCGAAGCTCCAACGCAGCTGTGAGGGCGGCGAAATCCAATCGCTGGCTGTCCGGAAGGGTCTGAAGAATGTCCGCTGCGTCACCTCTCTGAGATGCTGCAAGATGGCAGGCCTTGATAGCAGAGTCCCATCCGTTCGCTTCCGCCACTATCATGAATTGAGTTTTGTAAACCTGCCACGAAGTTTTCCCATCAAATGTGGCCAGTTTAATGGACGGTCGAGCAACAGATGTGGGAGCGCCAAACTGTACAGAACTGCTTTCCGCGGTCGCCAATCTCCGTTCCATGTCTTTAATTATTTCTTCCTTAAATGAAGTAAATTTCTTGTCTTCTTCTTCCAACTTATTTTCCACATTGGCGATACGCTCTTCCACAGTATCAAATTTTTCTTCCAGAGCATCAACTTTATCTCCCATGGCGGTTAGTTGATTCTCCATCATGGTTTTCATCGACGTTAGGTCACTTTTTATTTCATCTTGACTTGTAGTAATTTTAGCAGTTAAATCACTATTTAACTGTTCTTGGTTAGTCGCCAATTCATTTTTCAATTGTTCTTGATTAGCCGCCAGTTCATTTTTCAATTGTACTTGATTTGCAGTCAATTCATTTTTTAATTGGTCCTGATTAGCCGCCATATCATTTTTTCATTGCTCTTGATTAGCCGCCAAACTTTCGGTCAAGTCACTTTTCACAGCATTAATTGCTTCCAGAAGTTGTTTTAATTGGTCATCCATTGCGCGAGTAATCACCATAAAAACAAAGTCTATAAATTCTAACAGTCTTTATGAAAAAAAATGTCCAAAGTCACACTTACTCCAAGAAAGTCCAGAAGAAGCCCCACGTTGGGCGCCAAATTGTAACGGATTCGGTGCGGCTTCCAACTTTCTCGAAAGGATGACACAGTTCTTGATTAAAAATACAGGAAATTTATTTACACTATGTACAGGAAAGAGCGTCAACAACTGCTAAATTAATCATCAGCAATTAAGCAATTATCACACAACACCGTAAACTCAACGTTTACACACGTATTTACTTCCAAATACGAAAACAACACAGCGAAATGCCTCGCAATAAACAGAGCTAATCCACTCACAGCACAAATTCTCAATCGAAACTCCAATTCCCTATCCAGCGTAACCGTTTATATACACACCGAAAAGAGAGATCTCAAATATTCCAGAAAAAGCTGCAACGTTCTACAACTACACTTTCATTGATAAAATCAGTGAATGAAATAAGAAAAAAGAGAATAGGGGGTTGTATACTTTAGCCATATGTTAAGGGGTTGTATATTCATTACGGGAAATTATTTACAGGTTACGTTACTACAATAATTACTATTTACGGAATTTGTAACAGTACCAACACTTATTTGAATTTACCAAGCACCCTCAGAAGTTTCCCGATTTGCTCAAGCGATACATACATTCCTTTTACTGTTTTATCACTGAGATCGAGGTAAAAGATATATTATTATTTTTGTTTAAAAGTGGATAGAAAATGTTAGCAACTGTCAGCAAACAATTTTCTTGCCTATCAGTTAAATAAAGTGAGAAAATAAGCAAATTAGTAGACGGCGCACAGTGTGGCGTAGTGGGCAAAAATCCACCGAACTCGCGGGTTTTGAGCTAGAATCTTCTATTATATCTCAAAATGCGGCAAAATTCTTCGACTATTTCGTAGTGGTGCTACAATTTTGAATTTCTTAACCCCCTAAGCCCCGCAGAGCTCAGAATGGACCCAAGTCGCGATTTTGAAAACTAAAAAGTATGACCCTATTTTTTTCCTGATATGTGGCTCAATGCTTAGTATAAATCGAGGAATTGGATGATAAAACACAACTTTTGATCGCTGCCAGTTGTTTAGAAAACCTTTTTTCCACCTTATAAATCATTAAAAACATTATTTTTCAGGTTTTTCCGTTGAAAAAATGGGTTTTAACGGTCTTCACACATCTCCCGCGCAAGAACAAATATATATTTTAATTCTAATCTACAAGTTTTCAATCATTTTCCAAAGTTCAAAAGGTAAAAACCTCCATAAAACACCGAAAAATTGCTCAAAGTCCGACTTTCAGCTCGAGAACCTACCATTGTCTACGGGAATACATCTGTGCAATAAGGGCAAACAGCTTATTTTATATGTATACATTTATATGTATACATTTTGAAAATAAATCGTCTGCGTTCGAATTAATACTTTTACATACAAAATTTCCGAATGCTTTTGATGTTTTTAAGAAAATTTAATGTATTAAAGTAACAGTTGAGCAAATGTATAGACGCAAAATTAGTATGTTTGTCTGTTTCCTTGGATTAATCGTAATATTCGAATTGTAACAGGTATGTTCACTCTTTTACATAAGTATACAAAATAGAAAACTTTGTCCTCTGTTACATAAATAAGTATTTAAACAAATTATGTAAATTACATTTTTTTAAAAATTAGTATCTGTGTGTAAGACCAACAAAACAACATGAATTTTAATATAATATCAATAAAACTTTATAATAAAGTTAAAATAACATGTCTTTACTGTTTTTCATACTTCTAAAGTGAAAGCTAAAATGGACATATATTTGTAAATATTAGTTTTTTAAATTAAATAGAGTGAAGTAAAATCATATTATTTCATTAATCCTTTCAGCCCTACCTTAAATTTAGCTGTATTTTAACCTATAAATGATGTTGTTAGGAACAAAACTGGGGCTAAAAGGGTTCATATAAGCATTAATTGTTTAGTTTAAAACACATTAAAATTTTAACATGTGTTTTTACATTTTAAGTTAGAATTCTAACAAAAACACTTACGTAAAAGAGTGAACATACCTCTTACAACCTAGCCGCAAGCTGAGTTCGAGTAGATTAGAATACTACTTTGCAACACTTCTACGTCACAACCGATCACGTGAGCGAAAATCTCGATCTGGCAAGCTGACGAGCTTGGAATGACCGCCCAGAGTCGGCATGTTTTTGAACGACTCCGAATCCGACTCCTTTACCCCCAAATCAGTCCGACTCCAACTCTTCGACTCCACAGCCCCGCTTTTGCAGTTATATGATTCAAAAATAAATAATATGTATTAGTCGGTGCACAGTCATAAAACATTTTCGTTTTCTTCTCGGCAATGTTTAAAATTTAATTAGACACTTTTAATATAAATTAAAATTGTTACATTACAAATAATTTTATGAATGTAAAACACATGTAAAGAAAGGAATATATTACTTTGTTATATTAATGATGTATTATACATTATAAAATATAGTATATAATGTTAAGTTAATTTTGTAGTTAATAATGAATAAACAAAATTACTATGATTAACATACTTTTTATATTGAAAATACCATAAATGAAAAAAAAAAAACAAATATCGAAAATATCATGATATTTAAAAATGAAAAAATGAATATCGGATACCGTGATATATATCATGATATATATCGACTGATATATATCGGCGAACCCTTGTCCTTGCCTTCCGCAGAATCGCATTCTAACCTCTGCTATCCCTGGCCAGAGATATCCAGTTTGTTACTTTTAGAAAGAAACTGTACGCTTTCCGTGTCATGATCCTGCAAGCTTTTACTTAAGGCCCGCAATTTTTTCTTTCACATCGAGTGAAGTATAAATATAAAGCTTTGAAATAACGGTGCGATAATAACTAAAAGAAATTGGTTTGATGCGGAATAAAAAACAAGTAAACGTGACAAAATGTTTCTTGAACCAAACATTCCTTGTTTTACTGCCCTAGATTTATCAAAAAAAAGGTGATTTTGTAAGATCTCAGGCTTAAATAAGGCAGTAGGGAGGCAAATGGTTGTAAGTAGATTGTTTTTTCGAATTCTTATGCATTTACTCTCAGCTCATAAGGATTGTGAATATCTTACTGAAATTGCGAGGTTAAAAAAAAAATCAATCTTGAGCCAAAACTTGGAAATCGCCAAGAGGAGTATATGTAGCATCTGAGCCGATTGTTTTTTTTTTAATTAAACATTAAGTTTTCAGTGTCAACGATATTGATTTTGGTAACATTTGACGAGAAAAAAATCGTTGTTTTGACCAGTTCGGGGGAAAATGTTGCAAATGAGCCCTGACACACCTGTAACAGAAAAATACCACCTTTAAGTGGGCTTGTGTCAGCTTTCGTGGTTTATATCAAAGTTGTAAATTGTTTTTCGCTGGAACGTATCATTTCACCTAGAAAAGATTTATGTTACGATACACTGATAATTTCAAGTTTTTTTTTTTTCAAATAAATAGCTTACTTGTTTTGAATTAAATGGCATGAAAACTTAGACCATAGTTGGATTCCAATGAAATGTTGTCATTGCGAGATAGCAGCAACCTCCCAGGGTTACTAGTACCATTTCTTAGAGTTTGAGATCTATCCTTTCTCCCTAGCGCCCCCAGAGCCATTCTGAAAGTTTTTATTATATGAATATTTTATGATTAACTTTGTTGAAAACAAACTTTTAAAATTAACTAATGAATCTTTGAAAAAACGTACATTTATATACATTTGCACGCAGGCTCAAGATTCATCAAGACAATCCTCTAGACGAAGCGTACGATTTATTAATGGTTCCATCACACCTTCCTTTATATGTTTATCGAGACCTGAAAGTTTCTTTTTACGCACACAAATGGTAAGACGTTTTATTCATAAACCTACGTAAAATTAGTTTCTCTTTTTCAAGTTACTGATTCAGTCTTTCTTGCTATTTTTGAACTCGTTTAACGTATGCAGTATGTGTAACCAAAAGTCAGATAAGAAAATTCTTACCTGTTATATCCTCGAGTTTCTGCGTCTTCATGTTGTTTCCTGGGGACAAGAGGCTTGTAGTTGTCCTAAATTGCTATGCATATAGTTCGGGTGATTGCAATCGTAAATCCATTGACGGAGCCAATTTTCTTCTAAAACATATTTCAGTGAGCGATTAGAGACTACGAGATACACTGCACTAATACACACATACACAAAGCACTAACACTTCAAAAATATAACAACATTCTGATGGACCCAAGTTCCCAACTGCTTCATCTCATAAAATCTAGTTCCACACTGATGAGTTTTCTCGTTCGTCCGCGAGAGGGAGTTTCAGCATTGGACAAAGTGGAAGTCACTTTCACAACAATTTGAGCGTGCAATATAAGGCCATGTATGCCAATAACCAATCCCCATTTTTTCATGAAGTATAATTACAATTTGCTAGAAAGAGGCCTTTATTGTCATCAAAAAGTCTGACAGATGATAAAGCGTCGTCAAGAAGCAGTTTGCTATCACCAGGTTACAGTGTAGCAAAGTTTATTACAGAAGAGTCATGCCAAATCTACCTGATCTTATATTACAGTAAGTTTTGATTCTTCATGGTAAATTATAGTTTACTAGTATAAATAAAGTTGTTCCTTGTTCTTGAAGCCTTATTGATATACAGGCGTCCCTCGTACAACACAATACTTGTACAACACGGTTTCGACATTACACGGTACCAAATTTGCGATTATTATTACACTCTTTCGATTTCACACGCGTTACGAAACTTTAAATTAATACTTCACGGTTTTGATATAACACAAATTTTATGTTTATAAAAGATGGAATTTCATTTTTGGTTAATTCATACTGTTAATATTTCATAGCTCTAATAAGTTTTTACTTTTTTTTTTTAAAAAAAACTTGGTTTCGATATAACACGATACACATCCCTTGATTCACATTTATTTCTAAGTCTCGTGTAACACGATTTCTATATAACATTGAACACGGTATCGATACAACACGATACATACTGACATGATTTTTACTATGTACATGATTAATTAGTGTAAAAAATAAGTTAAAAAGTCATTTTTAAAAAAGTCTTGTACAACACGCTTTCGATACGAATTAGCCATGTTATACGAGGGACGCCTGAAGTTGACATATTAAAAAAGTAAAATGTTGTGTTTCGTCAATTTTCCTTAATAATCTAGAAAAGATGATTGTAGATCAAGAAGGGGCCATGGTTCGTCTCATTAAAACTCCGGTGTCCTTAATCTGACACCGGAGTATCGAGTGAAGGATATGGTTTTGTGCTGAATATGCTGCACATATAGGGTAGGTGGGGGTAAAGCCCCGCGATTTACAGTTTTTATAACATCACGGTCAAGAAAGGATAGCTTTTCCCACTTTTTTTGATTAGGGTCGTAGAACGGTTTGTTACCTATAACTCCACCAAATTCAAACTCTGTCTGATTTGTAATTATGAGGAAATAAACAATTTAGTTGGAAATCAAAATTGCGGGGTTTTACCCCATAAAATGGGGTAAAGCCCCGCAATGCGGGTTTTTACCCCATTCCAAGATGAAAGTGAATAATAAGAGTGACCTGCTTGGTGAAAACATTTAACAACCCCTATAGTGTCATTGGTTTATTGTTATTCATCAGTATTGAACTCTAATATCTCATAAATTTAAACATGGTTTTTTAAAAACTGGTACAAAAATGATTCGGTCTCCACAAAGGAATGATTCAGTTACGTGGGAAAATATGACAGCCGCATTATGAAAAATAAGTTAATTGTCTGAAGCTAAGCTATGTATAGTTGGGACGAACTGGCTGCATAATGAAGGCTCTCTTGATTATTATCACAGCATTACGACGCTGCTAGGTTAGTTTTACTGCAAACTATTGGTATCTACGTAGCATATAGTTCACCTAGTTTAGTCTCTTAAAACAGTTATTGCATTGTGAAACCATGCTGTCCTGTGAGGTAACGACAATTTTTACTTTCTTCTATATCTAATATATAGAAGAAAGTATTGGATTCGTGCAAATTTTCGAATTTCGAATTTTGACGGATTCGAACGTTTTGAGGTGTGCTGAGTTCATTTCGACTATTTTTGGAAAATGTCTGTCTGTCTGTGTGTGTATGTATGTGTGTGTATGTATGTGTGTGTGTGTGTATGTATGTATGTGTGTGTGTGTATGTATGTGTGTCACATCTGTGTGTGACCAGTTTTTTGTGGCCGCTCTACAGCAAAAACTACCGCATGAAATCGAACGAAATTTGGTACACATATGTGCCCGTATGTGAACTTGTGCCCATTGGTTTTTGGCGCGAATTCCTCCAAGGGGGGTGGAGCAATGGGACGTTTTTTGAGTTACGCGTGCTTGCTATTCCTCAGGAAGTAACTGGCGGAATCAAACAAAATTTGGTCCATATGTTGCCATTAACAGGAGCAGGTGTTGATTCAATTTTGGTGTCAATAACTCAAAGGGGAGTTGAGCTATAGAATGTTTTTTGTCGTCAATTGTGACTGCTGTATCTCAAGAAATAACGAACGGAATCAAACAAAAATTTTTTGACAAGTAGCCCTTAGTGGGTATAAGAGCTGATTTTATTTTAGTGTCAACAGCTAAAAAGGGGGTAGCGCAATCGCCCGTTCTTTTTTTCCATTGTGAGTGCCCTATCTCAAGAAGTAATGCTACGTTCTGGTTGAAATTTGGAATATATGTGAATCCATACGTAAACAGGCTTTGGTTCAATTTTGACTCCAATCGCTCCAAGAGGTGTTGATTTTTTTTTTTTTTTGCGAATAAAAATAGTTTTATTAATGCAACAATAAGAAAGATAAATCGTAATAGATTGTCGTCTGCGTATTTCTCGTGATTTTAATTGTATGGAAATGATCGGAAATATTATCCATAGACTAATAATAAGAGTAGACCGAGCTTTCTCATTCTTGCTGATAAAGAAAATTGGTTCATAGATGTATCATGTGACTAGTGGAAGGGCTTGGCGAAGACTTTGGCAGCATGGTTGCTAGATGGCAGCATTATCTATAGTTTGGCACTCGACATGTATTTTCAGACAATGTATTTTCATTAAAAAAAACTTCCAGGTGCAGAGACTGAACTGTTTTTCTTTTAGTTATGCATTATTTTGACATTAGTAATAGTTTTTGATCAGGTTTCGGTAACTTTTATTTCATTTGGAGCTGTCAGCGTTGGCGTAAACGAAATGGCGAAAACGTTTTGCGTTAACGCAAAAATATACTAATCGGTATCTTAAATTGAAACTGTAGGTAAAAATCTTACCGTTTGCTGATTCTTCTTGGTCGCTTGCATCTTTTATTGCTTAGAGAGTTATTGAAATTGACTAAAGAAAATGCACAATACTATCTAAACGAAAAACTCACTATATTAACAAAATATTTACAACTTAGAATAACAAATTTACGAATCGGACTCCATAAAAGATCATTCTTCCGTGTTCCATCAATTCTATTTATTTTATTTCGCGCTGGCGTTGATCGTCTGCTACGATTAACGCCCGCTGTTGCTAGGATATCCACCAGTCACATGGTTTGGTTTATGAGCAGCAAAAGGGTTGCCATAGCTCGGTCTACTTATTATTAGTCTATGATATTATCTCAATGATTTAAAAATTTTAACTGTTGCCATCTTATGTTTGTTAATAAATAAAATATTTGTAATTAATTCAAGTAAGGCTTTTAAAGTAACTTTCAATTTTCGCTCTTTGTTTTGTTTTTACAATAATTCAGACATTGGGATGGTCGTCAAGTTTTTGCATGTGTAATTTTGTTTCTGTTAGGAATATTGCTTCCTCGTCAAGCATGGGGAGGGATCAGAAAAAGGAAAAATATAGAAGAAAGTTTCGTGATGGCCACAACATACTAGTTTAATTTGTCTTCATTTACAATGAATGACTCCGTGTCTCAGTAAATTTGCTGGCTACTGGAATATTTTTTTTAATTAAAAAAAAACCTTTTTAGATAACTCCAATATTCCAAGAAGAAGAAGGCTATCTTGGCCACATTGTGCAGGGATACTCTTTCGGTTTTTCCCAGCACTGTTACTCTAAATGAAGGGAAATCTTCCTTTTTACTTTCTAATATATAGAAAAAAGTATTGGATTCGTGCAAATTTTCGAATTTCGAATTTTGACGGATTCGAACGTTTTGAGGTGTGCTGAGTTCATTTCGACTATTTTTGGAAAATGTCTGTCTGTCTGTGTGTGTGTATGTGTGTGTGTCACGTCTGTGTGTGACCAGTTTTTTGTGGCCGCTCTACAGCAAAAACTACCGCATGAAATCGAACGAAATTTGGTACACATATGTGCCCCTATGTGAACTTGTGCCCATTGGTTTTTGGCGCGAATTCCTCCAAGGGGGGTGGAGCGATGGGACGTTTTTTGAGTTACGCTTGCTTGCTATTCCTCAGGAAGTAATTGGCGGAATCAAACAAAATTTGGTCCATATGTTGCCATTAACAGGAACAGGTGCTGATTCAATTTTGGTGTCAATAACTCAAACGGGGGTTGAGCTACAGAACGTTTTTTGTCGTCGATTGTGACTGCTGTATCTCAAGAAATAATGAACAGAATGAAAGAAAAATTTATCGGCAAGTAGTCCTTAGTGGGTATAAGAGCTGATTTTATTTTGGTGTCAACTGCTAAAAAGGGGGTAGCGCAATGGGCCCGTTCTTTTTTTCCATTGTGAGTGCCCTATCTCAAGAAGTAATGCTACGTTGTGGTTGAAATTTGGAATATATGTGAATCCATACGTAAACAGGCTTTGGTTCAATTTTGACGCCAATCGCTCCAAGAGGTGTTGATTTTTTTTTGCGAATAAAAATAGCTTTATTAATGCAACAATAAGAAAGATAAATCGTAATAGATTGTCGTCTGCGTATTTCTCGTGATTTTAATTGTATGAAAATGATCGGAAATATTATCTCAATGATTTAAAATTTTTAACTGTTGCCAACTTATGTTTGTTAACAAATAAAATATTTGTAATTCATTCAAGCAAGGCTTTTAAAATAACTTTCAATTTTCGCTCTCTGCTTTGCTTTTGCAATAATTCAGACATTGGGATAGTCGTCAAGTTTTTGCATGTGTAATTTTGTTTTTGTTGGGAATATTGCTTCCTCGTCAAGCATGGAGAGGGATCAGAAAAAAAAAAGAAGAAAAATATAGAAGAAAGTTTCGTGATGGCCACAACATACTAGTTTGAAATCTCACACTTTTGTTCCATTTTTCAGAGATTTCTTCATTTGATCTATTTGAACCGATTTTTAATGTCTACCATACAAAACGCAGAAACGGTGGCAATTAACTAAGCGCTTCATTAAGTTTGACATTTTCTCATGGTTTCAAATAGTTTTCTTTTATAAGTACCGAGACAGAAAATCATACTTACGTAAATAAACAAGAAAAGGAAATTATATTATATTATTGGAAACATATTTGAATTGAAATAGACGTAAGGTTTTACACATAAAAATCCTATCCAAGTTAAATTTTTATGAATAAATATCCGCCGATAATTTATTTTTAAAGTAGAATGAACTGCACAAAACGCATGCTTAACAAAAATGCGAATAAAAATTTTAAAATTACGATTTCAAGCACATTGGAGTAAATCTCTACACTCTTGGAGATGCGGGGATTTGCCCCAAAACATCTGCGGGGATTTTCCCCATTTTGCAACTTTATGAAAAACGCACCCTGTTGTTTTTAAACAGGCATTAGAATAACTATTTTTACTCAAAGGTGAAGTTTGAACGCAACAGTATCAATGTGTAACTCCTTGATTATTCTTTTCAAATCCTACATTTTCCAATGTTCAAATAATACTTTAGAAAAACAAGATCAAAGTAGTAAAAAACAAATTTACCCCTTTTTCTTATGTCTGGAGTGCCTGGTAAGGACAAAATTTCATGACACAATAGATTTTAATAGGACAAACCTACCACCTGGATGTAAACTTCTCACTCCAAGGCGTTCAGGTCAAAAAGTTGGTGCGGGTTTTTACCCCGCGCAGGGCTTTACCCCCACCGACCCTACTGGGTGTTCCGTTTTAACCTTCAAGGCCTTTATTTTCGCAACCGCTAGTCCTACAGTTTGACCACGGATTGTATGTAATTCGGCAATCTGCCAAGTAAAGACTATTCCATCTGAATGAACCTAGAAGGGGAGAAGGGAAAATATAACGATGGGATTTTTATGCACGGGTTTTATAAGGTCACTAGTGCCTTATTCATTTACTGCATTCTAAAAATAAAATAAGGGTGAACAAAAATAGTTACCATGGAAACAACAAAAAGAAAATAAAATGTTTTCATTTCGTTCAGGAACGTAAAAACAAAATGGTAAGCTCAAAGGCTTTGTTGTGAATAAATAAATCAATTTTTGCTGTGAGAACATGGATCGAATATAATTCAAAAAATGCTGCTGTGAGCAAATTTTCATTTTTACAAAACTAAGGCTAAATAATAGAGAGGCAAAAGTGCACATCTCAAACAAACCAACTTACAGCCCTATAAACTAATAGATAGTCCACCTATAAACCGGATATTAGCCTTTCCATATAATCGATGGTCAGACAGTAGATGTATACGTCCAATTGCAAAAATGTTCAAAATCAGATGCAGAGTTGAACTATTAAAACTTTGAAGCAAAAATACAAACGAGTTAAAAAATACAAAATTTAACTTTTTATGCGGGCCCTAGGTCCACTAACTAATATTTATAGAAATGATCTCCATTAAAAACTATTACTGACACATGAAACTTAACATTTGTGCGACCAAAACTGAAGGAGATATTCCAGTTTAAAGTTTTAAGGGACCATACTGAAGATGAGATTGGAACTTATCGCCCTTTCAGAAGAATGACAGGTCGTCAAAGTAAGAAAAACGAGGTATTTATATTTTTCATCGATATTCAAAAATAAATGCAAATGTTACGCCATGATACACAAAAACGCACTACAAAACCTCGAACAATTGCAAAAACCACACTTTATACGCACATATAATTTTGTTAACCGCTATATATTATTTTCCCCTAAAAGGTGTTATTGACAGCGAGTGACAAGTAGTGTAAGTCACAAAACGCTGCGTTTCATATCTCGGTGAATATTGGTGGTACTAATTTCAAACTTTTTCTGTTAGAATTATTTCTCAATGGAGATTATTTCCCTAAACATAAGTTCGGGGACCTGGGGCCCGTACAAAAAGTTAAATTTTGCATTTTTTGACTTATTTTGATTTTTACTTCAAACATTCAATACCTTAACTCTGCATCTGATTTTGAACATTTTTGCAGCTGGAAGTATACATAGAACTAACGGTTGCGAAAATAGAGGTCTTGAAGGTTAAAACGGAGCATTCTGTATAGAGTAACGCAGGAGAAACCAAAAACAGCCAATTGACATTTAAAATGTTTTCTTTTGTCAGTATAATCGTCCTTTGTTTTTAAATCTTCTTTTCGTGTTTAACCCTGCGTGAGGTAATTCTCGCCCAGAGCTGGCTTTACGGGGGGGGGGGGGGGGGGTGGCGACTTCTTCCTATTTTCGATGACACTTATTACTGCTAAAATTCACAGCGTATAACCATCAAATCTACGGGATTTTTATTTTTAAAATACACAGAGCTACTAAAATAAAGGACGTCAGATTTCAAGATGCAATTTACTAAGAAGTATGTAAAGTACACGGATGCAGAAAACAAGAAAAGATGTACCGCAGTATAATAACCTTGCAATATAACGTCTATGTTATTATTGCATTAGGGTTTCCTTTTCGAATATTGCAGTAATGATTGATTTCCTGTGAATAGCTAAAAGAAAACTAAATGAAGTAATCAGTTTATAATTATTCTTTTTCATATTCAAATTAAAGTTTTAAAAAATGATGTCTATAATCAGTGAACTCTATCTCTGCTCATAATAAAGCTCTACGCATGGAGTCTGTGGCCGTTTACAAAACAGACTGCACCATTAAGAAAGTGAACAGCAAAACGCTGTGAATATTTTACTCCAGCTAAAGAACCTCCCCCCCCCCCCCTCCCTCAAATGACAGAATATTGCGTCCATTTTCTGGGGATTTACATTAGTAAAGTAATTTAGAAGTAGGAGCTGAAACACTTTAACAAAATCACATAGGAAGAAATCGGAAGGACCCGGCTCAAGGCGCTTGGTTAAAGCCAAGGATTTAAGCTAGCGAGCTCCTAAAACTTGATTAAAAAATTAGATTTCTGAAACTGTTTTGTACTTTTTAAAAAAATATAAACAGATTTTTCTTTTAATCATATCGTCGAAATTCTGAGACCGGTGATAGGATATAAAAGTTTGAACTTAAAAAAAAAAAAGCTAAAAATTTGATAAATCTAAGGTAAATGAAAAAAAGTCGTTTTATGACCTTTTAATTTTCAATGTCTTTCCATGTAAAAAAAGTAAGATAGCTTCTTTTGTTCCAAGATCAAAAATGAGGTTTACAGCTCTTACACTGCCAATCGTTAGAATTAGTATGATACTAGATTAAGGGGTCTGCCTACGTCCGGAGTACTGTTTTAAAAAAAAAAAATAATAATAAAATATTGAATAACAGTATATTTTTATTTAACTGAAGAATGTTTCAAAGTTGGAAAATAAACACAAAAATAATTATTTTCTCGTAAATTTTATTTGAAAATGGAAAATTTTAGCGAAAATTAAGATATTTTTGCAGCTCACACCAACCACTCTAAACTCATTTCAGCTCAATATATTAAAAATCCTTTCTATTGTAAATTGCTACATTACTTACCTGTGTTATGAAGTAAAAGTTTCATACTTGCCCCAAAATTAAGAAAAATATAGCAATTTTATTGAAATCCACATATTTCCTTCCAAAAAAAAAACATCAATATTACACGGTTAAATACCTGTAAAATTTTAAAATACTGACTTAGAGCTTAGATTATAATTCAAAACATAGCTAGCAATCTGAGAAACATTATTAGAAAAAATCAGATTAATAGGCATAAAACTTTTCAAGTAATGAGATTTGCTGTAATTGAAAGTATCGAAAAAAAATAGTTTTTCAGAAAGTGCACTTCAAGATTTCTCTTATTTTAAATCTGAAAATTTTAGACAATTTTTGAGGTTAAAACTCTCGATGTTAGTAGCTTATGAGTTCTTTCACTATACTTGTCAATATGAGTACTTTTTTCAAAGCTTTTCTTTTTTCCTGGTTTTGGGGGTCTTCGGGGTTTTTAAGATCAACTTCCGGTTATTACGATATCACTTTCGGTGTACTTAATTGACTTTATCTTCGTTTCTAATTATCGTAAAAACAAAATTTTAAAATTTTTGCTGTCCCAAAAATATATTCTTTTAGAATATATAACAAAATAGAAAAGCATTTTTTTTTTTGGTAAAAATGGTCATTTTAGGGCAGGCAGACCCCTTAAATTGTGGTATGTATATTTTTCAATTGAAGCCGTAAATGCCTTTTGGAGGGAGGGGACCGCCATGGCTGTATAGTTGAAGCTTCGCTTCATATATGCCGGAGGTAGCGAGTTCGAGTCCCACCAGTGCCCTGAGGGTGATTCCTTATCTATGTGCTATAGGTCATTCTTATGTTGTCAGTAATTAATAAAGTCCGACCGCTTGAGGCAATGACACCATTCTTCCTGGAGTGTTATTAACTGACGACACGACGACTACAATGCCTTTAAGAAAGAAAGATCTCAGACGATCTCTGACTGATGACTGTCATTGCTGTGCCATCGATTTTATTGAAAGACTGATATCCGGTTAAGGTTAAATGGACGTATCTATTTGTTCATAGGGGTGTTAGTTGGTTTGTTACAGATGAGTGTTTTTATTGTCCGTTTTTCACAAGAAGGCACTTGACCCCTCCCTCGTCACATGGTATCCGATGATTCCATTTCGCTGTTTTCGGCAGAAGGTACATTCGGATCATAGCACTTTATTGCAAAAGCAGCGGTTTTTAAAATGTAAGAATAAATGAAAATGACGACAGACAAGTGAAGCAAGCGATGTAAAGGGCACAAACAGTGGCGGATACAGCCGGCGGGCAACCGGGCATTTGCCCGGTGGGCCGGTCATGCTGGGGGCCGAGCAACTAACAGCAAAGTCTTTCGGGCCTGTCTAGTAAAATCAAAATGTAAATTTTGCGCGCATGAGTTTAGAATAACTCAAATTTGCAAAGCACAGCCTCAGCTCCTCTTTACGCATGGGCTAAAGCTTGCGGGTGGAGGGAGGTAGGGCCGTCACCACAAGAGGGCGGGATTTCTGAAATGGAGCTGCCCAGGGTCTTATTACTACACAGGCTGCCTAGGCCTGGGGCCCCATGTTCGTAAGGGGCCTCACATTTTTTAAAGAATTATGCATAGCATTGCAACGATATGAAAAATACATGTATTTTTTAAAAAATAAAAAATTATGAATTGGAAAAAAAACTTCTTTAAAGGGGAACTTTTTAATCATTCTGCCAGTAACGAATTTACCTGGTCATGATTATGAGGGGGCCCAAAGAGGATTCATAAATGCACGTAAGTGATTTTTACATAGTTGTGTAATTAGACAAAGAGGCCTCCAAAAGTGCATTCCTGCTTTAAAAATGTAAATCAAACACTGCATAGTCTTCAGGGGGCTTCCAAATTAATGTGGGCCTAGTGCCTCACTTTTAGTTAGTCGGGCTCTGGGGCTGCCAATATATTTTTAGTGGTATAGTAAAAAATAAATGAATAAATTAAAAAAAAAAAACAGGGAAACCTTAGCGGTCGTAAAAAGTTAAAATACTTTTGGTCTCTTTAACGCTTTTATTTATAAATGACAATTCACAACTGCTCTAAAACGCAACTTACAACAAGGATAGATGTAAGGTCATGTCAGCTTACTTGGAGAATAGGGGACCGGCTCGGAATGGTGAAAGGTGTAGAAGGAGGCTTGTGAAAAAATTGACCTTTGTCATTTTTTTCCCTTATCCGCTTTTGCTCTCGGCGACCCTATTTATAACAGTTGGAATAAAAGTGACAAAATATATTTTTCCGTAAAATCATTTAAAAATATGCAATCTTAAAATACCATTGAGGAGCCTACAGTTTCGAAAATTTGCTGGAGGAAAGTACTCGAACCTCTCCCATTTCTTTAACATTCCCAAAGATGGTCTAAAACTGTGTTTTCAAATTAACAGTATCAAAAATTTTCTGGGAAAGTGCCCCGTCCCCTCCTCTCTCTCTCGGCATCATCAATGAAGAACGTTTTAAATCTCGTTTTTAGTGCTTCAATTTCGAAAATTCTCCGGGGTGAGCCTCCTGAAAACTCCTTTTCCTAACATCACTGAAAGTCAGCAAAAATTTAAGTTCCAAAAAATAATTTTCGAGTAACTGCCGGTGTCCTAGTCTTTACCAAAAAGGGTTTTAAGACTTCACTTTGAAAACTTTCTGCTGGATGGCCTTGGAATCTATTTCGACTACAAATCACCAACGATCTTCTAAAACTGCGTTTTCAGAGCTAATATATTTTTAAAAATTTCAGAGGAGAGCCTCCCGCTCTTCATACCATATACTCGAAGATAATTTAAAATTCTGTTTTTCGATTTCCACTTCTGAAAAAATGCAGCAAGAGAAACCCTGAACCTACGCTCCAATAACATTACCAAATATTGTCTAAAATTAAGTTTTTAAGAATACAATTTCGAAAATTTTCCGGGTAAGAGCCCCTTGGACCCCCTATTTCAGACTCAATTTTAATCTTTCCATTAAGTTTATATTGCTAATACTTTAATAACTCCCAGAAGCCAGAAAGCTAAGTCCACACACTCTCTCTCTCTCTTTGTATTGATACATGCGTTTGAAAAATATTAAGGGGCTGCCAAACTCGTACCCGACCCCTCCCACCAGGTTTTTGACCTCGCATTGAGTCTGGGGGTCGCCAGGATATGGCAGTATAAAAAAGGGAATGTTGATTACAGGGCCCAGTAATGTTTGTGTCGAGGAACCCATCGCGTTCTAAGACGGTCCTAGTCTTTCACCTATGAACATCGCTAGATCATTTTCATATAACAGGGCAATTAAGTTACTTGTTATGACTGCAGAAAAGGACATACTAGCCAAGCAGTGTTATCATTACGGAAATATTCAATCAAGTTCCGGACATTATAAAAATACTTAAATGGACAATTAACAATCACAATTTCCCCCCAAAGTAAGGTTTAGCTAATACTGTATCAATTTGTTCACCATTAAAGCACAGAAGTGTTCCTATTTGTTAAATTTTGTTTAAATAAAACATTTTTAGTTGTTAAGAATAATTTCCTCATATTTAAGTGATATCCCAACCGTTAGGTAAAATTTAATATCTATAAGATCTATGGGGCCGCTCCACCTCCTAATGCCAGGGCCGATTTTTTCAACCAATCCGCCACTGGGCACAAAGACTTTTTGCACATTAAAATGCACCCCGAAGTTAAAGTTGTCTGATTGTCTCCTTTAGAAGCGCGTGGATTGCGTACCGATCACCCCCGCGTAAAATGAGACTTTGCGTTTGAGGGGGTATGGCGAAGTGTCTTCTCCTGAAAAACGGACAATACCTCTCTATTATTTAGCCCCAGTTTTCTAAAAATGAAAATTTGCTTACGGCATTTTTTTTTTTTTTAATATATAGTATACTCGATCAAAATTCTCACTACAAAAATTAGTTGATTTAATCATTCACAACATAGTTTTGAGCTCACCATTTCGCTTTTACGTTCCCAAACGAATGAAAACATTTTGTTTTCTTTTCGTTGTTTCCACAGTAACTATTTTTGTTTCCCCTCATTTTATTTTAGAGAATGAAATAAACAGGGCCGATCCTAGCAGGTGTGCAGAGTGTGCACCGCACAAGGCGGCCAAAGCAAGGGGCGGCCGCAGACCGCATCATATAGTTCTTTTAATCAAGCAAAATTCCTCAAGAATTTCTCAAAAGATAACTCATAATAAGTCAAATAAATGTGCTGAATTTTAAATGTTCAATTATCAAAGTAAGTGCCGATTTCCCGACAGCATAGCATAGTTTAAGAAAAATAAATTGTTAGAGAACATTGTGTTGGTTCATTGTTCATTAATATCTATTCTTTACACACATACTTCATTTGGTTGCAAAATTTATGACAGAACCAGTAATCAGGCATGGATACAGGGGAGGGGAGATGAGGGAAATGGTCCCCCCCCCCTGAAGCATGAAAGGTGCCTTCTAAAAGGAGCACTCAGGGCCCAGGGCGGCCACTAATGTTTACCCCCCCCCCCCCAAGCTTTTATAGACCTAAACAATTGAAGACATATTTTATATATTACATTTAAAAAAAAGCTATACTGATTAGGTACTCTAGCAAGTATTTCAAACAACAAATTCTGTTTTCAACAATCGCGGCTTCGTGGAGAGACAGTGGAAAATTGTGACTCCCCTGAAAGTCAAACATAAAAGAATGAACTAAAATTTTGTAATTTTTCCCCTTTACAGCATTTTTTTCGAATTAAAATCATGAATGAACTGCCCGGTTTCAGATCAGGGCTCTTGCCTCGGGTAGTAAATTTAAACGTAGCTCCAAAACGAAGATCCAAAAGGATGTCATGACCTCCTTGACGAGAATAAAGAAGGCTTAAAATGGCGTTTTTATTACTTTAAATTTCGGAAAGTTTTGCTGTTTGAACCACCGATCTTAAGGACCCAATTAAATCTCTGATTCACTCCTTCCAACTTAACCAAACATAGCCTGAAAATGTTGACTTTAAAATCCAAAATGTGTTTTCAGAGGACAGCCCTTCTTAATGTCATCAAAAATTGCTTAATGACATTTTTCGTATTTCTTTTTCTAAATTTTTGCGATGGCGGGCCCCGAAATCCATTCCCAAACATTACTACCAAAGATATTCTCAATTAGCGTCTTTAGAGAGGCCTCTAATACCACCCCCTCAGCTTGAAATTAACTTCAGTTTCAAAAAACAGTTTGTGAGGGCACACTGAAACCCCGCCCGCTCTTTGACCCATCGTTATTAAACAATGCCTAAAATACGATTTTGGAACTTCAATTACTAGAAAACTCTAGAGGAGAACTGCCTGGCTTATGTAACTTTTTACGGTAATAGGGCATATACCATCAATCGTCGAAGTGAGGTGGACAAAAGTCTATAGTTGTGTTTTTCAGATATTAATATCGAAAAATATCCGAAAGATCCGCCGAAGCTTCCCAGTTTTGTTAACGTCACCAAAGATAGCATAAAATTGCGCTTTTAGAAATATCCGCTTGGGAGCCCCAAAACCCTTCCTTCCCAAAAATATCCTAAAATGGATTTTAGTTCCGAAAAGTATTTCGTTTCGGAATTTTTTCACTTTTCCCCTATCGTTTTCAAATATACCCAAAAATGGGTTTTTGAAACAATAGTGCCGAGAAATTACCGGAGGAAAGCCGCCAGATCCCCTACCGTCACCAAAGACAGCCTAAATTTGCGTTTTAAACTTCAGTTTCGAAAACTTTCAATGGGAGATGATTGAATCTCCCTCCCTCTAGCAATGTCAACAAAGATAACCCAAAACTGCTTGCTTAAAACTTCAGTTTCGGAAAATTGTCGGGAAGAGCGCCGATCTTTCCTAAGCTACGGTCACAAAAAATAACTCCGAATTGCTTTCAATTTTGAAAGAATTTTAAGAGAGAACTCCAACATTACTTTTCCCCTGAAATCTCGAAAAAGTTCCTAAAATAGCGATATTTGACGTCAATTTCGAAAATTTCCCCATGCACTTTGAATATACCCGACTTTTTTCTCCTTGCAACCAAACACAACCAAAGATTACTAAAACTATTTTTCGTACGCCAATTTCGATAATTTTCTGGGAGCAATCCCCCCTCCCCTGATTCCCCCTCCTCCGTTTCTTCTCTGATGATGCCGAAGACAGACCATAAAATGCGTTTTTACGACTAGTAAATTTTGATATTTATTACTTTCTTCAAAGATATAAATTGTACCTAAGAAGTTTCTTACTATGAAACTTTTCTTCCTCTTTATAAGTTCATCATTCTTGTTATTATTTTTTCTTTTTACTTCCTTTTACAAAAAAGGAAGTATTGTATTCGCGAAAAAATTTTCACTCAAAAATCGCCCTTCATTTCCATTTTGCTCACCCCCAAATGAATGTTGAGTTTTTTTTTCGATTCGACCACATGCGGAAAAGTGCCTAAGAATGTATAGACACGCGAAATATCCATTTTGACCATCACCGAGGTAATTACAACGACTTTTCTCGTGACGTCTGTATGTATGTGCGTATGTGTGTATGTGCGTATGTATCTCGCATAACTCAAAAATGGTATGTCCTAGAAAGTTGAAATTTGGTACATAGACTCGTAGTGGGGTCTAGTTGTGCACCTCCCCTTTTGGTTGCTTTCGGATGTTCCTAAGGGGGTCTTTTGCACCTTTTTGGGGGGAAATCATTGTTAATATCAATGCAAACTTAAGTGGTGTTACAATTTGGCGGACACTTGGCGATATATCGCCAGTCTTTTGGTCGCCAAGTTTTGTCGCCAACTTGGCGGAAAATTTGGCGATTTTTTTTTATCTGGTTTTAATTTGGCCATCGTTTTTAATATTTAGAGATTAAACTATTGAATCACATTAAAATTGCCAATAATGGGAAAATGACATTAAAATGGAGTAAAAGGAAGTCACACATCAGCTCGTTTAAATTAGAACTTGATCTAGAAATTCGAAGAAATATTTATATGGACGTCAAAGATTAGTCAAAATATGCAAATTACTCTTGAGGGGCGGCACATTAGGTCTTTGCACACGGGCGGCCGACACCCTAGGATCGGCCCCGGAAATAAAGGAATAAGGCACTAGTAACATTATAAACCGCGTGTATCAATTGCTATTTTCCCTTCTCCCCTGCTAGATTCATTCAAATGGAATCGTCTTTACTTGGCAGACTGCCAAATTACATACAATCCGTGGTCAAACAGCACTGTGGTTAGTTGCACGAGCAGTTTTTAACAGCTGTGATGAGAACAAAATTATCCTATTACCAGAAAGTGTTTTTAGTTGTAATAATGTTTTGCTTTTTACAAGGAAAGACCATGATGTTCCCAAAGCCAGCAATAGCAAAGAAATTGCAGAAGATCTCGGCGATGACCAGCAAACAGATGAATTTTTCGCTCTCCTCGCTGAACACCTGTTCAGCCCTCAGCATCTTCAGCTTTTTGGCTATCCCTCTTCAGACGCAGAATGCTTGCACCTCAACCCCGGTACTTCCTCACATTTCCGTTGGTTTAGATTTGCTGGAGTGATTTTGGCTCTTTCCATCATACATCAAAAGCCTCTCCGAGTATCGTTGGCCATTTGCTTCTTCAACTGTCTTCTTGATCGGTAAGTTGACCTAACCTTTTGAATATTTACGATGAGCAATTAGAGTAGCGGTATCAGTAACAGACAAGGGTCCAGTGACAGACAGTCATAAGTTTGGATTTAAATAATGCGCCTTTTAGGTTGATAAAACTGATGTTGCTGTGGCCCATGAATACTGTTGAAAGGTTGTGTAAAGCAGAGATTCAGACAGCTGAACATAAACAAATACGTTTAATACGAAACATGGGGACACACATAGCAAGACATAGAGAAAGTAGTGAAGACCCTGATAAACAGACTGTGGCTCTTTAAATAGAATAGAGGGCAGATTTTCAGCATCCAATGATGTTTCTTAAATAGCAATAAGCTTTCTCCAAAGTCCGATGGTGGATTAAAGAAGAGATTTTGCGAACTCCGTGGAAAGCTGCAAATGTCTCTTCCAATAAGATGTAAGCACAGTTCTTTCTTTTAAACCAATGGAGAAAGCGATTACATTCAACAAATACGGTGCAACCATCTAGTGTTATCAGAGTGAATTTTATGAACCAGTTGGTATTTACAAGGCAGTGGTGGAAGGTTATGAACAGACGCCACGATATCTACCTGTGCTTCATGTTCATTTGAATTTAATAAGGTTTTAGATCTAAAAATGAAGAACTGTTGCACATTTTGAAGAGAAAGGGGGAATTCTGTCCATTTCTCATCCTATCTGTTGCTGGGTGTATTCGGTGTCTGCTATTGGGGGGTCGGACTTGAGCAAATAAAAACAGAATTAACTAATTCAGAGGATCCAGAAGCAGCCAAACGTTTGATGAGATGTAGTTGCATGAGAGAAGAATAGTTTTAAGTCTAAACACATCAAAATACTCAAAACATTGAGTTAGAGCTACGTCTTAAGCATGTCTGTTGCTGGTGCCGTTCCCCTATATTGTTGTTCAGCAGAGCCTCGATATAGTGAGTCTGAGTCAGAGGCGGATACGAGGGGGAAGCGGTGGGGGGCGATCATCCGCTTCTTGGGGAGATATAGAGGGACTTTTCATCGTTAGGTTCTCGGTATTGAAGCAAAAAAAAAAAAAAACACCGCAATTTTATCTAATCTACGATCATGTTAGGGGTAAGGGATTTCGGGCCTCCCCCCTTCTCCTATGGAAAAGTGTCGGAATTGAAGTCCTAAAAATCGCAATTGCAGACAATCTCTTATCACGGTAAAGGAAGGGATCGGGTTCGGAACTTGTGTACTGGAATTCAGGATAACGTTGTAAGGGGGAAAGTACTAAAAATAAATCTCCCTCCTCTCGAAACATTTCTGGATACGATCTTTGGTCCGAGTTTAGTGAATTCTTCGTTATGGTAAACCTTTTAAGGTATACGAAAACCCTAAATATTTTTTCTTTAATATTCATTGCACCTTTTTAAAACTTTATACGATTATTAAATACGACATAAATAACACATTTTGACTACTTATTTGTTGAAAAAAAAATTTCTACGCTTTTTTTAAATAAAAAAGCCATATTTTTAACCAAAAAATACCATTTCCTTAACACTTTGAGTGCACTTTTTCTTAATTTTTAAAACTTTTTGTGTCTATCTCTTCGTTATCTGCCAGAAAGTGATATGACCGTCTGATTTGGAAATAATTAACAAAAAACAGGTTTTATGTGTAAATGTTTGAAAAATTCCCCTGAAAAACATGCTTTTCGCCCCTCAAGTTTAACTGATTATTATTTCAAAACCACATATTACATGTAAATTATTTTTTCGAGGCTTATACCACAGTAATATGTTCAATCACCGTTTTCGTAAAATTTCATTTATTTAGACTTAACACTTTTTTGCTAGAGCTGTTCGCCTAAATAAAATCTTTTAAAACATGGTTATGAGAAAATCAAGAAAGAAAAGGTAAATTTCAGTTATAAGCAGTGTGTGCATTTGAGTTTAGTAAATTTCTTCTAGTTTTCTCAATACTTCATCAATTTTAAAAAAATTGCGGATTTAGAAAGAATATTTTCATCGGGAAATTTCCTCCGAGTCAGCCTCTTTCAATCACGTGACGAAACCAGTGATAAGGCGTTCAGGTAGGAGATGGTGAATAAGCACCATCATAAAAACACTTTATCAGTATTGTAAACTGCAGTGGTTTTTGTTTAAATAATTTATTGTACAATCTATACAGGGGGAACTACACTCTTAATCAGTATAAAAAGCGAATGTTTAGCAAACTAAAAATTACGTACTTGCAGATTTAGAATTACCAATATGAAAAGAAAAAAAAACTATTAAATAAAAGGCTACAAATTTGATCCGCATAATCCGGAGTTTCGGATAAAGTAAGACTGAACAATCGAGGCTCTACTGTACTGTTCTCTTTGACAAAGCGAAACTAATAGATTTATTTTGAATCGCATTTATTTTGTTTGCGTAGATCGCACCGTTTTTCCGACTTGGAAGAAATCGATCCGCTGTTATACCAAAAACTTCTCTGGATCAGACAAAACGATGTCAGCCAGAAGACGCATCTCAATTTCACAGTCTGGGATCGCCTCGGAGACCAGATGCACTACTACAACGATCTGGTAGTCGATGGCCACGACGAGAGAGTGACGGAAGAAAATAAATCCAAGTACATACAGTATGCTCTGAGGTGGAAGCTCGCCGAGAGGACTTTAGACCAAATGAAGGAATTTACCAGAGGTTTCGTTTCGGTAAGAATTCATGATGATTCCTGTGTTTTCTCCAGTCCTGATAAGTAGGGTAAAGGCACCAGTAACAGACAGGGGTCCAGTAACAGACAGTCGTAACTTTGAATTTAAATACGAGGGCAAATCAAAAAGTCTTTGCACCTATTTTTTATTCGCCAAAAACAGGCACATACAAATATACGTAGTGCATTACGTTCCTTGCATTATTTCTCCACATAGTCACCACACCAGTTCAGACGTTTGTCCCATCGCAGCACTTGGTTTATTGACAGCATACATTTCGAGTTCGTGTACTTGGTCACACAGGACCCGTTTATGAACTCACGTCCAACATGACAGATAGCACAATACAGGGACAAAGTGTAGGACAGGATTAACAGCACAGAGAAGGAAGTTACAACCAGGGCAACGGGCGGGAATCGAGCCCACCACCTCGGGATAACTACAATGACGCGCCGACCAACTGCGCTACCGAGGGACCGCAGAACTAAAGTAGAGATTACCTTGTGGTAAATTCTTCCGGCTGCCTGTGGAACCGCGTTCTTAGCTTCTTCGTCACATGTGAATCTCTGCCCTACCAGAAACTTCTTCAGTGGGGCGAAAACGTGAAAGTCACTAGGGCAAGGTCTGGATTGTAGGTCCCTGTGAACTGCTATGGACTTTTGTCCGTTGCTCCATACAAAACGAATAACACTTCGCTGCTCATAAGCTGTGGACGTCTGAAGAACAAACGTCATCTTAAATGACTGATAGCAGCTCCGCTCTTCCGAGCAAAAAGCAGAAACGGCTGGTACTGTTCAAGGAACTGTCACTGCTGGGAATGTATATGTTTGTTTTGTATTCACAGCCGTATTTTGGCTAAAATAAATAGGCGCAAAGACCTTTTTATTTGCCCTCGAACATAATAAGAATTTTATGCGGGTAAAACTGATGTTGCTGTGGCACATGAATGCGGTACAACCATCTAGTGAAATCTGAGTGAATTTTATGACCCAGTTGGTATTTACAAGGCAGTGGGGAAAGCTACTACGAGGTCTGTCAGTGTTTCATGTTCATTTGAATTTAATAAGGTGTTAGATCTAAAATTAAAGAACTTTTGCACATTTTGAAGAGAAAAGGGGAATTCTGTTCATTACTCATCCTTTCCTCATCCTATCTGTGACTGGGTATCAGCAGAATTGTCGGTGTCTGTTACTGGGGGTTCGACCTTTTTACGAAGTTGAGCAAATAAAAACAGAATTAACACATTCAGAGGATCCAGAAGCAGGCAAACATTAGATGAGATGTAGTTGCATGAGAGAAAAATAGTTTTAAAAGTTTAAATACACTAAAAGGCTCAAAAAATTGAGTTGACCTGAGAGAGATGTCTTAAGCATGTCTGTCACTGGTGACGTTACCCTATGGGTAGCCAAATATGCAATAAACAAATGAATTCAAAGTGTATCTAATTCTCGTTGCTGAGGAGTTGTGAAGTCGGAGTCTGTCTGATTTTGGGACAAAAGAGTTAGAGTCGAAAGTTGAAAGTTCCAAGAGCCTAAGCAGGTGTCGTCATTTCACCTCAAATTCCGCAACTCTGCCGCGACTCCTTCACCCCGAAACTCTGAGTTAAAGTTTTGGGGTAAAAGAGTCGCAGTCAAAGGCTCTGAAATTTTCGGAATCAGAGTCGATCATTTTCCTCCCGACTCCGCAGCTCTGGTTTAAAGCGTCCGACTCGGACTGCTTCACCCTCAAATCTGGCTTGATCCTCGCATAGTAGTCAAGTGAATATTTCGTGGCACTTTGCTTATGTTGGTGACGCAGACCTCACAGTACTTTTTACTTCCTTTTCCAAAAAAGGAAGTATTGTATTCGGGAAAAAAATTTCACTCAAAAATCGACCTTAATTTCCATTTTGCTCACCCCCGAATGAATGTCGAGTTTTTTTTCGACTCGACCACACGTGGATAAGTGCCTAAGAATGTATAGACGCCCGAAATATCCATTTTGACGTTTCCCGAGTTAATTACAAAGAGTTTTCTCGTGTCGTTTGTATGTACGTATGTATCTGCGTATGTACGTATGTATGTCGCATAACTCAAGAACTGTATGTCCTAGAAAAGTTGAAATTTGGTACGTAGATTCCCAGGGAGTCTAGTTGTGCACCTCCCCTTTTGGTTGCATTCGGGTGTTTCTAAAGGAGTCTTTTGCACCTTTTTGAGGGGAAATCATTGTTAATTTCGATGCAAACTCAAGTGGCGTTATAATTTGGTGGACACTTGGCGATATCTCGCCAGTCTTTTGGGCGACGAATTTGGGAATTTTTTTTTCTTTTTTTTTTTAAAATCTGGTTTCAATTTGGCCATTGTTGGTGATATTTAGAGAATTAACTATTGAATCACATTAAAATTGCAATAATGGAGAAATAACATTCAATTGGTTAAAAAGAAGTCATGTGATGCCCACTTCAGCTCGTTTATTACTGTATTGATGTACTGTATGCAGATAATGAAAATTTTATAGTAGAATAGAGAAAGATTAAGGTTGATTTCTATTGAAATCAGAAAATCGTAATGTTAAAAAATCTATATGATTAATAGGCATGCAAGCAAATCATGTGATCATGTGTATGCATCAGATTTTTGTTAATTGTACGCAGTTAACAAAGTTTGCTGTAGCAAAAAAAAAAAAAAAACGGTTATGTTATTGTTTATAGTACTTGTTACCGGGGGGGGGGGGTTATTGTTACAACCGGAGTCAAGGTTTACCTTTTTAAAATATGTGCTTAATTTTGTAGTAAGTTACCGCCCTAAAGCCAGGGCTAGGGAAGAAATACTTAAAATACACCGCCAGCTCAGTTATTCATTCGAGGACTGCAGTTTCGTGCTTTTTAGCACTCATCAGCCTGGAATAGGAATCACATGAGCTGGAGGCGAAAAATTTCTTAAGGGAGCCAAGAGAGCCAAACAAACTGGTAACTAATGCAGAATTAGCAAACTAGATGAGCGACTGCAGCAATGGTGCGGTTCAACTCAAAGATTGATGGCAAAGCTAAGGTATTTTGTAGTAAGTTACATAATTGAATAACTGAGCTGGCGGTGTATTTTAAGTATTTTAAGTATGTGCTTAATATTGTTAACATAAAAGAAAATGACGTGGTGTGCACATCAAAATTTCGAAGTCTGTTCTTTACGGTAACCCCATTTTCTCACTGCAACACGAAGCAAACACGAAGATAACTATTTCCATTGATTGAATTGAAACCTTACTTTGATTTTGTGCGAGGTTTAAGAGTGATTGTGATAATCTTACCCGATTTTTCGAGCCATTTAGTTAAAGACAGCGATAAAGAAACCGTTTTCTTTTTGCCCAATATCTACTGTTCACATAAGTTACTAATACTAACATAAATAATAACAATAATAATTGTTATATTTGCTGCTGTTTGCAATTTAACGGAGAGTGATTCAATTTTATTGGTATGTTTCCTGGGGTGAAGCGTTTTGAGACAACTTAAGAGCGCATAGAGTAGAAATGAACCAAATACAGCTATAAAACTTAAAGGTAATGGGACAAATATTCAAACTAATTTGGCAATACACATTGTACAGTGTCTTCGAAATTGAAATATTTCTTCTAGAATTTGTTTTCTTTTTATTAATGTTTACCATAAAATAAAACCCCATCTACAAGGTGTCCTGAAAAAGACAGACTGTTTTCAAAAATGCGTAACAGGAAAACGATTAATGATAAAAATCAAATTCTGGCAGAAAATTCATGTGCTGGGCCCTAAAGTTTTTCCCCTAGAGATCTAAATTTTAGTTCAAAAATTTTTCAATAGATGGCGCTGCGGATAGTAAGCCTGTAAGTCGAAAATTAAGAATTAAAATTCACCGATTTTTCCTCCGATTGCGACATGTGACTGCAGCCGACGGTAGACATTTTGAAAATATTGTAATGTAGTTTTGTTTATTAAAAACATTTTTAGAAAAATTATGATGTAATTTTCTACATTTCTCTGATTTACGCGCTTACTATATCTGCAGCGCCATCTATTGGAAATTTTTGAACTATTATTTGGAACTTTGGAAGGGAAAAATTTACGGCCCGCCGCATGAATTTTCTTCAGGAATATGATTTTTATTATTAACTGTTTTCCTGTTATGCATTTTTGAAAACAGTCAGTCTTTTTCAGGACACCCTGTATATTTAAAGTTATAGAAAAACACTGCTGTAGTTTAATGATTATGTTACATGAGATGCAAATGTAGTTTTTTAAGAACATGACTGCGCCAACTATGCGAACTCCCATCACTTGAACCATCAAATTATCTGAATATACTATACTCATCTCATATTTATGATTCAATACGCAAACTCGTGAAACATTCTTCCGAAGTACAAGAGAATAAGGGCTTAGAAAAAAGGGGTGAATACAGATCGTGACAACAGAATTGAAGAATTTGCAGCAACCAAGAGTTAACTCCATTTTCTGATTGTTGGGAAATCTCCTGGAGTTAACTCTCCGGGAGTTCCTGCATGTTGCCTTAAGCTAATGAAGCAGCTAACTCATTCTAGCGAATAACTTGAGAACTATCAACCGGTGATAACTCCTTGTTGAACCAAACGAACTTGAGAACTATCAACCGGAGATTACTCCTTGTTGAACCAAACGAACTTGAGAACTATCAACCGGAGATAACTCCTTGTTGTACCAAACGACCAAAAAATGGAGTTAACTCTTTGTTGCTGCAAACCTTTCATATCAAGCAGTCTAATCCTAGCCTCAATAAAGCGCGAAGAAAAGTTGAACAAACACATAATAAGTTCGTCAATTTCAATACTAAATTTGATTGAAGCATTCAGAGGCGTATTCGGAAAGTACGTACCTTTTTGTCAAAAAGAGCATACCTAAAACTGATTTTTTACATGGATTCCGCAAATGTGCAAACATATGTCGCAGCGAATTACCAAGTTTTCTGTACTTTACTCGTAGAAACTTCCCGCCAATAACCATAATTAGACTCCACAGAATTTTTATTTCCTTTTCCAAAAAAGGAAGTATTGTATTCGCGAAAAAATTTTCACTCAAAAATCGACCTTAATTTCTATTTTGCTCACCCCCGAATGAATGTTGAGTTTTTTTTCGACCCGACCACACGTGCAAATATACCTAAGAACGTAAACACACCCGAAATATCCATTTTGACGATCCCTGAGTTAATTACAACGAGTTTTCTCGTGACGTCTGTATGAACGTATGTATGTGCGTATGTATGTGCAGATGTATGTCGCATAACTCAAGAACGGTATGTCCTGGAAAGTTGAAATTTGGTACGTAGACTCCTAGTGGGATATAGTTGTGCACCTTTCCTTTTGGTTGCATTCGAGTATTTCTAAAGGGGTCTTTTGCACCTTTTCTGGGGGAAATCATTGTTAATTTTGATGCAAACTCAAGTGGTATTATAATTTGGCGGACACTTGGCGATATATCGCCAGTCTTTTGGTAGTCAACTTGGCAATTTTTCGAGCAATCGCGATAGCTAATTGTTTTCAATTGACCGTCCTTGGCGTTGTGGTTCCCTTTTCAGCTTGGACCGAGAGCCTCTGCAGCACGACTGCCCACACCGGCCTCTGCAGGCACAGCTCCTCTGGTCCTGACCACTGTCCCCCGGAATCCGCTTGTCCTGGGCGGTGGCGCCTATGTCCTACACATGCGCTCATACACTCACAAACACACACGCTTTTACACACATACACACACAAGCCTACGTTTATACACAAAGGTCTACGCACACATACAAGCCTACACATAAACGAACACGCGTCTACACACACACACACACTACTATACACACGAGGAGGGTCAGGCTTGGGGGGACAGGAGCCGTTTCCAGAATCAATAACTCCAATGAGTAGGGTCCTGTTGCAATTCGTGATAGCGAAAAACATAATTTGAATTCAAAATTTCAGAGTTCAAGTTATTATTATAAGTAATTCATTTTTTTTAATCTGGTTTTAATTTGTCCACTGTTGGTGATATTTAGAGAGTTAACTATTAAATCACATTAAAGTTGCAAATAATGGGGAAATAACATTTAAATTGGTGCCAAAAGGAAGTCATGTGATGCACACATGAGCTCGTTTACTTCATCTGAAAGCGTAGTCCGTGGGAAACGTCTATTTTCATAGATTTTTTCATTAACTATCCTTTCGGGGCCGTGGTAGCCCGATCGGTAGAGTGTCGGATTCGGGGCCGGAGGGTCCTGAGTTCGAACCTCGATGGCCGAAGACCCACCGTCGTCATTAAATGGGACTGGGCGACGTTAAATATGCTCGTGGTCTCAATGTCCTCCAAGTGAAACGATACCTCTGGGGGTGCTAGCACCAGGTAGCTATTAGCTCTTGGACTAGTTCTAAATTCTCATTAACTGTTCGATCCGGTGATGGTGCTGCCATCTATCGGTATATAAAATAATGGAGGCAAGGCACTTAGTATGCAGTCCTCGACATAAATACAGTTGTAGTCAGTTGTGACTCTGAATAGGAATAGGAACTATCCTTTCCAGATCATCGTTGACAGCAGAAGCCTGACCACTCCTAGCCTCATCGTGGATGTGTTCCGACCTTCGTTAGACATTCTAACCCTCTTTCTCATTATTCCTTCCCCCGTCGTGTATCACCCTAAATCATCTTTAACTTGGCGCTAAATTTCAGCCGGCTTCATTCCTTGGGTTCAAAAATTCAATTGTAGCACCACCTCTCCCCACCCCATTCGGCAGGAACGGTTTTTGTCCTAAACATTTTAAATGTGTTCCCCAAATTGAAAGCACAGTTTAAAACAACCAAAATGACGTCAGTTGAGCCAGTGAACATGCAAGACGAGTGCGCATGCGCGGAACATCGACCGCAGCGTTTTGGTGGCGGTGCAATTAATTGGTACTTACTTTCCGAATACGCCTCATATGCATATTTCAACCAATTTCATATGTACGAGGGGGGACGGACCCAAAAATAACCGGATTTTTGTTCTAAAATATTTATATATTAGTTTATTCACAAAATTTCTTTTATCTCCTTTAAAGTGTTCACCCTTAAATGCAATGCACTTGTTAATTCTTTTTTTCCACTGTTAGAAGCTCCCCGGGAACTCTCTAACTTTGACCATGTCCGGTGCCCGTTGCGAAGTAGTTTTTACAGCCTCTACATCATCAAAACGCTTCATTTTCGGATTTTTTTTCATCCTCGGGAACAGAAAAAGATCACAGGGGGCTAGGTCTGTAGAATACGGGGGTCGTTAAACGACTGGCCACCTCTGAGAGGCTAATTAGCGGTTAATAGTAAAGGTTGTGTGTACGGGAGCGTTATCATTGTGAAGGAATCATCCTTCCAATCGCCCTAGCGAGCTCCAATACACTCTTGTTTCTTCTAAATTTTCGACAATCGTAAAACGACCACTCTCGTTGATTTTTTGGCAGATTTTTTTCAACGTTTTCATCATTTTAGACGTTGAAGGGCGCTCAGAGCGAACATGATCTTCAACATTCACACTACCGCGTTTAAAGCGCCCAAACCACTCGAAAACTTATGTACGGCTCATAGCATCGGTCTTAAAAGCTTGTTGAAACATTTGGTAAGCTAATCCGTTGCCGACTTTTCAAGCAGGAGATGCAAAATTTCAAGTTTAGTTCGTTCTTTTAAATCTGCCATGTAATGAGTTCGCAGGCGGAAAGAAACAGCACCTGAGAAAACCAACCCTACGATCAGACGGTATCAATTTCAACTGACGCCACTTCCACAGCTGGTTTGTGAAGGTCTCTACTTGAGCCATCTAGCTGGAGAACATTCTACTACATCTAGGATTGGCATCGCACCATTAGTCCGGTTTCTTTTGGGTCCCCCCTCGTAGTCAGACATACCCCCTTGAATGGCTTGTCCGACTGTGCATACTGCCGTAATAAGCACAACAGTCGTAACTGCACTTTTCATCAAAATTGATTTACAGTCACCAGGTGGTTCTTTGACAATATTTCACCTAAATACAACCTTTTATGGTCATTTGTCAATGGGGAATATTTTAAAAACATTTCTAAAAAAGTTGCATCCGAATCAAATGCCTGGAGGCACAAAACTTTAAATGGCAATTTCTCATTTTGAACTCGGCTGCAGATACGACTTTTGCGCTTAGCACGGCAGTATAGTAAAACAAACGAGCTGCTTACTTTTCAGGTTTTGGATCCCGAACTTCTGTCTGTATTCGGATCGCATGAACTTCAATATATGGTCAGGTATTCCGCAATATACAAGGGCGGTGATGAGAGTTCCAGCGATGAACATTCATGTGAAACGAGAAGAGACAGTGTGTAAACGGCAGCACGATCAGGCATTCTGCAGTACACAGGTGTTCCCAGGTATCCTGTGGTGGAACTTTATGTGAAACTAGAGAAAATAGTGTAAAATGATGCATTGACAATTTTTATTTTAATACAGATCAGCAATTATTACTTATTGATGATATACATCATATTATTGTATTTCACACACTTGAATTGTTACGTATTACAAATATCCCGGAGAATGGAAGCTGATTTCCCCATTTGCTAAGATAATTGCAATAAAAACTTACTTATGAAACTAAGTACTATTTTGTTGTTGTTGTTCTACTGTTTGACCGCGGATTGTATGTAATTTGGCAATCTGCCAAGTAAAGACTATTCCATCTGAATGAACCTAGAAGGGGAGAAGGGAAAATAACGATGGGATTTTGATGCACGCATTTCATAATGACACTAGTGCCTTATTCATTTATTGCATTCTCTAAAATAAAATAAGGGAAAATAAAAATAGTTACCATGGAAACAACAAAAAGAGAAGAAAATATTTTCATTTCGTTCAGGAACGTAAAAGCAAACTGGTAAGCTCAAAACTTTGCTGTGAACAAATAAATCAATTAATTTTTGCCGTGAGAATATAGATCGAATATACTTCAGATTGAAAAAATTTTGCTGAGAGCAAATTTTCATTTTTACAAAACAAAGACTAAATAATAGAGAGGCAAAAGAGCACATCTGTAACAAACCAACTAACATCCCTATAAACTAATAGATACGTCCATTTCCGCCTATAAACCGGATATTAGCTTTTCCATGTAATCGATGGTCAGTCAGTACTTGTATCTACAGATCAAGCAAAGAAAAAAAAGCGCTAGGCTTTACCAAAGGTCGAGAGAAGAGGTGCTGCTAATACCAGGGTGCTTATTCCAAGCTCGAAATTCACCTTGCGAGATTAGTTCTGATCGTCTCACTAGATGGCGCTTTAAGGAAAATCGCAGTCTCGCAGTATAAATCTCGCAAGTTCGTATTCTAAGCTCCAAAAGAAGGGGAAAAAGTGACTTTTCGCGCCTTTACTTGCGAGCGAAATCTCGACTGCCGCGAAGTAGGTGAGATTGTACGATTTTTGTGATACAATTATGGGAGTTTGTTTTTCTGAAAGGTATTGGATCGAGGAAAACGAATTTGGATGATGCCAATTTTGGAAATGGTTCAGGAAGGGGGAGGGGGGGCTAAAACTGCCCCGGGGGGGGGGGCAAGTGGTTTTCTATTCAATTTGTGATACAATTGCGGGAGTAAGTTTTCTGACAGGTATTTATTGGCAGGAGGATAACAAATAAGGAATTAGGATTTTGCCGGCGCCGAAAATGGTGCAGGGGGCAAGGGGGGTCGTAACTGTACAGGGGGAGTGGTTTTCCGTTCCATTTTCGTGCCGCAAAAACGGGAGTTAGTTTTCCGCTTGCCAATACATTTCAGAAAAACTAATTTGAATGTTGCGAACACCGAACATGGTGCAGAGGGGGGGGGGGTGCAAATGGTTTTTAGTGGAATTTTTTTTATAAAATTACGGGAGTTGGTTTTTCTGAAAGGTATTGGCACGAGGAAAACGAATTAGGATATTGCCAACCCTGAAAATGGTGCAGGGAAAAGGGGGGGGGGGTCATATAATTGCACTGAGGGGCAAGTGGTTTTCCGTTCAATTTTTGTGACACTAAAACGGGAGTTTTGCAAAAACATTTTGCAGGGAAGAAGGGGTGGGGGGGGGGGGGGCAAAGTGGTTTTCGGCGAAATTTTCGTAATAAAACTACGGGAGTTGGTTTTTCTAAAAGGAATGGTATTGGTACGAAGAAAACGAATTAGGATGGGGCCAACCCCAAAAATGGTGCAGGGGGGGGGGGGGGGAGAGTTATAACTGCAAACATAAAATAGGTATATATGCAACATTTCTCGCTTTACAACAAATTTTCAATGCTTAAAAGACTTAAACCCACTTTCACAACATTATAATACACAAATATCCGAATTAAATTGCAGACACGTGTTTTGGAGACATTAAGAGCTCCTTTTTCAATGCAAAAGATGTCAGTTTATGAATAAAAATGCATTCTCGGCTAAGGTTGTTTATTTCCCTGGATTTCATTTTCTTTTAACCAAATCCATCACTTAGGAAATACGTTGGGCGGTGGGGGGGGGGGGGGGGGGATCGGGGACTTCCATTTTCAAGAAATAATGCATTTGAAAAAATTAAGGAGCGATGAATTTTCTACTCCCCTTTATTGGTTTTGACCGCTTGACGGCCTGCACAAATGCGTCTAGGGCAAATTATATAAAAAGCGTTCATAATTTTTATTTGTCTTTTGTACATTATCCCACTTAAAATTTAGTTGTTTCACAAAAGTACTATTTGTTTCTGAAAATTGTATGAATTTGAAGTTTACACAGAATATACAATCCCCCTTTTTTTTTTTTGCGTTTAAGGGGGGGGGGCGGTGACATCACAAATTACCGCCCCGTCTGTCACCCATGCTAGGTACACCACTGACGAATGTAATTTTTTTTCTGTCTTCATTTGCTGTAAAATCCTCCTCCCCCTTTTTTCCCCTAAATTCTTTATTTGTTACCTACTGTCATTATTCAATTTCAATTGAATTTAATTTGTAAGAATTTTTTTTTCTTTATTGAAATTTGATATTGATTAACTAATTACAAAAAAGTACAAAGCCTGCTAATTTCTGGGAAATTGTTTCCAAAATTTGATTTTCCATTTCGCCCCGATTGCTCCTTTTTTCATTTCTTCTTCAATTTAGAATCTTTCCTTTGGGTTGAACGTTTAAAGTTCTTTATCAGCTGAAGTGAAACGATGATTAAAAAATATTACTCCCTTTATGAATATTTTTCAATATACATTTACAGAAGCAGAGTATTTATTCATTTTAAACTGCTCTTATAACCAAGATTGCTGTTTTGACTTTTTAATCTTGAAGATAAAGATGAAATTATGTAATCATAATTACAAGTTGCTTGTTTTGAAAAGGAAATCTAAAAAAGTACTGTTTTGAAGATATCTTAAGATTGGGTCTTGGAAAACAATACCTAGAAAAAATGGATAAATAAATAAGGAATAATGAAGAAATAAAACTTTTTATTTAAGCATATGCTTATTAAATTATAATTTTAAAGAAAAAGAGAAAAAAACTGGAATATGTCTTTGATACTGAGATTGTTGCTATAATTACAAGTTACAACTGAGCGGGGGGAAAGGTTGGTTTTTACATTACCAATCCTAATATGGAAGATTGTATACTCTGTTATGACTGCTCTCATCCCCAAATGCTCAATTAGCCCAACAAACCTTTTACATGTTGCAGGGGTGCCCCTCCCCCCGAATATCGCAAAGACTCCCCCCTACAAAAGCAAGAGCCCCCCCCCCCCCAATAAACAAATACCCCTCAAAACACCACCACCATCCCCTAAAAATTTCAATAGCGCAGTCAGCGCCATAACCTAGCCCCCCCCCCCCTGCATTTTAGTGTTTTATATTCAATTTGAATTACCAGATTTTTTCATCAAGACTTTTGGATGCAGCTAAACCTTTCGCATTCGACACGAGACACGACAACAACATAATATACAATCCCCGATTACGGACTATTAATATTTCTTCGTCTGCATTTATGACAGTTAGGATTTTTTTTTTTTTTTGATATCATGATTTTTTCTAAAGTTATTATTATTATCATTATTTGGATTATAGTTTCTCGGGAAAAATATATTTCATACAAGACGTTCTTACTATTATAGATGGTTTTATATTATAAATCAACAAAATGTACGGTTATTTTTTTTTCTCATATATGTATTGGCTTTTTTCCCCTCTTCAATTTTTGTTTTAGACACAAAAATACTGAAATACTCGTATGCATAAAATATGACTTACCTTTAGCCCTCGGCTCATTTTTCCTTTGTGTACTATTTTGTAAAATTTTCGGTGAATTTATTTTTATGAATTCTGGATTTGCTTCTAGAAAATCTAAAATTATTTCGATGTGATTCTTTGCAACGTAAAACGTATTCTTTGAAGTATGAGCCATTAGCGTGCCAATCGTCAAAATTCGCGCCTTATCTTACACGGATGGAGCAAAACAAAAAGTATCTGCGCCTAAAGACCATTGGTTGGAAGAAATCACGTGCCTCCTCCCCTGCCCCCGCGCCGCCAAAACCGGCGAAAAACTCTTCCTCCCCCATCGCGGCTGGAACTTGGACTCGTCGCCACATAGTGATAAGAATTTTTTTATCTCAGAATTCCACTTTGCGAGATTTCTCGTCACGTGATCGGCTCTGACGTAACGTTTCGAACTCGAAGGTAGAAAATGCTTGGAATGACCTCCCAGAGTGTTTTATGTGGATGGCGCGTGCAGGAATTTTTCAAAGAGGGGGGGGGGGGGTCCACAAATGTAGGTTCAACATTCTCATATCATAACTCCGAGCACGCATCCAAAAAATAATTGAATTATCACTTAACAAATAGGAAAATCATTAATATAATAAATGTATTAACTACAAAAACAAATAAAATACCATAAAATACAAGAATGAATGTATTCACTTTTCTCATAGTTTAAAAATAGAAACAGCGAAGCAAAATCGTCATTATAGAACGATATATGTTCACATACAGTTACGATCTCTGCTTTTCTACCGGAATTAGTACTGGAAATAAAAAACTCATTCAAAAAGTATCTTTTATTTTATTTTTTTCTTTTAATTTTCTTTGAGCAAACAAAATTTTTATTTGATCTCTCTTTTCCTAAAGTCTTATGTTTACCTCAAAAATCCATTCCTTTCGCGATTGGTAGATAGCGACCTCATGATTCAGTGTGTCATGGCCAATGACATTCATTCTTAGGGATTGTATACATTAATTTTGAATTGAAAAATATTAATTTGTGCAAAACCAATTCGTTTTTTTAATTTTTTCTTGTTTCTAAGCATTTAACTCCAAATAGTTCATTATCTTGTTATTGAGTTAAAGCATAATTGAAATAAATTTGCATATTGATTACATAGGTCAATTCTTACGCTTGTGTGAATAAATCCGACTCAGAGAGAAAATAAATGTGCATTATACCTGGAAATATTAAGAAATAACTTTTTTAAAAAATACTACGCACTTTTCATAATGCACTCAAAAGGACAAAATAACTTTTCTGGGCCCGAAAGGACAATTTAAGAATTCCTCTAGTTTTCGAAAAGTCCAAGAAACCACCAACGAAGAAAAGTGCGGCTCAAGTCGTGAAGAGAATTTCTTATCATTACAAACTTTCAATAATAACTTTGAGTGTTGAAACATGCATTTTTTTCTTATTGGGAAAGTCTGGTTTGAAATGACTAGAACCGCACTTTTCTTCGTTTGTGGTGTCATTTTCTTGGAATTTTCGAAAACTGCAGGAATTCTTAAATTGCCCTTTCTGACCCAGAAAAGTTATTTTGTCCTTTTGAGTGCATTATGAAAAGTGCTTAGTATTTTTTTAAAAAAAATCTGTTATTTTATCCTTTTTAGTGTAAATGTATTTCAGAAATAGAATAATTTTATCCTCACGAAACTTCTTATTTTTTTATATAAATGCTCGGTACTAAAACGGAAAAACCTATATACGTCTCTAAAACTTTAGGCAGTTGGCACTAAAATTTAATCCTTGTTCCTCTCTAGTATTTATGCTTGCCAATTTCATTCCTGCTTCAGAGAAGCCTTGATTCAAAATTTTCATTATGATTGCTTTTAAAGTTATTGTTGCAAGGCAACAAAATTTGTAACAATGGGTTTTATATTTAAACATCTAATGGGGAAATAACACGAAATTTACCGTTTTCATCCTAACTGAAATAATAATTTTATTCTAGAATTTTAATTTTTAAGCGCTAAGTTGTACCTTAAGATTAAGCAAATCATTTAGTGAAATATCGAAGTCTCTAAGTGGTCTAATAGAAGAGATATAAGCAAAACCAGGCCTCAGATTTCTCCGTGACAATCAGGCCAAGTATAATAAAAGTGCTTTAAAATTCTCATGTACGATTTTTTTTTTCATAAAGGGAATTCTTATTTGAAGTTCTGGAAAGAAAATACGTTATTATTATTTTTGGATTTTTAAAACTATTCTCGGTTAGATTTTTGCTCCCGTATTTCCCTTTACTTTTCGCATTTCGTATGAAATAGTTTTCGTCTCTTCTTATTCGTCGCGACACAACTCAAAACTTCAAGTAGCAAAAACAATTTTAAAGTTTACGAAAGAAAATATTCAATTGTTGAAAAGTCGCGTCTTTAAAATTTAAGATGACTGCATAAGGTTTTTTTTCCCTCCAAAAATTTTAAGAAGTCCTCCTGAATAATTCTGTTTTAAAATACTAAGTTTTTTTTTTTTTTTTTTCAAATCTTTGTCTAGACAATTTTGAATTAGTTAAAAGTTGAAAAGAAACATATGCTCTCCTTACCTAAAATGTCCTAAGATATCTTGCTTACTTAACCAATAAGTAATAAAGCAATACCATGGATATAACATACTTATCAATAGGGTCGCTTCCAAAAATTTAAAAGTATTTTTTTTTTCTGAAAGAGCATGTTTAAAATCGTAGGATCTGACCATTATTTAAATAATTTATTTAAGTTTAATATTTTTAAAAAAATATTTTAATCGGTGCGCTTTTATTATTTATGCTTCTGTGGATGACATCGCAAATGATGAAATGCCATTCACTGTTGCCATTTACGGAGCAAAATATTTAATTCGCTTCTTAACTCACATGTATTGGCAACGATAGGGTTGATAGCAAGCGTAGAGCGCAATATTTAATTCGCTTCTTAATTATTATAACGTAGACACGTAGTAGAAAAATTAGCCAAAGTGCATCATTTGTGACGTCATCAAGACAGCGCCTTGTTTGAAAAATCGAACATTATATAAAATTAATTCAAAAATAACTGTTGGGGAAAATGAAAGTATTTTCTGGTCCAATTTTTTTTTCTATTGATTTCAGTGACTAAACGTAGTACTTTTGACTGAAGGAAAAACCCCATTGTCCAAATATATTTGATTCTTGTATCATAGTATAAATGATTTGCAAGTTTGAAAACTTAAGCTTTTTTTTCCCCCAACCTAAAACCCCATTTTTTTACCACCATTCAACTGATAGTTTTTATGACAAAATGTTAAACTAGTTTAAAAACAACACATTTCTAAGTTATTGAGCACAAGTTCAGTTTGACCACCGATCACCTGGAAAGGCAAACTTCCCATTTAAAGGCGGTAATGGACGCATCCATTAGGTTTCAGGGATGCTTTTGCAAGATGTTTGTTAGTCTCTGAATCAGGCAGTCACATTCAAATGAGCGGAACACGCGCATCAAATTTTTTACTTCTCAACCCCCACCTCATTCAGGTAGACTCGTCTTAACTGGATGTTTGCCAATTCTATATGTAGGGTGTTCCGCTTTAAGCTGCAAGACCTTTATTTTCGCAACCGTTAGTCCTAGATGGATACTTCCAATTGCAAAAATGTTCAAAATTAGATGAAGAGTTAAGGTATTGAAAGTTTGAAGCAAAAATTAAAATGAGTCAAAAATTTAAAAAAAAATTAATTTGAATTTTGACAACTTGAATTCAAATAATGTTTTTCGCAATCATGAGTGTGTGTATGTAGGCGTGTGTGCTTGTGTGTGGGGGGTATGTGTATGTGTGTGTAGGCATGTGTGTTTGTGTTTGTTGTGTTTATGTGTGTGTGTATGTTTTTGTGTGTGTGTGTGTGTAGTTGTGTATGTATGCGCGTGTGTGTAGGACATGGATGCAACCTGGAGACGGTCGACGGTGATGCTGCAGAGGGTGGCGGTGGGAAAATAAAATGATAGGAACGTCAAAAACAGTCAAATGAGAATAAGCAATCGTGATTGCTCAAAAAATAACTTTTTATACGGGCCCTAGATGCCCTAACTAATATTTAGAGAAATAATTTGCATTGAGAACTACTACTGACACAAAAAAATGGACAGTTGTGCGACCAAAACTCAAGGAGATAGTCCAGTTTAAAGTTTTAAGGGACCATGCAGAAGATGTAATTGGAACTTATCGCCCTTTCAAAAGAATGACAGGGCGTCAAAGAAAGAAAAACAAGGTATTCATATTTTTCATTGCTATTCAAAAATAAATGAAAATGATATTCCGTGAAACACACTACAACACCTCGAACAATTTTAAAAACCACACTCTGTATACACATATAATTTTAAACACTTGTTAAGGTATCCGACTGCGTTCGAAGACATTTTTTTGAAAAATAACCTGGACATTTTTTTAAATGTTATTTTTTAGCTACATATGTTTCAAAACTATGAAAAAAATGTAAAAACAAGCTTTTAAAATATTATTTTTAAAAAAATGGACAAATTTGAAGAAAAATAGCGAAAAAAACGTGTCTTACGCTAACAGCTATGGACAAAATTTGGTTCTAATCACACACAAACCCTTGTAATACATTTGTATGACATTAATGTGTGTTTTGCTCTAAAAGTTTTGCTATTTTTAAAAAAGTACTGAAATATAGCCGGACAAAGTTCCTATACTGGTATTTTTCCGTAAACAAACGCCTTTGTTTATACTTATCCGCATGAAAATATTACTTAATAATGAAACTCAGCTTAGCTTTTAGAGGAAAACATCAAGCATATTACAGGAAACTATCTCAGAAATTTTCACATTAATACTCGAATAACTTTTTGAGATATCATTGTTACAGTAGACAGCTTTCTTCAAAAATGTCGTTCTTCAGAAAACGCGTTTAAATGCAACTTCCGGTCTGGAGTTCAGCGTACGACTCTGTAATAATACAGCTATAACTCTAGTTGTAATTCACGTAGAGTAAAAATTAAGACAGTTTTGGAAAGTTAATGAATCAGACTACAAAATGAAATCATAAAAACAATTACGAATATTTCATTGAACATTTCGATTTTAACGCAGTCGGATACCTTAACTGCTACATTTCCCCCCAAAAGATGTTATTGACGGCAAGTGAAAAGTGGTGTAACAAAACGCTGCGTTTCATATTTCGGTGAATATTGATCGTACTATTTTTAAACTTTTTGTGGTGGAATTATTTTTCAATGGAGATTATTATAAAGTTAGGGGATAATATAAGTTAGGGGACCCGAGGCCTGTATAAAAAGTAAAATTTTGTGTTTTTTGACTTATTTTTATTACTTCCTTTTACAAAAAAGGAAGTATTGTATTCGCGAAAAAAATTTCACTCAAAAACCGGCCTTAATTTCCATTTTTCTCACCCCCGAATGAATGCCGAGTATTTTTTTCGACCCGATCACACGTAGATATATGCCTAGGAACGTACAGACACCCGAAATATCCATTTTGACGACCCCCGAGTTAATTACAACGAATTTTCTCGTGACGTCCGTATGTGTGTATGTATCTCGCATAACTCAAAAACGGTATGTCCTAGAAAGTTGAAATTTGGTACGTAGATTCCTAGTGGGGTCTAGTTGTGCACCTTACCTTTTGGTTGCATTCCGATGTTCTTAAGGGGGTTTTTTGCCTTTTTTTGGGGGGGGAAATCATTGTTAATTTCGATGTAAACTCAAGTGGTGTTATAATTTGTCGGACATTTGGTGATATATCGCCAGTTTTTTGGTCGCCAAATTTTGTCGCCAACTTGGCGAAAATTTTGGCGATTTTTTTTTGTTTTAAATTTGGTTTTAATTTGGCCACTGTTGGTGATATTTAGAGACTAAACTATTGAATCACATTAAAATTACCAATAATGGGGAAATGTCATTAAATTGGAGTAAAAGGAAGTCATGTGATGCACACATCAGCGCATTTTTACTTCAAACTTTCAATATCTTAACTCTGCATCTGATTTTGAACATTTTTGCAACTGGAAGTATACATCTAGGACTAACGGTTGCGAAACTAAAGGTCTTGCAGGTTAAAACGGAACACCCTGTATAATCCGTAGTCAAGCTGTAGGTAACTAAAATGAAAAATTATCATATAAGCTTTGTGCTATAATATGATTAAGGTGAAAAAACAACGTAAATAAAGCACAAATATAGGAGAAAATACAGCATATAGCTACTTTCAAGGCTACAATGGAACCTCTTCATCAGTGCAAAAAGCTCACCAACACACCCAGAGAACTGACACCAGAAGTCCTCTCGCAACTTCTGGTTGTGTTGGTGAGCTTTTTGCACTGATGAAGAGGCTCCATTGTAGCGTTGAAAGTAGCTATATGCTGTATTTACTCCTATATTTGTGCTTTATTTACGTTGTTTTTTCACCTTAATCTGTAGGTAACTACTTAATTTCTTAAAAAATACAATGCTGGCCGCTCAAAATCCGACACCAAGAAGGAGTTGTCACAATGAAACAAGTTTTACACACGTAATGGCAACACTGATATTAGAAAGTGAATCCAAAATGGAAGCAAAATGATCGTTTATCACATATTTGTTAAAAGATCAAGAATATCGTCATTCTTTTGCTTTACTGAACGCTCAAACACTTTTGAAACTTGGAGCTTATCTTTAGCTTCTACTTGCACCAAACAGAACATTTTTCAAAAAACCATTCTATGCTAAACCTGCACCCAATCGCATTTTTTAAAATCAAGATCGCAATTTTTAACCCCCGACACACAAAGGAAGGGGATTATAAGTTTGAGTATCTGTGTGTCTGTCTGTGGCACTCTAGCGCCTCAACGGATGGACCGATTTGGAAAAACATTTTTTGTTCGAAAGTAGAGTTGATCGAGAGTGTTCTTACCTAGGTTGCGTCTTCGGCTGACATTAATTAATGAAGATATCAATTAGAAACCTCTAAAACGTTATTTTCGATTTTTGCAGTGAAAGCATATTTAAAATTTTTAAAATTTAGTACCAAAATAAAGATTTTTTTTTTCTGCGTCTGATAGAATGTGTTTGGAACTTCCATGTTATAAGAATTCGAATTATAACGCTTTTTAAAGCAGATTTTAAATACGGCTAAGCCTTTAATCACGCGATTGGTAACCAAATTCATTGTTGGCTGACAAGGAAATTAAACGTAACGATTTAAAATTTTTATCTGTTGCCAGTTTCTATTTGTCAACAAAGTAAAATACTCGTAATTGATTTTAAAAATATAAAGCTTTTAAAATAATCTTTATTATATTATTATTATTACTAATAATAAAGCTGAAAGTCTCTCTGTCCGGAGGATGTCTGGATGTCTGTGACGCGCATAGCGCCTAGACCGTTCGGCCGATTTTCGTGAAATTTGGCACAAAGTTAGTTTGTAGCATGGGGGTGTGCACCTCGAAGTGACTTTTCAAAAATTCGATGTGGTTCTTTTTCTATTACAATTTTAAGAACAAAAATATTATAAGATGGACGAGTAATTTACGAAATTATTATAGCGTGGAACCCGTAACATGGGCGCAAGCCAATTGGAACGAGATACGAAATTATCATAACGTGGAACAGTAACATGGGTGCGAGCCAATTGGCGAGAAAATTCACCATACATTTGTAAATATACAGGCGAACCAAAAGACCTTTTAATTTTTCTATTACGGGCAAAGCCGTGCGGGTACCACTAGTTTTAAATATTTCCTCTTAATTCTACATTTGTGACTCAGTCGGTTTTTTTTTTTAATTTTTAATTTTTTGAAGGATTAAAATAATTTTGAGTACATAACCGAGTGTACATCACTAGCATACTTCCTAGTTTATTAATAAAAGAATGTCGCCTATGTAACCTATACATGTAAAATTTTAATGTTAAACGAAGCTGCAACTTGGTAACGTAAAACTTATTTCTGTTGGCAGCATTTTGGTCATAAAAAAAATGTTTTGTGCTACATACTATGTGCATTGAAAGTTCAAATAAATATTCGTCAAAATGTTAGAAATAAACTAAACTGGGGGAAGAAGTCCCTCTTTACTTCTAAAAATCCCATTTAAAATTTTGGTCTGGAAGGGAAGTTCCACCTTACTTTTTTCTCTAGTGTGAACTTCTGACTACCAAACGGCACGAACTTGAGGGTCACAGATTTGTAATTTGGGTAATTTGGGCCCAGAAATGCAATAAAGTTTCCTTCAGAATTACAATCTTTACAACTTTTTTTCCGCTATTTTGTTGCAGTATGAGATATTTGTATGCACTTACCTTTGAATTAATTACTTTGAATAGTAGTTTTTAAAAAATTGTTTCTCAAATTTAAATTGGATACTACTCTTAATTTCAATATTTTGAATGCTGAAATAACGTCGTTACAGGATATTTATCGTTTGCAAAGAAAACTAATTACTTCATTTTATACTAATCATCTGCTAGTAAAAAGTATTGATTGTTTGCAAATTGAAACATTTACTGGATATTTATCGTCAACTATCATACATGTTCCACAACGATAAGCAAAAAATAGGAGAGGGAGAAAAGCTCTAATTTACTGCACATGACACATTAAAAAACAAAAATACAAGATCATTTCGACTTTTCAAGTAACTTAAATAATGCACATAAATAACTAGATGTTTTCGCTTCCACTTATTTTACTGAAAAAAGATGCCAAACATGTTGGAAGATGAAACATAGCATCGAAGTAAAATTCCAATGAAAACACCACTGCATTTGTATGACCAAACTAGCAACTTTGGACCCTCATTGCAGCCAAACTAGGGCCTATGCAGTCAAACCGTTTTGCTTTGGCTCATGTCTAGTGGGAATGGACCTATATCTAGAATTTTGTCCCAATCCGTGACCCTCAAGGTTGTGCCGTTTGGTCGTGAGCATGAATTAGAAACTGGAGAAAGTAAGTCCGATCGTAGGTTTTAGAAATGCTGAAGCAAAGATTTCAAGTCACATGATTCAACGTCGACGAATGGGGAGACACGTTTTACGTGAAACAAGTAAACCCAATATTTTTCTTTCAAATAGTTCACGTGACTTCGAGTTCTTGCTTCAAAGAATTGAAGGCTTTACTCTCTGACCCTTTTATTCCTTCTCAATGGCGTGAATTCTGCATTTTGTATTCACTGTCTAATATTAATGTTGCCATAGCGTGTAAAATTTCGTTTCATGCTGACTACTCTTTCTTGGTATTCTCTTTATGTGGCCAGCAATGTGTTATACAGGCGTCAATTGTATAACACGGTTAATTCGTTCAGTGTACTATCAAAACCGTGTTATGCAACATTCACACTGCGTCCGCACATCCGTCACCGACGTATACTTTTCTCCCTAAAACCAGTTTTCGGCCGGCGTTGCCATGACAGCAAGCCGTATTGTGCGGGACCCGTCGACGGGACGAGAAGCCAGGAGGTCTAGTCTCTGCCCATACGTAAATAGCATACGTTAATCGTGACGTCATCGCACGAGCACATCGTATCGGACGCTAGCAACTTACGCACTCACCGTACGTACGGTAACTGCGGTAGTCTCTGCCCAAAAATACCGGAAGTTCGTTAATACTCACTGGGATAACGAACGTACGGTAAGCATTAAACCACGCCTTTCTTCCTGTCCCTGTAAGCCAATGGAAAATTAGAATCGTTGACATGAGAACGCTCAGGAGACGAGGCTAGCCTCAGTTGTTTTGTTTTGATTCTCCTTCCGACGTCTTCTTTCAATCATAGAAAGATGGAAAAAAAAATTATTGTTATTACTTACACCACTCGGGTACCCAAATCAGAAAAAAAGGGGCACAAAAGAAGAACCTTTTGACCTAAGAATCATAATGATAATAAAAAAAAGCATTTTTGTTGGAGTTTTTACCTTTTTTTTTTTTTTTTTTTGAGCATTCAGTAACAAATTCCTAAAATTTAAAATATCAACTAGCAAAGAAAACAAAGCAATGGAAGGTTCTAATTAAATTCATTTTTAATATTTCTTCATTGATCTGTCAATATGATAATGAAATTACAAAATATTCCTAATGTAGCGAAATATCATTCTTTGAAACATTATTTTGAATTGTTTTGTAAATTATCAAAATAGCTTTAACACTATAATATTTTTTAAGAATTTGGCTCAAAGTACTTTTGTGCCAACTCTCAAATAAAAAACAGGCCTTTCTGGCACCATGGACATATTCACCGGGGGGGGGGGGGCATTTGTCAATGAGTTTGAAAGTGTATACATCTTCTTTTAAGTACATTAAAAAAGAAAAATTACTGGTGTTGAGTTAATACTGCTATTACTTTAGAATTGCATTGCTTCCAAAATCTTGGGGGAGGGGGGGGGGGCTAAAAGACCAGTCCCCAAACTGTCCAAATTATGGCCCTGCCCAGGAGGACACTGAACTTTAATCTTTGGGAGGAAAAAAAGTCTTCAATTATTTGCCGAATGGAATGCCACAAATATTGTCGCTGAATGAGGATAATTTTACCTAATAAAACTCCTAATTTTGCTGAAGCGGCAAAAAAATTTATCGAATAAGGAAAATTTTGGGAGGTCACAACGACTTTGCATTGGGACTTTCCTGGGCCTGCCCTCCCCTTCCATGTTGAGATGGTGACACCCTTGTCTGGCTCTGATCTATAAATTTTAGGCCCCCCTGGCAAAAAATTAGCAGAGCCCCTAACTGGCTACTGGAGTTCTAAGCCACTGAAAGCCGGGGGACCATTTAGTATAGTGAGCCGCCCCGCGCTGCAGGTAAGTAGATCTGGAGCAGGGGTTAACTGAGCCCAGGCCCAAGGAGTTTAGAAACCCATCTCTCTTTAAGTATCCAATGAATGAAATTTAATTTGTATTTATTAGGCTTTACATATGCAATTACGAAAAGAAAAATAATTGCTAAAATGTTTTTCGTGAATTTCTTTCTATTTGTAGTTTGAAAATTAAAACATCATTCAGAACAATTTGCATAACAGATTATCTAATAGTCGATAATATTAATTTCTGTGACTGCCTGTCCCTAACCGCATCTCCTCTGAACTGGAAATGTCTGCCAAGTCAATACTGGTACTGTTGAATACATCACACTCTAGGATTCCCCGTACCTACCATTTTTGTTCTAAACTGTTGGATGGGGACCTGAAGACAGCTGTTTTTTGATCCAGGTCAGAAGACGAGTAATCTCTGGTCTAGCACTCCCAGAGGTATTAATTCTTTGAAGGACTTTGACTGCGACATATTTAACTTGCCCCAGTCACCATTAACAAACATGGAAGATCTTTGACCGGCTGACATCGGACCTTGGACCCTTCGGGTAAGCAGGGGTCCTCCCCCAAGAGCAAAAGCACCCCCCAAAAAATACCTCTCAATTTTCTTCCCCCCCCCCCCTCCATTAGAAATTCTATTGGCGCAGTCTGTACCATGACCCCTTCCAGGTGGGCACCCCTGAGTTAAGAGTCTGACACCTTACGAATCCGGCCAACACACCCCACCTTTGGATACGGGTTGTTAATCTCTGTATTTATTGCACCCTGTCTCACCCCTCTGAACCTTGAGGGGCCAGATATCCAGTACTGATTATGTCTTGAGGATATCAAAGGATGTCATGATACCCTAAAAAGCATAAAATCTTTGAGGCGGATGGCAAACGGGTTGGCGTGCAAAGCGAGCAGGGGAGTCGGGCCCCCTAATCTAAAGTATTTATTTCTGTGTCTATCTTCTCCGGATTGGCCGTGTCTATCTGTACCACTGGATACAGGGCAAATAGGGGAAGCCATTTCCACTCTTTAACGCCCCTCTAAACCTTTAGGGGCTTCCATTCCTGAGGATATTCTGGGATGTCTCGACACCCCTAAAATCATTAATAGTCACCTGCTGCAAGTGGCTTTGAGCGCCCACAGGTGGCAACCGGGGGTTGGCGAGCCAAACGAGCAGGAGGCAGAGCCTCTAAAATTCCGTTACAACTATACTACAGTTTGTACAGAATATGTTTTAATATTCCTTTTTATAATAAAATGACAGCTTAAATAAAGAAATTTGTTTGAAATCAGCCGAAAGTATACAAATAAAGTGCATATTGAAGAAACAACAATGAACATTGATGTAAATGTGCATTTATTGGTTCCGCAACTGTGTAAAATTTTGTGATGTGTATTATGGGAATGATGATATGTATAGTGAAGAACAGGAATTCCAGATCCATCAATTGGGTGGTAAGGGAACCCTCTGAATTTTAGAAACAATCAAATTTGGCACTATTGTGTGTACGCAGTTTGTTTTCTTCCTATATAATCTATTGCGCACAAATCTTTAGACCCCCCCCCACCCATGGAAAATTGTGAAATGAGACCCTACTGTAGCTCAAGGGAGTCCTACGGAAGTATACATGTGTACCTGAGCTTACAGCTATTATGTGCAAAGTCTATGATGGCTGCTGAGTGATGAATTTGCTGCTTTGAGTGTTCAACAAAAAGAAGCAGAAATATTGGAATGCATCAAAAGACAAGTATTTCAGGAGTCTTATACAATGTGTAGAATAGTTTAGATGCAAAGTTTGTCAAACTTTTTTTCTGACCAAAATGTTCAGATTAACCTCACAGCAATGAAACATTGCTTTCCATCAGCAATATTACCAGCTCATTTGCTCATTCATCATTATGGGATTACCAACTAATTTACCTCATCATTCGGCAAACACAACATCATTTTTAATTCCTAGTATTCATTTATATTTACTGATGGGAGTGAAGTAAAAGATCTTGCAGCTTGGCCCTAGAAACATTGTTGTTTATTTTATTTGTACAAATTAATATTATTCGACACGCAAATGGATCATATATCAAACCTATAAATAAATAAAATTCTCAACCTGACCGTCTCAAATTTCATGAAAGTTTCAGAAGCCCTACTCTCTGACATCTTAAATGTAACAGTAAAACCCCACCAAACGGCCACCCCACTGATGTGAACAATATTTTATTCTCCGATTTCAAAGAAAATAACATTGTTAAATCTCTGACCTGCGGACACCCCTCTATTGCCGACAAAAAAATTGTCCCATTAGTGTCTGTATTAGAGGGGTTTTACTGTATATAATTTTTAAAAAACTTTCATACATGATTAGTAATTAATTTCTGAAAGTTGTTAAAAAGCACAGCACTTCTTTCTAACTTGCTGGCAGTGCGTAAAATTTTATAATTCAAGCTTTATGAGAGCTACAGAGCTGTATTATAACTCACTTTGAAGAGAAAGACATGCACTTCAGTTGAATGTGTAACTTAAATACTTTTCGGAAAAAAAATCCCCTTTCCCAAAATTTTCAAATTAAAAAAAATTGAGAATAGTGTCATTTTATAAAAAAGAGCATGATTTTTACTGTATTTTAGTGAATAGGGCCAAACATTTTCAGAGTGGGACTACAACAAAATTTTAAAAAGTACATAATTTTAAAATTATTGGAATAAAAAAATGTTTAACTTACAAATCAGAGATGAAAGATAATGAAATTATCTTTAAAATGCGCTATTGTACAGCTCTGTAGTTCAAAAAAAAACAAAAAAAAACTTATAACTAGTGATGTGCTGGATCGTTAAAAGTTCAGATCTGCGGATAGGGATCACTAGTGTCTAGATCCGAGAGAACTACTTGTGGGTCAGTACACGCCAGAAACTGAAAGTAGATAAATTTTAAATCGTGGAGCAACAAAGAAATTGCTATTACTCGCAAGCATAAAGGTTTAACATTGAACTCAAAATTTTCTTTTATTGTGTAAACAAGATTATAACTCCTACTTGGAAATTCCTAACAAATATTCAACGCAGAAAATGTCATTCTTTCAACTAGTCCCAATATTTAAACGCATATATATAAGATCTCACTGTTCAAACTGCGAAAAACACTACGTTGGTTTTTAATTAATATCTTCATTAATTCATAGGTGTCCACCAAGGGAAGGTCAGACTACGGCATTGAAAATTTTAGGAGGGTTGTTTTCAAGGGTATTTTTCTCTGTTGTATTTGGGGAAGAGGTGGACACCCCTGGGTAATTAGTGTTACAAAGATGAGACCAAGCTAAGAACACAAAGGTCAAGTCACCTTTTGAGCGTAAAAAAGAATGAACAAAATCGTTTCATCTGTTTGGAAGCTACGATTCCACAAACACACACAAATATACATGTCAAACTTATTATCTCTTTCCTAATAGAGTCGGGGTTTAAAAATTAACTTTTTTAATTTCTGAAATGATACCTTATTTAACAAAATGAAAACACTTAACTTACATAGAATTTAAGAGTGTTTCATGCCTATCTATATTTAGAATTCAAATATGTGTTGAAATTTAAGAATATAAAAGATTTGTTTAAGATCTGGAAAAAACAGATAAGGATACACATCTTTATATTCCCTCGGACATCCGGCATAACACTAGTCAGGATTTTTTTAGGCCAATTTTTTGTAAAAATTATCCTACAATATTTGTTGCAACTGTTCTGAGCCCTCTCTGAACATTTGGGATGCATTCATTATAATACATTACAAAAAAAACCCCTGAATTTTTGAGACACAATGTCAAAATTTAAAATAGTGAAAAAATATTTTTATCTGAAATATTTGTGTTGTTACACATCAAAGTAAGGCATATGCAGTTTTCTTTAAAATGAGCTATTATGCAACTCTGAAGCTCCCATAGAACTTGAGTCAGGTATAACATTTCAAAACACTGCCGGGAAAATAGTGTTTAACAAACTCAGACATTAGTTACTGATCAATTGTGTAAGATATATATTTTTTTTTAAAGTTTATATACATTTGAGGTGTCAGAGAGTAGTAGGATTTCGCAAAGTTTCTTGAAAATCTGAAACGATCAGCTTGAGAATTTTGTTTATTTTATTGCTTGGTTTAAAATGGAATGACCCACTTACCTGTCGGAAAATAATTAATCTGTACAAACAAAATCAACAGCAAATTTCGTAGGGCCATGGTGCAAGATCTTTTACTTCGCTCTTATCAATAAATATAAATGAACGCTAAGAATTAAAAATGATGTTGTGTTTGTAGAACAGTGACGAAGAATGTACTCGCAAATTAGCTGGTAACCCTATATACAGGAGGGAAAGCAATGTTTCACTTCTGTGGCGTTAATCACTTAACTTTTGATCTATTTATAAAGTTTGACAAACCTTGCATCAAAAATATCCAACGCGTGTGATGATTCTTCAATACTTTTCTTTCGATAAGTTCCAATAGTTCAGCAAGTTTCATAAAACTCATTGCGCGTCGAATACAGCAGCCATCTTTGTTTTGACTCTTAAACGTACGTACGAAAGGTTTACGCCAGAAAAATCATGGCGTTAATTTACCGTACGTTCGCGTTTTGGCAGCTGCCTTTTGCGTCCGGTAAGAAAGGGCAGAGACTAGCGAATTTTGTTGCGTACGTAAAAGTGACGTCACGGGTGGGCGTTGCATGCGTTAAATTTTTACGTATTGGGCAGAGACTAGGCCTCCAGATATCTGACGGCTCTGACGTCCGTAGAGCTAGGCGTCGCATTTCATTGGTCTCCACGAGACGAACGCGCTCTTTCTATTGGGTGAGAGACTGACATGTGCCTTTTTTGCGTCCGCAAAGTATGAATGTTCTCCCTTTTCGGAAAACGTTACTCTGTCCGTTTTACGTGGCGAACGTGATGTGCGGACGCTGTTTGAATTACGCTTTATACGAGACTTTTTAAAAAATAACTTATATTTTACGCTAACTGATCATGTACATAGTAAACATTATGTCAATATATTCAATTCATTTCAATTCATTTTATTTCAATCAGGGAAATATATATATATATATACACACACACGTATACACACATATATATACACATATACATACATACACATACATATATTTTACAAATATGCATTTCACATATAAAAAAAAAAGAAATTACCAACAGAAATATATTTCTCTCTGTCGAATTGAGAATCCCTGATTGAGTAGATGGAAGTAAAGGCTATACAATAGCCTGACTAGCTCCCACCACTCAGAGAAGAGCTTAATTTAGAGCCAGTTTATATATCGTGTTATATATCGTGTTATATCGAAATAGTGTTTCGTGTAGTAGTGTATCGAAACCGTGTTATACGAGACTTAGAATTAATGTAAATCTAGGGATGTGTACCGTGTTATATTGAAACCAAGTTTCATAAAAACAAAGTAAAAACTTTATAGAGTTATCAACTATTAACAGAATGGATAAACAAAAATGAAATTAATTTTTTATAAACATAAAATTCGAGTTATATCAAAACCATGAAGTATTAATTCAAGTTTCGTACCGTGTTTTATCGAAACCGTGTTGTACAAGTACCGTGTTATACGAGGAACGCCTGTATTTTAAAAAATGTTCAGGTTTTCAGAAATTGGAATACATTTTGGATTTCTTCAAATAAAAGGAAATAAAGAGATAACTCAAAGTTGCTATGAGCGGAAAAAAAATAAGCGAGTTCAACTGAACCGAAGCCATCGTAATTTAGTAAAATTGCACTCCATCCTACTGTCAACGAAAGGTTTCAAGTCATCAAAGATCACCAGAAGAGAACAAGTTCAGGGGCGGATCCAGACAGAATTCTCGGAGGGGGCCATTTAGAAAAATACGATGCTTTAGAAAATTTTTGAATTTTACAACTATTAATATAGCCTATCTTTAACTAGAACATTTTTTAAGGAATTTTTACTAGACGACGCAAGTTTAACATCAAGACTGTAACCTTCCCAATAATTTACCTCTTTTCTTAACAAACGTGTGCATATATCGTTGCCTCAAAGTGGTATTCCTGTAATCACTACTGTGTTCTGAGGCGACTTTATAGGTCTTCTGACTTAAGAGGAAGCCAATATGAACCAACCGTAAGTACACGAACAAAGAAATCGACAAGCCAATCATCCGATTGCTTTGAAATTTTGTATGCATGAGTGTTTTGACCAGATATGCAAACGATTAAAATTTGGTGTCCAATGAATGAATAGTTTGATCTCCAGCGCATCGAAACTGCGCATCCATCAGATGTATATTAAGAGCAATTCTTCAACAGTTGTTAAAACTTTTGGTTTGATTGCGATTCAGATTACTTTTCAACAACTTAAAAATGCCTCGCCGCATGGTTCGTGCTCATTACGAGCAACTGTCAGAGTTTTAAAGACATCGTATCATTGGATTGAAAGAGGTCGAGTGGTCAGATCGGAGAATCGCTCGTCATTTGAGTCGAAGCGATGCGGCGATTCGAAGATGCTGGCAAGGATGGGTGGAAAATGTGTGAAATCTGTGTGAATTTGCTCATTGTCTAAACTATTGCGTCGCACTGTAATAGCCTGACTTCGTCCTGGTCATGCCAGATTTACACACAAACATCTTTTTTCCCGAGAACCTGCACCAATATGCAACACATGCAATATCAATCAGACAGTGTAGCATATCCTCTCTGTTTGCCCAAATTTTAATCATATACGTTTCAAATCTTCAATCAGTTCCATCCATCCTTAAGTAACTGCTAGGGGGACACACCACATCCTAAATTGTTCCCCCTCCTTCAGAACACTGGATTTTTTTCTTTTAATTTAGTGTTCGTCCTTTTGTCCTTGTTCGTCTGGTCTTTGTTTTTCTATGAATGTTTTAACGTTACTCAAAGCTATTTTTTTTGTTTGCTCTTTTGGCTTGTTAATCGAAATTTAAAACTTCAATAATGTGCTTATTTCGGCAAAATTTCTCAAAATTCTAGAAGTTATATGTCCTTTACTTCTTTAAAAAATTGTCTTCTTTAGTACCTTTTTTCTAATTTAAACAATCGTTTTGCGCAGTATGGCCTACTAAGGCTCTTCGTCAAAAAAACCTAATCTAACGTAATTTAGTTCATCTTGGTATCAGTGGTGCAAGGATGGATACAAGGGCGGGACGATGGGGGCGATCGCCCCTCCCTTGAGGGTCTCTGCACCGGAAAATTTTTTTTTAATGGAAGTTCTAAAACACAAGTGTAGGCACCTTTGACGACGTTAAGGAAAGGAATAGGGTTCGAATGTTCCTTTCGGAAACTTTTCTCAATTCCAGTTTCAAAAAGGCCATTTCAGACGATCTTTGGAAGAAAGGTTTTAGAACCCTTTCCCCGAGCATTTAGCAAAATTTAAGATTTAAAGACGCCGATTGTATGCAACTTGGGTAGCAGTGCGGTAGGGAATGGGTTCAGTGACCTTTCCTATCGTAAATATTCGAATTCTTCAAATCAAAAATTGCGCAGTTTTAGACAACCTTCGATCATGTTAGGGGGAAGTGGGTTTCAAAACATTCCCCCGGAATCACGACGAAATTGAATTCTAAAACAATTTTAAAATACCTCTTTCAATTGGAAAGGAAAGAAATAGGTTCGGGAACCTCGTCGGATAAATTTCTTTGTTTTAGTTGTGTTAGATAAAAATGATGTGGCAGCCTCCCTCCCTTCAAGCATGTGTAAGTCAGATATGGGTTAAGTGAAAAAATCAACCGCCCCCTCCTTGAGCTATTTCTGGATCCGTCCTTGCCATAGACTAATAATAAGAGTAGACCGAGCTTTCCCAGACTTGCTGATGAAAAAATTGGTTCATGGATACATCATGTGACTGGTGGAAGGCTTGGCGAAAACTTTGGCAGCATGGTTGCTAGATGGCAGGATTATCTATAGTTTGGCACTCGACATGTATCTTAAGACGTAATGTGTTTTTATTATAATATTTTTTTCCAAGTGCAGAGATTGAACTGTTTTTCTTTTAGTTATGCATTATTTTAAAATTAGTAATCAGTTTTTGATCATAGTTTTCAGTAACTTTTATTTCATTCGGAACTGCTTCGCCAGCGTTGGCGTAAACGTAATGGCGTAAACGTTTTGCGTTAACGCAAAAATGTACTAATCGGTAACTCAAATTGAAATTGTAGGTAAAAATCTTACCGTTTGCCGATTCTTTTTGGGCGCTTGCATCTTTAATTGCTTAGAGAGTTATTGAAATTGAATAAAGAAAATGCACAATGCTATCTAAACGAAAAACTCACTATATTAACAAAATATTTACAACTTAGAATAACAAATTTACAATCGGACTCCATAAAAGATCATTCTTCCGTGTTCCATCAATTCTATTTATTTTATTTCTCGCCGGCGTTGATCGTCTGCTACGATCAACGTCCGCTGTTGCTAGGATATCCACTAGTCACATGGTTTGGTTTATGAGCAGCAAAAGGGTTGCCATAGCTCGGTCTATTCTTATTATTAGTCTATGGTCCTTGCAGTGATGACGGTGGTACAGCGGACACTAAAAAACATAAAAGTACATTGATGCTTCGAAACGACCCCAGAGTTGATCCTTCGCTCTCCGGTAACTCTGGGTTTAAATCTAGCTAAGCATAAAGCTCTCAATCCGGGGAACAAATAATGCAAACGAAATTAAATAAAAGTAACGCGATTCGAAAGTTCTCCGTGAAAGTAATAGTTTTCAGTGCGGAATGTCACCTGGAGATGTGCAAACAAGCTTTCCAGATTTCGGCTGTTTCACACAACCGTTTCTGGAGTTAAGTACTTTATTTTTGTAACTACATATAACCAAACATCTATCCATATGTAATTTCAAAACAAACTCCAAACAATTTGTCTACGTATACTTCAAAATCCAACGATGATGGTATAGCAAGCAACGGTGTGTACAAAATTGGGCTGATTTTCATCATCGTCGTTTGGCAGCAGCGCACAAGTTTATTTATCCTCATATATATAATAGCGAATGATCGAGTAACCCGCGAGTTTCGACAATGAAACTCGAGCCACGGCATGATAATTTGATAATATTTTTTTGGTATTGTTTGACATGCAGGCAAAGGCTTTATTGTGACAAGGCTGAACTAGATCCGGTAACTGAACTGTTTTACCGGTAAGACTGTGTCATTTGAGGGGAATGAAGAAACGTAAAAATTGTCAAAAATCTACTGGAGTTAGAATTATAGTTTCAACTATCGAAATTTCACTGAACAGGCAATTGCTTCGTTTAAATGTAGAAGCAATTTTCACCCGTCAAATTTTGACGGGCGATTTTCTAGTTAATGTAGAAATCACGAAATATGAAGGAAAGTGATACCAATTTATAAACTCGTATCCGTCTTGACGGAGGAGACCGTGGCAAACTTTTCAACTTTTTGTCACTAAATCTTTGCATCTATTATTTTTATCTATTTTAAGGTAAACACGACATCATTGCATTTCCTATACGTTTAGCTACAAACTTGCACAATTATCTTTCCCAAAAGTAACTACCGTTTTGACAGTATAACTGGTTATATCTAATTATATAAAGTTGTGAAATGCGTTCCAAATGTAAAGAAAGTTTTCCAGCTTATTGAAATCGTAAAGAGGTTAATTTTCGTGAATTTGAACGTCAATGTTAATAGTACGTCGCAGATCAATACATGCATCTTTAAGCAGGGCCCGACTGAACAAAATAAATAATTAAATAAAAAATGAGACCCTAGGCCCACAATAATTTGGAGGCCCCCTGACGACCCAATAGCGAAATGCAGTGGTTGATACAGACTGCCGTGCTAAGTACAGATGAACCCAGGTAAAGCGGTTTGATTGCATAGGCCCTAGTTTCGCAGCAATGGGGATCCAAAGTTCCTAATTTACTTCCAGAAAAGCAATTGTTTTTCCTTTGAAATTAAACTTTCTTACCCTATTCTTGCTGTTGCATTGAAGTGTCACCTAACTAAATGCATGCACAACATGAAATAAATCCCCCCCCCCCCCTACATTGTACGAACAAGAGACGCGAAAGATGTCAGGAAAGCAAATATTGTGTCAAAGTTTCAAATTCCAAAGAAAACGCTATTTCAGTGCTGAAGCCAAACAAGCAAACTTAGACCCTCCATGGAACCCAATTAGAGCATATTCACTCAAACTATTTTTCCTGGGCTCATATCTACTATGAATTGAGCCAAATCCAGAAGTTTATCCAGATTCATGACCCTCAAGTTTTTGCCTCTTGAACCAGACTCAGTTCCAGGAGTTCAGAATTGTAACAGCGTTTTCATTCGAATTTGAAACTTTGACACAGTATTTGCCCTCCCATACAACGTAGGGTGTGGGGGGAGGGGGAATTTAGTCTTTTTTTTTTTTACGAATGCATTCTGTTAGCTGATACTGCAATGCAATTGCAAGAAATGGGTTAAAAAAAAAGTTAAATTTCAAATGAAACACCATTCTTTTCTGGACTCAATTACCAACTTCGGACCCCCTGCCCCCACTGCAGCCGAACTAGAGCCAATGCAGTCAAACCGCTTTAGCTGGGTTCATATCTAGTGCGAACAGAATTTCGTACAGATCTGTGACTCTCAAGGTCGTGCCGTTTGGTAGTAAGCTAATTTCGGAAGAACTATTAAACTCAGAATTTTATTTTTTGCTGAATATGTGTTCATTTTAGTGCAATTGAGCCTCTCATAACAGTAAAACACGTTTCCATATTCTTTCTTTTTAAATCTTGTTATTCTTGTTTAACCTAACTGATGGAATTTCGAAAGAACTATTAAAATCAGAAATCTATTTTTTGCTAAATTTGTGTTCATCATTTAGACGTAACTCCTAGTGGAGTGTAGTTGTGCACCTCCCCTTTTGGTTGTATTCGAGCGTTTCTAAAGGGGTCTTTTGCACCTTTTTGGGGGGAAATCAATGTTAATTTCGATGCAAACTCAAGTGGTGTTATAATTTGGCGGACACTTGGCGATATATCGCCAGTCTTTTGGTCGGCAAGTTTTATCTCCAGCTTGGCGACAAAATTGCGGTTTTTTTTAAAAAATCAGGTTTCAATTTAGCCACTGTTGGTGATATTTAGGGAGTGAACTATTGAATCACATTAAAATTGCCAATAATGGGGAAATAACATTAAATTGGTGTAAAAGGAAGTCATAAGATGCACACATCAGCTCGTTTTTTCTCAATTTGTTGCTGAACCCCTAAATGAATAGTTGACTTAATTTTTATTGGAAAATGATAACTGGAGAACTGGAATATAAATTTTGTGTGAAAAAAAATTCCAGAGCAATTGGTCTCTTATTTCTCTAGAAATCCGTAAATATGTGATTTTTTTGTAAGTGTCCGATACTTTTGGTCATAGTGTATCTTTCATTTAATGTTAAATTTCCACTAAAAATGTTTTTACATATATTATATATGTTCCACAAGAAATCCTATTTGTCACTGATTGTTAAATTGGATGAAAGTCGGGTAATTTCACTACCTTTGTAAACGCGTCCTATGTCTAAATATGGTCAAGACATGCCAAATAGTCAGAAAGGAGTACTTTACCTTTTCAAGCTTAGTGTTAAATAAACCCTTAAATTTTGTTAATTTCCTAGTTTCATCTCAGAAGAAGAAGCAATCGTCGCTCCATCACATCAGAAAAGCGGAAAGAAAAAAAGAAACGTATTAGTAACATGCTAAGTTATAAAATATAATATAAACTACCAGTAGTTATAAAATCTATAATATAAACTACCAGTGGCGGCTAGTCTGCAACGATTGTGGGTCATTTTTTTAAGTATTCCCCAGAAAAATCAATAACAAATATTGATTCTCGATTAAGTTTAATCAAGCAACCAATGAAGTAGTGAGAAGCAAGGGGATAAAAGTGCAAAAATTAAACATTGCGAGAAAACCAGTGCAAATGGTAGGAGAAATTCTCCTCTGGTTTTCGGGAAAGAGAATGTTAGTAGCCCTGGTAGGTGCTCCAATGCAGCATGCTTTATAGTCCGGGAGCCAGGTACAAATTTGGTCAATCATTTCCTCTCGAACGATAATTGGTGGGAGACATCAGGGAATGGTATCAAAACGCCTCGTGAAAGTCAGCTGCGTGTCCGTGAGCGGGATGGGCGGCGGTAGTATCCCAATCATGTAAAAAAAAAAATAATTAAAAAGTCAATCATTTCCTCCCGGCTGAAACTTTGTCAAATTATAGTTAAGACACTATCTCGAAGGAAAATACAAAGTCAGCTGACGTAACGCGGTGGGCTATGAGTCAGCTGGTAGGTCGAAATTGAAAAAAAAATCAATGATTTCCTCTCGGCTAAGAATTTGTCTGACGACAGCTTATATACAACTATGAATAAATACACAAGTCAGCTGTACCCTGGTGGAAAATGGTCAGCTGGTACATTGAAAGTTGAATAGATTATTTCAGAAAGCGCGTAAGTCCAATGGATTCCCGTATTAGATTAACTTTCCAATGAAAGTATACCAAGGATCTGACTGAACAGAAGATGCGTTTTACTGAGTACTTTAAAACGTCCCTTTGCTTTTCACTGCCTCAAATGAGGACTTAAATCGCCGTGGGTAGGTAAAGGGCACTATCTGCAAAATTTAATTTTTCTTTTTGCCATTTTTTGTCATCTATTGTACTTAGCTTTATTGTACACTAGTGGCACCCGCACGGCCTTGCCCGTAGTAGAAATTTAAAAGGTCTTTTAGTTCGCCTGTATATTTACAAATAATGTATGGTGCATTTCTCGCCAATCGACTTGCCCATGTTACAGTTCCACGTTATGATAACTTGGTAATTTACTCGTCCATCTTATAATTTTGCTCGGAAAAATGTTCTTGTAATTGGAATAGAAAAAGAACAAAATCGAATTTTCGAAACATTGCTTCGAGATGCACCCCACCCCCCTGCTACAAACTAATTCTGCCAAATTTCATGAAAATCGGCCGAACGGTCTAGGTGCTATGCGCGCCACAGAGATCCAGACAGGCAGAGAGAGATCCGGACAGAGGGATATCCAGACAGAGACTTTCAGCTTTATTATCAGCCAAGATAAAGAAGCTTGCTTGTTTGGTTTCTGCTGTAAATACTGCAGGAAAAAACTTCAAATACCAGCATTTCCCTATTTTTAGAATGAAATCCAAAATTCACAATTCTTCAGTTATCTCAAAAACCCATTTTTGTAGATACTGCCATGTACCTTCCCCACGGCATTGAAATACAGCTAATATTTGTTACACGTTTTTAGTTCCTCTTAGAGTTACCCTGATGCTGGGAATGATTCATACGTGCACATTTGAGTAGATGCTATGCAAAAGCAAACAAGTATACTTTACAAAACTTTCGGCGGAACACAAAAACCTATTATTTAGCTAAATCTTTAGTTTGAAGAAGGGAACAAGCGCCAACACCATTCCCCTTGAACTTGTTCCCTTCTTCTAACTACCGGACTTCACACCAACAAAATATTGTTAATATTGTCCGGTTTGTACCTAATGTTAATATCTTACATCATGTTTTAATAAAAATGTGCTAATTATTTAATTACTTAACGTTAACCCGTAACAGGGGAGGTGAAAAAGTAGGACGTAACAGGGGACAGTGAGGTCTCAGAGACCGCTCTACTTAAAAAAATTCTTAAAAATCATGTAATTAAGATACAGTCCTGTAATTTACCTTAGATTTTCTTTGAACTTTTATTAGCACGGGGAAAAAATATTTTTTTACTTTGAATCGAAGTATACCTTTTCCGAGGAAATTTTGCTAGAATCTTAAGATTTTTCGAGAAAGTCATATGCTGCAGTAAATAGCTCACTATTTGTAATAAAAATTAATCTATTATTTATTAATGATTTCATTTTAGTTGTTTAATATATACAGAAGATTTTAGTACCAGAAAATTTATTATATCAAGTTACGGGAAAATTTTGACAGCCCTTTAACTGCTAGTATTTCGCGTCGTATTTCGAGAAATAATTTAGTCTTGATTGTCTCTAGAACATCATTGCGTAATGTTTGTGAACATTTCAAACAACTCTCAACCTCATATAGAATATTTTGCATCCCTTCCACATAACGCGTATAAGATTTAATGAACCTATATCCGCGGTTTCTAACGTTAAGAGCCATGTCTACAACTGTCGAAAATTGTAGCACTGAAGGGCTGGTGCGGTCTCACAGACCGCTTCTAAGCATGCAATGAAATTTAAATCAATTGCACTTACCTAAAGATACTGATAAGCAAGGAGGGTGTTCGAGGACACAAAACAAAAAGCTATTGGGAAAACCCATTGAATTGAACTGAAACAAGGGTGATCGGATGAACTTTTGAGCGGATTGTGAGACCGCACCTCCCTTGTTAAGGGTTAAATATTGGATGCGTTCTTTTTTGCTTGAAATAGGTGGTCTATATGTTTTTCTTTTTGCAAAAACTAGGTTGAGATACGTCATCTTTTGCCAGAACAATCACAATTTATTTAGTAACCCCTCCCTCCCAAAAAAATTAACGTAATATATAGCCTGATAGATTCAATTTTAAATCTAATCTGCTGCAATAGCTGCTAATATCACTAGCTGGTGATTCAAAGTTAAACATGCAAAATACTCTACAAAACCTAACCTTTTTTTACCTGCAATGTTACATCAACAGAGTTGTTGTATAACTTGAAAAGTTTTAATATTAAAATCAGAATGCAAATAAATTCTCTTTTGCGATTATAATGACTTTTTCGTTTTTTTTTTTTTTTTTTTTTTTTTTTTAGCTTTTTCAAAAACTCTTCAACAGAATGTTTCCCATTACAGGGATTTTCTACTAGTTAAATCAAAACCACCATCCTACTCCTCTAGATTTTAATTTTTAATCAACTTTTATAGCTCTATTACTTAAACTTGTTGGTTTGAATTGAATAAGGTGCATAAAAAAAATGTACACGCTGGAATTACTTTTCCGTTCCTGTGTCCTGTTTGCATTGTGGGAGTCATATGACCAAACTACAGCTTCCTATTGGCTGAAGCAGACAGCAGTGGATTTGTTCTTGTTTTCTAAGGACACGACATGTGAGGGTATGTTCTTTTATACATAGAACATGCGTTTTCAAAGCTCTAAAATAAGAGGACGGACCTTTTTTGAGGCGAAACCAACTACACTACCGTATAGGAATGAAGCTGACAAATAAAAATCATTCAATGCCTCAATTTTGCATTTTCGTGGATATGTTTGCTTTTCCATGGCACCCCCCCCCCCCTTTATAGCTTCAGTTGCCATCAGAATGCGCAATTCAGTTGCAAATATTAGGGAAATTAACATGAAAGGTTAGTGTCATCACTCCAAAAGCCGATGTTAAGCTCCATACAATGTTTCTGTGGCTCAAATGGCAGTCTATTCACTTCACCACGGTGTTGCCCTACAGCAGTGGAGGGAGGAGGGCATCTTAACACGTCACTAAGAAATCTTATAACCCTGACTTCAGAAACGCGGCCCTAATTGAGCAGAACATTATGTCAAATGCTCCAATTTTTATCGACATTGATGTATCTTTGTTTCCAGTTTTTCTAACCATCAACTGCTTTTTAAAAATTTTTATTCAATTCAATTGTTTTGAAGCAAAGAGCACTCTTACATTTATATATGAGGCAGTGATAAGCAAAGGGATGCAAATGGCAAAATTAAAAATTTGGAGATACCCAGTACACATGGAAGGTGAACATCTCTGTCTTGGGGCAAGAGATGGCACTAGTAGCCCTGGTAGTTGCTGCTATACAGCATGATTTAGAAGAAAAAAAATTCAATGAAAGCCAACCTAGGATGTTATCTTTAAACGCGTTTTGCTCAAAACTTGAAAATTTCCACTTACATCTCTTTGCTTCTCACTGCCATATGTGCATTGATAATTGTACCTTATCTACTTTACCGATAGAAATAGGATTTTTTTTTAAACCAAAAGCACCTCAGGCAGAAACTGTAATAGCAAGTTCTAATTTTTTAACCGACTTCAAAAAGGAGGCGGTTATCAATTCATACCGTATGTATGTTTTTTTTTTTTTTGTTTGTCCACTCATAGCGTCTCACCTAGTGAACCGATTTTGATTATTCTTTTTTTAATGGATAGGGGATGGCTCAACTTAGGTCCCATTGCTTTGTTTGACCATATTTGTTCTTTAGAAAAGAAGTTATGGGCAAAAAACAGTAAATTTTATGCAATTTCCCTATTAAATAATTTTGTAGCGAAGTTCGCACGTTTCATCCGTGGGTAACGGTGGCTCAGTGGTAGAATTCTCGCCTCCCACACGAGCGACCCGGGTTCAAATCCCGACTAGGACAAAGTGAATTTTACTAAAATTTCATTTCTACTGTTTCCCGTATTTTCTCGAATCTTCTATTAATTTCTGTATCTTTCCAAGTCTGGAAAGTTCCAGCACTTTCTCAAGTTGTATATAAGGAGATGTAACGTTCATTCGTGGTTCTGAATTAAGATCTCGAGTTGAGACTAACGAGTATTCGCTTCATTTGGCTTTCACATTGTCTTCGCTATCTTCATCTACGCGACAATATGAAACTCATTGTTATAAAAGTTTGGTGCCATATAACAGTAATATTAATAGTAATTGTAATGATAATTTTGAATGAAGGCTTCTCTGAAGCAAGCATCAAACTTCTTCAAGGGATATTTCGATAATGGGGAATCTGGCGCTGTCGTCTCATTTTTGGCGTAAATAATTTTATTTTAGTAACCCTGCTGATTTATAGTAACCCTATGTGAATTATCAAAATCTTCCTTTCTTCAGTGCTATTGCTCCATAGTAGGGGTAAACCTAACCTGGAAGCGAGGTGATGCAGTGATTAGGATCTGCTTAGCCTTCACAATGCTACCATTAGGTTTGACTCAACTACTCTGTAGTATTTTTATCGTTATCATCTATGCCGATAACAGATGATCGGGGCTAAGTAAGAAAATACAGGATTGCATCATGAGCAACTTAGATGCTGTGGAATGTAAATTAGTTAGGAAAAACGTAATATTTAAATGGTTATAATTAAATTTACTACGCATGATTTCCAGAGAGGAACAAAGATAAGTTTTTAGTGCCAATCGCTTAAAGTTTAACGCGCGTCAATAGTTTTTTTTTTTTTAGTATGGCGCATTTTTAAGAAAAAAATGTGAAGTTTCGTGATGGTAACTTCTTATTATTTCTGAAATACCTACATTTACACTAAAAAGAATGAAATAAAAAAATTTTGAAAAAAAAATAGAACCGACTTCAAAATTGCTCTAAAAAGTGAAAAATAATTTTATTCTTTAAACACCATCGATAATGCTTTTAAACATAATTTTTGAAGTTGGCGCAAAAACGATAGATAAAATCATTCACAGCCATAACTCAAATACAACTATAAATTTAACCAGGACCAGTTTCTTCACTATCACATACATTATGCATTGATGACAGCATATTTGAATAGCGATATAAATGTTTCGTTCGTAACTTTGGATGCTTTTCTGAAAAAAAAATATGAACGAAGCATGGTTACACTGGATTTTACGTTTTGTTTTTGCGCCAACTTCAAAAATTATGTTTAAAAGCATTATCGATGGTGTTTAAAGAATAAAATTATTTTTCCCTTTTTAGAGCAATTTTGAAGTCGGTTCTATTTTTTTTCAAAATTTTTTATGAAGGATAACCAGTACTATATTTTGCTGGGGTCTTGGAATGGGAAATTAGTTAAGCCCAGATCAATTCGAATGAATAGAAGAAATTTGAAGAAACTTTTGATTGTATTCGCGAAAAAAAATTTCACTCAAAATTCGGCCTTAATTTCCATTTTGCTCACGCCCGAATTAATGTTGAGTTTTTTTTAAACCCGACCGCACGCAGATAAGTGCCTAAGAACGTATAAACACCCGAAATATCCATTTTGACACTCTCCGAGTTAATTACAACGACTTGTATGTGCGTCGCATAACTCAAGAACGGTATGTCCTAGAAAGTTGAAATTTGGTACATAGACCCCTAGTGGGATCTAGTTGTGCACCTCCCCTTTTGGTTGCATTCGGGTGTTTCTAAAGGGGTCTTTTGCCCCTTTTTGGGGGGAAATCATTGTTAATTTCGATGGATACTCAAGTGGTGTTATAAATTGGCGGACACTTGGCGATATATCGCCAGTCTTTTGGTCACCAAGTTTTGTCGCCAACTTGGCGATATTTTTTTTAAAGTCTGGTTTCCATTTGGCCACTGTCGGTGATATTTAAAGAGTAAACTATTGAATCACATTAAAACTGCCAAAAATGGGAAAATGACATTAAATTGGGGTAAAAGGAAGTCATGTGATGCACACATCAGCTCGTTTGATATAAAAATTACCAGCTCAAGAAAATAAGGTTAATAACCAGAAATGCTTTGCTCATTTACGCATTGAAAATCTTGACAAATTTGCCAGAAAGTTTTACATTTTATCTGCATAAGCATTGTTGTGAAAGGGGGGACTCCGTGGCTCCTTTGAAGAAGCTGTCATCTAGCCCGGGATCGTGGGTTCGATTCGCGCCGGTGCCCTGGGTGTTTTTACAAAAAAGGAAGTATTGTATTCGCGAAAAAAATTTCACACAAAAATCGACCTTAATTTAAATTTTACTCACCCCCGAATGAATGTTGAGTTTTATTTTTCGACTCGACCATACGTGGATAAGTGCCTAAGAACGTATAGACAAGCGAAATATCCATTTTGACGATTACCGAGTTAATTACAACGACTTTTCTCGTGATGTCTTATGTGCTCATGTATGTCACATAACTCAAAAACAGTATGTCCTAGAAAATTGAAATTTGGTACGTAGGCTCCTAGTGGGGTCTAGTTGTGCACCTCCGCTTTTGGTTGCATCAGGGTGTCTCTTTGGGAGTCTTTTGCCCCTTTTCGGGGGGAAATCATTGTTAATTTCGATGTATGTAAACTCAAGTGGTGTTATAATTTGACGAACACTTGGCGATATATCGCCTGTCTTTTGGTCGCCAAGTTTTGCCGCTAACTTGGCGACAAATTTGGCGATTTTTTTAAAATCTGGTTTCAATTTGGCTATTGTTGGTGATATTTAGAGAGTTAACTACTGAATCACATTAAAAATGCCAATAATGGGGAAATGACATTAAATTGGAGTAAAAGGAAATCATTTGATGCACACATCAGCTCGTTTCCTTCTCTTGCGCTGGAAATATTTTCTGTGTGTGTCCGGGGGAAAGGCGCCCTGCACGCAATCTTCTATGCATGTGAAGCTGTCTAGTTTCTGTATAAACAAATAAAATTGTCGTGAAATCATCAAAGAGAGAAGATCTATGAAAGTAATTCCCTAGCCGCCACTGGTGATTATACAGAATAAAACATGCAGTAAAATTAAACACCACACCTATTTTCAAACACATAGAATCTTAATTTTTATGTTATTCTTATTTTGGGCAGCATTTCCTTAGTTTAAAAGCAATCAAATAAAATTTAGAGATAAAGCAATTTTCTTTTCCTAAGCGAAAAGAAACACAATACGCCCGAAATATAGACTTCAAGTACTGCGGGAAATTTAGATATGACACTCTTAAAGTATCATAATTACACCTCACATGTTCAATACTGCACCTTATTGACATTTCTGAGTAATTAGATATGAGCTGAAAACGTATAAACGTAAAATTTTTAGGTTTTAAGTTTGTATCTGGTCCACATGGATTATCACGTTTAAGCCATTAAACATGCATATGTTAATATGCATGTTAAATATTTTTTATTGGGTTTTTAGTTGATTTGGCATTATATGGTTAAATATTTTTTTAAAATTTAGAAATTTAAACTCAGATTTATGATTTCAGCTTATAATCACATTTATCCAACAAACCTGCTACACATTCAAATCATTAACGTATTTTTTAACATTTAACTTTTAAAAAGTTAACTTTAAAAAATAATGATTATAATGCATGCTTTTCCGCAGCGCCGAACTAAAAATATAACGTTTTCTACAACAACATAAAAAACATAGAAAACTTCTGAAAATTAGCTTTGTCTTCTAGAACAACAAAAATAAATCTTTACACTCGGTGCTTTTGCATGAATGACTCTTTTTTATGTGATTATTTTCATGATTAGTGTAATGAAATAAATGAAACGCTTATTCAACTTGATCCTCTGCCCACATCTCCGACAGGTGAAAATATTTTTTAGCTGCAAATTGACGCAAAGATCAAATTCGTGATTAAAAGGAAGAATAACAGACGACGAAATGCCAGATGACCTTTCCGACCGTGAGGATTGGAACACTCGACGCACCCGTAACGCTGTGCCCATAAATAAGCAGTCGGGTTCAGAGGCACACTTTAGATAACTGAGCAACCACACGGTTCCCCCGACCAAATCGTCGCTAAAAAGACGAATGGGCGTATCCCAAAAAAAAATCGAAAAATGAGTTATGACCACCACAGAATTGTCCAAAGTCGGTTTTATAATGTGACCAATGGCCGTATCTCTACAATAAATATTAAAAAAGTTACAGTCCCTCACACTGGTGGCGGTTTCCAAGCGATATAGTAAAGTGGAAATCTTCAAATCGCTTTTCTGCAAAATGCTTAAAAGCGAGATACGCCCATGCGTCTTTTTAGCGACGAAATTTACCATTTCAAGAACACGAAGGTTGAAGTTCTCACTCTTTAACTGAAAATAATGCATTAACTCCCACTTGGGGGAGGAAAAAAAAATCCGCAGTTAGCATGACGTCATCGGTTTAATCACCGAACAAGCCACATTTTGAGTTTCAATGGTATCGTGAAGCTCAATGTAAACTATGTGCAAACCACTTTCGGTGGCAACCTCTCCCTAAAGTTAAGAAAAATAATTTTCGTTCTATACCAGGGGAACCTCGAACTTAAATTTTAGGGAGGCCGGAAATTTTTTAATATGTCGAGTAAAACTCGAAATTTTGATGAATGATGACGATTTTGCCATCTGGAACTAAAAACTTTTTCGAATGGAGCTTCAAATTTTGCCGAATCTTCAAACATCTGCAGAATAAGGAAACGTTTGGAAGGTCACATTGACCTCCCATAATCTCCCATCTGGGTGCGTGCCCCTGGTGACTTTTAAGGCAAACAACTCAGGTATGGGATGGGATTTACGTTTACGTTAACATTTATCCCACAAACAGCAAACAAACTACAGTCGAGCTCACATTATGAGATAACCAAGTTGCCACAAATAATTATTCTAACAGGCTGAATATTCCATTATGTAGTATCTAAATGACAAGTGAAAACGGTTTGGTACACAGCAAATTGGTTACACTATGGGGAATATTCTCTTAACTGATATTCCAATGAGTGGACTCGACTGCACTTTCACAGTGCATAAGAAATTCGATTGGTTTGTGGTTTTGAGTCTCCAAAAAAACATATTTTTAAAAAAAAATATTTACATTCACCAGTCGATTCATCGACACCTAAATCGCAGATTGGAGCAAAGTGATTAGTCAAGGAACCACGATTGAGGGTTATGTGCAAACAAGTACACACTACACAAATCAGCTACTTCGAAACCTTTAAACAACTAAGATTCTAAGCCACATCTTTACCAAAAACTACGCAATTTACTTGGATCCTTTTCGGTTTATGGTTTGCGGAATGCAGTTTTCTATTATCGAAAGACTCATCTTTAGTCTGTTATTACAATAAATGCTTAATTTTAACTTTAATGCAATACTTCAACCGTTTAAACTGCCTAGGGCAGGTAAATGGCAGTAACTACATTTTTTTTTTTTTTTTTGCATTTTTGTCATCTATTGTACGTTAGCTTTATTGTACAAGCTTGATAATTTGGTTTTCCAATGAAATATAGAGCAAAAAAAATGTCAAATTCCAACGTTTCCCTACTTTTAGTATTGAATCCCCCACACATTTCTTCAAATATCTCGAAAACTCATTTCTGTAGATACTGCCGCTTACGAGTCCAAGGCAGTAAAGCTGTGACAAGTTGCGTGAGTAAAATCACATTTTTCCTTTATGTTTCAAAAAGAGTGACGTGTTTAGCAACAAGTTAACGCATTATTTATAGTTAAAGAGGAAGAACTTTACACTTTGGAAATGTTGAATTAGAACCCAGAAATTATCTTTCTTTCATATGCAAGATGCACATAATATTCACCATTTACAAACACCTAAGTACCAACATTTTTGATAGAGAATCTCCAAAATGGCCGAAGTACCATTGTTTTTAGTAGAGAGGCCACCATCTCGAAAATGGTACCGCTGACGTAGTGGAACTGTGGTTCATAATGTTTCGCTTCACTAACACACATAAAAACTGGGCGAGAAGGATTTTGTAAAGTAATTGCATTTTTGATTTCAATCAAGTTTTTTTTCCCACCCTGTCCTCAAATATCACGCCTGTTGCTACGTTGATAATAAAGTGCTTGAATTATATTTGGTTTAAATTATAACTAAATTAACAGGTTATTTCATCACTTGCTTTTATTTCATCTGTTCACATTTTCCCCAAAAAATGTTGTATCGAACTGGATAAATGTCTGTGTCCATTTGGTTAATTGGGAAAAAATTTAAGTGGCCCAGCCACATAAAACATTTTTATTACAGCTAGATTTCACCTTTTGAGATTAGGTGGTAAAAGAAGCAATAAAAATTCCAATTATTCGTATTTTGCCGATATTTCAACTATTTCCGATACATCGCTCTTTTTTCTACCCTACAGTCTCAATTGATCGTAAACTGACTGCTACTTCCCATTCACTCGGGGCAGCCCATTAACGAGTGCAAACATTCTTATGTGTTAAAAAATGAGTTCAAAAAAAATCAATTTTTGGTTTAAATTAGCATTGATTAGTAAAAACTCATTTTTACGCAATTCAAAAAAGAAGCCTCTAAAAACTAAATTGCTAAGTTCTATTCCGCCTTTTTTTCATGTACCAAATTTTTCAGGCATTAATGTCTACATCAAAAATGGCATGACATCAAACTATTTACGTAATACTAACTGCACTGCCCGGCCGTTCCACCACTGCCTTGTAAATACAAACTGGCTCATAAAATTCACTTTGATATTACTAGATGGTTGCACCGTATTCATGGGTCGCGCAACAACAGTTTTACGCGCCTAAAATTCTTATTCTTTAAATTCAAACCATAGACTAATAATAAGAGTAGACCGAGCTATGGCAACCCTTTTGCTGCTCATAAACCAAACCATGTGACTGGTGGATATCCTAGCAACAGCGGGCGTTGATCGAAGCAGACGATCAACGCGAGCGAGAAATAAAATAAATAGAATTGATGGAATACGGAAGAATGAGCTTTTATGAAATCCTATTTGTAAATTTGTTATTCTAAGTTGTAAATATTTTGTTAATACTAGGGGGCTATCGCCCCCTGCTCGCTATCGCTCGCCAACCCCCGGAACTGCTTACGCAGTTCCCTGTGGATCGCTTCGCGATCCATGCTCGCTTCGCTCGCTCGCTGTATGCCAATACATTAGCCTAGCTAAAATTTTCCGTAAAAATTAAAGTTGGTAATTGCATTTAGGTCACCATCCATTTAACCAATATGAAAATTACGTTCATAATGTTAATTTGTCTGCTTTAGCCAGATTTTCGACAGTTTAACTTTGCTGTATGTAAGATGACTGCCTTGGCAATGTGCACAACTTTACCATTATAGATACAAAAGTGTCTGTCATTGCTTTGGAGAGATTGCACTTCTACCTGTTGGTCCGCGGAAGGTATTTTATTTCCCTTCTACCACCCATTGGAAAACCAATGAAGGCATTCCCCTATCCGCCACCTGGGGACGCGCCCTCTAGGGGTTACAGGCTCCCCCGAGGGATGTATTTACATTATTTACACTCTTATATATTTACATATTTACACTCTTATATATTCTAATCTGAGAAAACTTCCTCATATACACAATTAAAAATGTCCCGTTTGGGAGCCACAACTGACACTGCTTCAAAAGATCTTGTTCTTGATAATGCCACATAGAGCTGGCCATGACTAAAAACAGGCTCAGAGAGCACCAAACATATTTTCTCAAACGTTTGTCCTTCTTGTTGTTATTCTGAATCCTTGCCACGTCACGAACAAAAAATGGTTTAACTAAAAACGCGAAAACTCGCCAAGGCTACTTTGCTTGCACAATACTAAAACTACTATAACCCTAAACAAATTTGGCGAAACCTTTCAGCTGAGAATAAAAGGAATAAAGTAAATTCTTTCTCGGTTATTCATTTTGAACTGAACTGTCGTACTGAAGCAGAGAATAGACGACGCTCAAAGCGCCTACGCGTTCAAAACAACATTGCCGATGAACATGATTGTGGAGCAATGTGTGAAGAATGCGAATTTTGTGGTGCTCTTTATTGGCAGAAAGAGCGTAATACTGCAAATAAATATACTAAATGCTGCCATGACGGAAAGGTGCGGTTACCGGCATTGTGTGACGCACCTGATCTGTTGAAGGAACTGCTGACTGAAAATTCCCCAGCCGCTAAAAATTATCGGCAGCGAATCAGAGAATACAACTCTGGAAATGGCTCGTCTTAAATTGGATTCAAGAACGGTTTCCTGCCTTCTTTGAGCTTTTCTTTGCTGATTAAGGTTGAAATGGGCCACAGCCCGACTCAAACTCATCTCAAAAAAAAAAAAGTTCGTTGAGTATTCTGTGATTCAAGATTTCAAAACAACGTAGAAGTTTGTTTACATGATTTATCGGCGAAGTGTTGCCAACAGAGGTTTAGAAATTCACCCCTTCATTTGCCGGCACGTAAGAGAATTATATATATAGATAGTGAGTTTGTCGTTTAGATGGTACTGTGCATTTTCTTTAGTCAATTTTTCAATAACTCTCTAAGCAATTAAAGATGCAAACGCCCAAAAAGAATCGGCAAACGGTAAGATTCTTACATACAATTTCAATTTAAAATACCGATTAGTACATTTTTGCGTTAACGCCAAACGTTTACGCCATTCCGTTCACGCGAACGCAAGATTTCCAAATGAAATAAAAGTTACTGAGAACTGTGATCAGAAACTAATTACGAATGTCAAAATAATACATAACTAAAAGAAAAACAGTTCAATCTCTGCACCTGGAAAAAAAAATTATAATGAAAACACATTACGTCTTGAAATACATGTCGAGTGCCAAACTATAGATAATGTTGCCATCTAGCAACCATGCTGCCAAAGTTTTCGCCAAGCCTTTCCACTAGTCACGTGATGCATCCATGAACCAATTTTTTTCATCAGCAAGTCTGAGAAAGCTCGGTCTACTCTTATTATTAGTCTATGATTCAAACTTACGACTGTCTGTTACTGGACCCTTGTCTGTTACTAGTGCCGTTACCCTATGCCTTACTTATGTAGTTTGATCAAGAATTAAAGCAGTCATGGCGTTGTCACAGAACACCCTTAAGAAATAATGAATGTGTCTATCTCTAGTTTTAAAATATGCTTTTAATTCACTAGTAAACGGTTGCTGAAATACTTTTTAAATGTATATTTTTTAACTCAGAAACTCTAATATTCAAACTAAATTTTATGTTTTTTTGCAGAAATATTTTTTAATAGAGGAGTCTTTTTCGCGTCTAACTCAATAAAAAGCTCTTCTCTAAGAAAGAACAGCGCAATACTAAGTTACATAAGTTCGCAAATTGATAACTCACAGCGTCAGCAAAATTTGTTTTATCTGATATTCATGTTAAAGCGCCACCTATGTTTAGTTAAAAACCTCTGGCTGCAACCAATTCAGAGAGTTTAAGGTCAGAGCGGCTGAAAGAATGCTGCTCTCAAGTGTATGAAATTAATCATAATAAAAGTTATACAGTCCACTTTTGTTGTAGTTCAATGGTTGTGTTGTGTTGCGTTGCAGAGTAGAGCCAACCGCAGGAAACCAGCTAATAGAAAAAGATAATCTTACCTAGAGGTAAGAACAATTCAAAAAATCCATGATCGCCGTTTTTATGTAAACGCGAGCAAAACAAAATTCATACTTAAAAAATAAATAGTATTGCACTTTTTTTGAGCATTTGCAAGGTTTAAAACACATTCCGATAGTTTTTGTACTAAAAAGTGTCAAGAAATTGTTGACCACCAGGCAATTTATGTCATACAAAAAGGCTTACGACCAAACGGCACGACTTTGAGGGTCACGGATTTGGACAAAATTCTAGCTATAGGTCCATTCTCACTAGATACGAGCGCATGTAAACCGGTTTGACTGCATAGACCCCAGTTTTTCTGCAACGAGGGTCCAAAGTTTCTAGTTTTGCCCCAGAAATGCAAAGGCATTTCCATTGGAATTTCAGAATTCGACACAATGCTCGATCTCCCAACACAATTGGCATCTTGTGTTAGTAAATTAAGCATAAGGGAGAACACGTATTTATTTATGCTCATTTTCTAAGTTATTTGAAAAGTCGACACGGTCCTGTATTTTTGTTCCTTTGTGTGCTATGTGCAATAAATCAGAGTTTTTTCTCTTCTCTCCCTATTTTTGCTTATCAATGTGGGATACCTTTGATAGCAGACGATAAATATCCAGTTAAAGTAAATGTTTTTATTGGCAAACGATAAATACTTTTTACTTGCAGACGATGAATATAAAACGAAAATAATTAGTTTAATTTGCAAACGATAAATATCATGTAACTATGTTATTTTGGCGTTCAAGTTAGTGCAATTAAAAGTAGTTGCCAATTTGAATTTGAGAACCGTTTATTAAAAATTAGCATTCAACGTAATTTAAAGGTAAACATGCAAACGGCTCATACTGCAGTACAATAGTAGAAAAAGCTATAAAAATGGTAATTTTAAAGGTAACTCCATTGCATCTCTGGGTCCAAATTATCAACTTTTGACCCCTGTTGCAGTAGAACTAGGGCTTATGCAGTCAAACCGCTATACCTAGGCTCATATCTAGTTGGAATTGACCTATATCTAGAATTTGGTCCAAATCTTGTGAGTCTCAAGGTCGCGCCGTTTGGTAGTTAGCTGGTTTTGTTATTCATTCCTTTTGAATGTTTTCACACTGTTCCTATACAAGAACTTATCTAAAAGTCAAAACATTACAAAAATCAGTCCAGTTAAATTATTGATCGTCAACCTTATTATAATAAAATGCCAAATTTTATTATGGAAGGGCTTGCAGTCCACATTACATTTCCTCCATATAAATTGCAGCAATGTTTTTTAAAAAAGTTATTTTTGTTCAGTTTCAAAATTACAGTAGAAATCAATATTCAACACTAAGTATAATTGAAATACCGAAACATGATTTTTAAAAAATTCCGAAACTTTTTAACAAAACACAAAATTTAATTAAAATTAACAGAAAGGTTATTTTTTTTAACAACTATTCGAATTAATTGGGACCAGACCTCATTCGAATACCCGGACTTTATCCGAAATGGGGTCCATTTTAATTAATTGAATGCATGGTAAAAATGGGAGAGAAAAATAAACTATTTTAAAAGAAAGATTTTTGATCAAATGAAAAGACAACTCTTGTTACAATAGCTGTACATTACAAGCATAATGATTTAAGTACATAAGAGTACTTACAAAAGGTGTATATTAGTACAACATGCACAAACCGTACTTAAAATGAAAGTCATTGCTTGCTGAATATCTCTGTCAAAGTAAACAGTTTGCCCGTTTTCGCGGAGGGAATAATAGCACATAGACAGTAACAATATTTTGCGATTCCACAGGTCTAAAAATATATTCAGATAATAAGCGATTCGAATAATAGGGGTTCGGATAATTTGAGTTCTTCTGCAACTCAAAGATAATTCTCGAGATGGGTGTTAAAGGAACGATTCTTTAGTTTTGACTTTACCATTCTTCATTTTGGAGGATATCTCCTTGCAGATGTGTTGCCAAAAAGGGATGTAATTAACAGAGCATGAGATCCCATTGCTGGGTTTTGACTTTTTTTTTTTGGACATACAATGAATAAAAATCCAACAGCCCGAAGTTTTTTAATTTTTCTTGTAAATCGTTATTGCACTAAAACGCAATAAGCTCCATTTTATGCAATTACTACTGGTACCCGCACGTCTTTGCCCGTAGTAGAAAATTAAAAGGTCATTTGGTTCGCCTGTATATTTACAAATAATGGATGGTGAAATTCTCGCCAAGTTGCTATGGCTATTTGCTCGCCCCTGTTGCGGTTCCACGTTATGATAATTTGGTAATTTAATCGTCCCCGCTGTGATAATTTTCTCGGTAAAATGTTTTTAAAATTAGAATATAAAAAGAACAAATTCGAATTTCCAAAAACTCGCTTCGAGGTGCACACCCCATGCTACAAACTAATTATGTGCCAAGTTTCATGAAAATCGGTCGAACGGTCTAGGTGCTATGCGCGCCACAGAGATCCAGACAGGCAGAGAGAGATCCGGACAGAGGGATATCCAGACAGAGACTTTCAGCTTTATTATCAGCCAAGATAAAGAAGATTGCTTGTTTGGTTTCTGCTGTAAATACTGCAGGAAAAAACTTCAAATACCAGCATTTCCCTATTTTTAGAATGAAATCCAAAATTCACAATTCTTCAGTTATCTCAAAAACCCATTTTTGTAGATACTGCCATGTACCTTCCCCACGGCATTGAAATACACTTGACATCTGTAGTACTGAGTACAGCTAATATTTGTTACACGTTTTTAGTTCCTCTTAGAGTTACCCTGATGCTGGGAATGGTTCATACGTGCACATTTGAGTAGGTGCTATGCAAAAGCAAACAAGTATACTTTACAAAACTTTCGGCGGAACACAAAAACCTATTATTTAGTTAAATCTTTAGTTTGAAGAAGGGAACAAGCGCCAACACCATTCCCCTTGAACTTGTTCCCTTCTTCTAACTACCGGACTTCACACCAACAAAATATTGTTAATATTGTCCGGTTTGTACCTAATGTTAATATTTTACATCATATGTTTTAATAAAAATGTGCTAATTATTTAATTACTCAACGTTAACCCGTAACAGGGGAGGTGAAAAAGTAGGACGTAACAGGGGACGTGAGGTCTCAAAGACCGCTCTATTTAAAAAAATTCTTTAAAATCGTGTAATTAAGATACAGTCCTGTAATTTACCTCAGATTTTCTTTGAACTTTTATTAGCACGGAGAAAAAATATTTTTTAACTTTGAATCAAAATATACCTTTTCCGAGGAAATTTTGCTAGAGTCTTAAGATTTTTCGAGAAAGTCATATGCTGCAGTAAATAGCTCACTATTCTTAATAAAAATTAATCTATTATTTATTAATGATTTCATTTTAGTTGTTTAATATATACAGAACATCCAGAAAATTTATTATATCAAGTTACGGGAAAATTTTGACAGCCCTTTAACTGCTAGTATTTCGCGTCGTATTTCGAGAAATAATTTAGTCTTGATTGTCCCTAGAACATCATTGCGTAATGTTTGTGAACATTTCAAACAACTCTTAACCTCATATAGAATATTTTGCATCCCTTCCACATAACGCGTATAAGATTTAATGAACCTATATCCGCGGTTTCTAACGTTTAAGAGCCATGTCTACAACTGTCGAAAATTGTAGCACTGAAGGGCTGGTGCGGTCTCACAGACCGCTTCTAAGCATGCAATGAAATTTAAATCAATTGCACTTACCTAAAGATACTGATAAGCAAGGAGGGTGTTCGAGGACACAAAACAAAAAGCTATTGGGAAAACCCATTGAATTGAACTGAAACAGGGGTGATCGGATGAACTTTTGAGCGCACTGTGAGACCGCACCTCCCCTGTTAAGGGTTAAATATTGGATGCGTTCTTTTTTGCTTGAAATAGGTGGATATATGTTTTTCTTTTTGCAAAAACTAGGTAGAGATACGTCATCTTTTGCCAGAACAATCTCAATTTATTTAGTAACCCCTCCCTCCCAAAAAAATTAACGTAATATATAGCCTGATAGATTCAATTTTAAATCTAATCTGTTGCAATAGCTGCTGATATCACTAGCTGGTGATTCAAAGTTAAACATGCAAAATACTCTACAAAACATAACCTTTTTTTACCTGCAATGTTACATCAACAGAGTTGTTGTATAACTTGAAAAGTTTTAATATTAAAATCAGAATGCAAATAAATTCTCTTTTGCGATTATAATGACTTTTTCGTTTTTTTTTTTAAATTTTTTTTAGCTTTTTCAAAAACTCTCCAACAGAATGTTTCCCATTACTGAGATTTTCTACTAGTTAAATCAAAACCACCATCCTACTCCTCTAGATTTTAATTTTTAATCAACTTTTATAGCTCTATTACTTAAACTTGTTGGTTTGAATTGAATAAGGTGCATAAAAAAAATGTACACGCTGGAATTACTTTTCCGTTCCTGTGTCCTGTTTGCATTGTGGGAGTCATATGACCAAACTACAGCTTCCTATTGGCTGAAGCAGACAGCAGTGGATTTGTTCTTGTTTTCTGAGGACACGACATGTGAGGGTATGTTCTTTTATACATAGAACATGCATTTTCAAAGCTCTAAAATAAGAGGACGGACCTTTTTTGAGGCGAAACCAACTACACTACCGTATAGGAATGAAGCTGACAAATAAAAATCATTCAATACCTCAATTTTGCATTTTTGTGGATATGTTTGCTTTTCCATGGCACCCCCCCCCCTTTATAGCTTCAGTTGCCATCAGAATGCGTAATTCAGTTGCAAATATTAGGGAAATTAACATGAAAGGTTAGGGTTTTCACTCCAAAAGCCGATGTTAAGCTCCATACAATGTTTCTGTGGCTCAAATGGCAGTCTATTCACTTCACCACGGTGTTGCCCTACAGCAGTGGAGGGAGGAGGGCATCTTAACACGTCACTAAGAAATCTTATAACCCTGACTTCAGAAACGCGGCCCTAATTGAGCAGAACATTATGTCAAATGCTCCAATTTTTATCGACATTGATGTATCTTTGTTTCCAGTTTTTCTAACCATCAACTGCTTTTTAAAAATTTTTATTCAATTCAATTGTTTTGAAGCAAAGAGCACTCTTACATTTATATATGAGGCAGTGATAAGCAAAGGGATGCAAATGGCAAAATTAAAAATTTGGAGATACCCAGTACACATGGAAGGTGAACATCTCTGTCTTGGGGCAAGAGATGGCACTAGTAGCCCTGGTAGTTGCTGCTATACAGCATGATTTAGAAGAAAAAAAATTCAATGAAAGCCAACCTAGGATGTTATCTTTAAACGCGTTTTGCTCAAAACTTGAAAATTTCCACTTACATCTCTTTGCTTCTCACTGCCATATGTGCATTGATAATTGTACCTTATCTACTTTACCGATAGAAATAGGATTTTTTTTAAACCAAAAGCACTTCAGACAGAAACTGTAATAGCAAGTTCTAATTTTTGAAGGATAACCAGTACTATATTTTGCTGGGGTCTTGGAATGGGAAATTAGTTAAGCCCAGATCAATTCGAATGAATAGAAGAAATTTGAAGAAACTTTTGATTGATGAGTTAAATTTTTACTTCCTTTTACAAAAAAAAGAAGTATTGTATTCGCGAAAAAATTTTCACTCAAAATTCGGCCTTAATTTCCATTTTGCTCACACCCGAATTAATGTTGAGTTTTTTTTTCAACCCGACCACACGCGGATAAGTGCCTAAGAACGTATAAACACCCGAAATATCCATTTTGACACTCTCCGAGTTAATTACAACGACTTGTATGTGCGTCGCATAACTCAAGAACGGTATGTCCTAAAAAGTTGAAATTTGGTACATAGACTCCTAGTGGGATCTAGTTGTGCACCTCCGCTTTTGGTTGCATTCGGGTGTTTCTAAAGGGGTCTTTTGCCCCTTTTTGGAGGGAAATCATTGTTAATTTCGATGGATACTCAAGTGGTGTTATAAATTGGCGGACACTTGGCGATATATCGCCAGTCTTTTGGTCGCCAAGTTTTGTCGCCAACTTGGCGATATTTTTTTAAAAGTCTGGTTTCCATTTGGCCACTGTCGGTGATATTTAAAGAGTAAACTATTGAATCACATTAAAACTGCCAAAAATGGGAAAATGACATTAAATTGGAGTAAAAGGAAGTCATGTGATGCACACATCACCTCGTTTAATATAAAAATTACCAGCTCAAGAAAATAAGGTTAATAACCAGAAATGCTTTGCTCATTTACGCATTGAAAATCTTGACAAATTTGCCAGAAAGTTTTACATTTTATCTGCATAAGCATTGTTGTGAAAAGGGGGACTCCGTGGCTCCTTTGAAGAAGCTGTCATCTAGCCCGGGATCGTGGGTTCGATTCGCGCCGGTGCCCTGGGTATTTTTACTTCTTTTTACAAAAAAGGAAGTATTGTATTCGCGAAAAAAATTTCACACAAAAATCGACCTTAATTTAAATTTTACTCACCCCCGAATGAATGTTGAGTTTTATTTTTCGACTCGATCACACGCGGATAAGTGCCTCAGAACGTATAGACACGCGAAATATCCATTTTGACGATTACCGAGTTAATTACAACGAGTTTTCTCGTGATGTCTTATGTGCTCATGTATGTCACATAACTCAAAAACAGTATGTCCTAGAAAATTGAAATTTGGTACGTAGGCTCCTAGTGTGGTCTAGTTGTGCACCTCCGCTTTTGGTTGCATTAGGGTGTCTCTTTAGGAGTCTTTTGCCCCTTTTCGGGGGGAAATCATTGTTAATTTCGATGTATGTAAACTCAAGTGGTGTTATAATTTGACGAACACTTGGCGATATATCGCCAGTCTTTTGGTCGCCAAGTTTTGCCGCCAACTTGGCGACAAATTTGGCGATTTTTTTTAAAATCTGGTTTCAATTTGGCTATTGTTGGTGATATTTAGAGAGTTAACTATTGAATCACATTAAAAATGCCAATAATGGGGAAATGACATTAAATTGGTGTAAAAGGAAATCATTTGATGCACACATCAGCTCGCTTCCTTCTCTTGCGCTGGAAATATTTCCTGTGTGTGTCCGGGGGAAAGGCGCCCTGCACGCAATCTTCTATGCATGTGAAGCTGTCTAGTTTCTGTATAAACAAATAAAATTGTCGTGAAATCATCAAAGAGAGAAGATCTATGAAAGTAATTCCCTAGCCGCCACTGGTGATTATGCAGAATAAAACATGCAGTAAAATTAAACACCACACCTATTTTCAAACACATAGAATCTTAATTTTTATGTTATTCTTGTTTTGGTCAGCATTTCCTTAGTTTATAAAAGCAAACAAAGAAAATTTAGAGATAAAGCAATTTTCTTTCTCTAAGCGAAAAGAAACACAATACGCCCGAAATATAGACTTCAAGTACTGCGGGAAATTTAGATATGACACTCTTAAAGTATCATATTACACCTCACATGTTCAACACTGCACTTTGACATTTCTGAGTTTTAGTTGATTTAGCATTGCTATGGTTAAATATTTTTTTAAAATTTAGAAATATAAACTCAGATTTATGATTTCAGCTTATGATCACATTTATTCGACAAACAGCAAACCTGCTACACATTCAAATAATTAATATATTTTTTAACATTTTACTTTTAAAAAGTTAACTTTAAAAAATAATGATTATAATGCATGCTTTTCCGCTGCGCCGAACTAAAAATATAACGTTTTCTACAACAACATACAAAACATAGAAAACTTCTGAAAATTAGCTTTGTCTTCTAGAACAACAAAAATAAATCTTTACACTCGGTGCTTTTGCATGAATTACTCTTTTTTATGGGATTATTTTCATGATTAGTGTAATGAAATAAATGAAACGCTTATTCAACTTGATCCTCTGCCCACATCTCTGACAGGTGAAAATATTTTTTAGCTGTAAATTGACGCAAAGATCAAATTCGTGATTAAAAGGAAGAATAACAGACGACGAAATGCCAGTTGACCTTTCCGACCGTGAGGATTGGGGCACTCGACGCACTCGTAACGCTGTGACCATAACTAAGCAGTCGGATTCAGAGGCACGCTTTTGAGAATGGATCAATCCCATGGTCCCCCCCCCCCCACCACCAAATCTTTTTCAAGCACATGAAGGTTGAATTTCTTACTCTTTAACTGAAAATAAAACATTAACTCCCACTTGGAAAATAAAATCCTCAGTTAGCATGACGTCATCAGTTCAATCATCGAACAAGCCACATTTTGAGTTTCAATAAGCATCACGAAGCTCAAGGAAAACGATGTCCAAACTAAACCCCTAAATCGTAGCTAAAGTAGCGACACATCTGCCATCTTGGGGCTAAACGCCGCTTTTTTCTATGTCTACTATTATGAAGCAGGATGTTTTGCTTCTTGATTGTGGTATCTTATTAACTCTATGTTAATCCACAATCAAGAAGAAAAGCAGGTGGGTCCATCATAGCTAACAAAGAAAAAAAGCGAGTTTTGCCCCAAGATGGCGGACGTGTCGCTACTTAAGCTGCTATCTAGGACTTTAGTCCAAACCACTTCCAGTAGCAACCTCTCTCTAAACTTTAGGAAAATAATTTTCGTTCTATTATCAGGTGCACCCCAAACTTAAATTTTTGGGAGGACGGAAATTTTTCAATTTGTTGAGTGAAGCTCTAAATTTTGCCGAATGATGATTTTGCCGTAAGGAACCCCTAACTTTTCTGAATGGAGCTCCAAATTTTGCCGAATCATCAAACATGTGCCGAACCAGGAAACTTTGGGAAGGTCACCTCCCGTAACCTCCCATCGGGGTACCCCTGGCTATTACTTTTAAGGTCAACAACTCGGGTATGTGATTTAAGTTTACGTTAAGACTTATCCTACAAACAAACCAGTCCAGCTCACTTTATGGGATAAAAAAAATTGCCACAAAATATTATTCTGACACGCGGGATAGACTGCATTGTGAGTGTCAAAAAATACGCAATTTTTTGTTAATATTTGCTTTTACCAGTCCATTTCCCGACACCTAAATTGCAGATTGAAGTTCAGGGATTAGTTATGGAGCCATGATTGAGGGTTGGGTGCAAACAAGCTGTACCTGAAAAGTGCACACTGCACAAATCGACTACTTCGAAACCTTTAAACAAGTTTCTAAGCCACAGCTTCACCAAAACACTGAGCAATTTGCTTGAATCCTTTTCATTGTTTTGCGGTATACAGTTTTCTACTATCGGGTGACTAACTCATCTTTAGCCTGTTACTGCATTAAATGCTCATTTCAACTTTAATGCAATACTTCAACAGTTTTAACTGCCGTGGGCAGGGAAGCGGCAGTAACTGCAATTTTTTTTTTTTTTTTTTTTGCATTTGTCATCTATTGAACGTTAGCTTTATTGTACAAGTTTGCTTATTTGAAGGGCCACGGGGAAAAATGATCATAGTCCACCATGCTCAAATTTTCCTCATTACATTTGTGAGCTTGAAATCTCGAATCGTTTCCAACTTAGCCTAATTCTTCCCTGTTAAAATTCACTCAATATTATGATTCTTGCCTGAATAGTATTTCTCTTGAATACTGTCGATAATTATCTACGTGTTCCCACAAGTTAACCAGTTTTTTTTTTTTTTTTTTTTTTTTAGAAAAATGGACTTTGATCGTTCTTCCCCGTATCCCTTCATTTGTTTTCCGCTGAAAAAGGGAGCGGAAAAAAATGTCCTATTCCAACATTTCCCTATTGTTAGAATTGAATCCAACTCACATTTCTTCAAATGTCTTGAAAACTCATTTCTGCTGATACTGCCGTTTACCTGCCCACGGTAGTAAAGCTCTGACAAGTTGTATGAGTAAAATAATTCATTCTTTGTGTTTCAAAAAAAGAGTGACGTTTAGCAACAAGTTAACACAATATTCACAGTTAAAGAGTTGGCATATTACACTTTGGAAATTTTGAATTGAACCCAGAAATCCTCTAATTCGTACGCAAGATGCACATAGTATTCACCATTTATAAACACCTAAGTACCACCATTTTTGATAGAGAATCTCCAAAATGGCCAAAGTACCCCATGGCTTTTAGTAGAGGCGCCACCATCTCGAAAATGGTCTCACTGATGTAGTAGAACTGTGGTTCATAATGATCTGCGTCCTAACGCATACAAACTGGGTGAGAAGGATTTTTGTAGAGTAATTACATTTTTCATTTCAACCAATCTTTCTCTTCACCCTGTCCTCAAATGTCACGCTTGTTACTACTTTTAGTAATAAAGTGCTTGAATTATATTTGTTGCAAATTATAACTAATTAAACAGGTTATTATATCAATGTCTAATTTTATCTATCCATATTTTTCGGCAAATTTTTTTATCTAATTGGATAAATGGATTTGTCCATTAGGTTAATTAAGGAAAATATTTAAATGGTCCAACCACATAAAACGTTTTTATTACAGCAAGATTTCACCTTTTGAGATTAGATATTAAAAGTAATAAAAATTCCAATTATTTCGTTATTTTTAAACTATTTCCAATACATTGCTTTTATTATACCCTACAGTCTCAATTTATCACAAATTGATTGCTACTTCCCATTCACTCGGGGCACCCCATTAACGAGTGCAAACATTCGTAGGTTTAAAAAGAAGCGTTTAAAAAAAATCAATATTTTATTTCAATTAACATTGATTATTAAAACCTCATCTATACGTAATTCAAAGAGAAGCATTTAAAAACTAAATTGATAAGTTCTATTCCGCCTTTTCTTCATATACCAAATTTTTCAGGCAGTAATGTCTGCATCAAAAATGGCATGGCGTCAAACTATTTACGAAACATCACTAGTTGCATTGTCCAGCGATGCACGGTCTTTCTCGAAGACAGTTCTGTCAAGCGATGTATGTTCAACCACCCCTTCAACATGTAGAAAAGAACAATTTCGTAACTTAAAATTTTCATTTACACTTTTTTGGATTTTACTTTAAATTCCAAAAATTTGTTCATTAATAGTAATAGGCGTAAACATTTTTCTGATGAAAACCATCGATATTGGAGCAGAAAAAACCCTTTGTGAACTCTTGATGATCTTTGTCAATTTTGGCAAACACCCGACGTAAACTGGATTTCCATAGGAAAAACCCCAATGACAATTTCAGAGCATCAAAGGACCTCTGTGCCAAACATGGCAAAGAACCGATAAAAACTTATGGATTTGTATAAGGGGTTTTCTGCTCTCCATAGCGGGACGAAAAACTATTCTAGTTTAATTCCTGAGCATCAAAGGACCTCTGCCAAATTTGGCCAAAATTCGACGTAGACTTAATTTGTATAACGAACATACACACATAAAACTTCCACTTCTATAAGTGAAGCAATGTTTATACGTTTTTCAAAGAACTATGAAAGAAGTGTATAAATGAAAAGAACGTATAATACAGGTAGTTATCAAAATAATGGAAACATTTGAAAAAAATTTTGGGAATCACTATTCTGCCGTAAATGTTCTGTTTATAAAGGTGCCCTTCTAACTAATCACTCACACTGGTGAATCCAGATGGTGATTGAGTTCTGTGGTCACTTTTGCAGCTGTTCGCTATTTAGACAATACAATCCGCTCCAATACCCGTCGGTTTCTTTCACTGAGCTTCTCTTTCCGCCCTCTATTTTGCTTTGCAGAGCTTGTCTTACCGCGTTGCGTGTATGCTGTCATGACTTTAGATACTGTACCTTTAGAAACGCCAAAAAGGAGAGATGTTTCAGCTACACTTGCTCCAACTAGACGCGTCCCAACAATTCGGCCTCCTTAAAAATTTGAGAGGTCCGACATTTCAAGCGCTTGAAAAAAAAATCCAAGACTTCCAGAACTTTCGTTAAATCACCATATACTACCAGAATATAAACATTACTATTTATAAAAAAAAACACACAGATATATTGTTTTATTTTTTATTACTTTCGAAGCGCATTCAAAAATGCCCCTTTTATTCACAGGTGTTTCCATTATTTTGATAACTACCTGTAGGTATAAGTTAAAAGGTGTTGGACTCCACAGGGACCAATTTAAGAAACATATAAATGATAAAAACGTATAAAAGAGAAACTTATTAACGGTGCTTCACTATATAGTCCTAGATTAGAAACAAGCGACCCCACTAAGTCTTTCAAGAATAAGGTGTACTATCTGACCCGTGCGAAGCCAGCGAAGCATTCACACTCGATGGAAGAAATTCAAAAATCTGGTTTTTCAGGAAATTTCTCTCATCATAGTCATCACGGGATGCCATACACTAAAGCGTTGCTTAATAAAGCAACAAAATAAATTGAAATTGACGATACTTTCGTTGATACTTCCTTAAAATATTTTTAAAAAGCTAAACAGCAGTTCACTATGTTCAAACTAAGGTCCCGCTTCCTGATGTTAACAACAGAACTGTTGCTCAAAATCTGGAAATGAGTTTAGATGACGCAACGACAGAAATTTGGATCAGAATTCTACTGAAGAAAATGCATTGCTAAAACTATTTCGCTCCGAGGGGATTCGAACTCGCGCCCTTCGCATTCTTAGAACGACACGGTAACCAAATGAGCCAGGGGGTCATCACTTTATAATGCAGTGTCTTCACTTTATAATGCTACTGACTAAGTTGTTTTTCTCTTTTTAACAAAATAACCACAATGATCAATTTCTATTTTTTGCCGAAAGCGGTGAAACACAGCATTCAAAATTAGGGTAACGGCACCGGTAACAGGCATCGCTCTCAGGTTAACTCAATTTTCTGACCCTTTAAATGTAATTCGACTTTTAAAACTATTTTTCCCTCGTGCAACTACATCTCATCTAACATTTGACTGCTTCTGGATCCTCTGAATTAGTTAATTATATTTTTATTTGCTCTATTTCGAAAAAAGATCCAACCCCCGGTAACAGACACCGACAGTTCTGATGATACCCAGTACACTGTTAAAAATTTTCCAGAAAATTTACGGTAATTGTTACTGGCATCCATGTTGCCAGTAACTATTACCGTAAAAATCAAATGTTACTGTAAAATTTTACGGTTTCCTCGGTAGGCCACAGCAACCAGTTGGCGCTGGGATCGCTTATTTCTCCGGTATAAATTACCGTAAAAATCAGCGATGCGTCGGCGATGCAATTTTACAGTAACAATTACCAGAAAATCTTCCTGAATTTTTAACAGTGTAACAGGATGTGTAACGGACAGAATTCCCTTTTTCTCTTCAAATTGTGCAGAAGTTCTTTATTTTTAGATCTAAAACCTTTATCAAATTCAAATGAACATGAAACACCGTCAGACCTCGTGGTAGCTTTTCATAACCTTCCACCACTGCCTTGTAAATACCAACTGGCTCTTAAAATTCACCCTGATAACACTAGATGGTTGCACCGTATTCATGAGCCACAGCTACATCAGTTTTCCTCGCCTAAAATTCTTATTATTTAAATCCAAACTTATGACTGTCTGCTACTTGGACCCTTGTCTGTTACTAGTGCCGTGCCGTTACCCTATGCCTCACTTATGTAGTTTGATCAAGAATTAAAGTAGTCATGGCGTTGTCACAGAACACCCTTAAGAAATAATGAATGTGTCTATCTCTAGTCTTAAAATATGCTTTTAATTCACTAGTAAACGGTTGCTGAAATACTTTTTAAATGTATATTTTTTTTAATTCAGAAACATTAATATTCAAACTAAATTTTATATGTTTTTTCGCAGAAATATTTTTAAATAGAAGAGTCTTTTTCGCGTCTAACTCAATAAAAAGCTCTTCTCTAAGAAAGAACAGCGCAATACTAAGTTACATAAGTTCGCAAATTGATAACTCACAGCGTCAGCAAAATTTGTTTTATCTGATATTCAAAAAATCCATGACCGCAGTTTTTGTGTATACGCAAGCAAAACAAAATGCAAATTTAAAAAATAAATAGTATTGCACTTTGAGCATTTGCAAGTTTTAAAACACATCTTGATAGTTTTTGCGCTAAAAAGTGTCAAGAAGTTGTTCACCACCAGGCAATTTGTCATACAAAAAGGCTTAGCTGGTTTTGTTATTAATTCCTTTTGAATGTTTTCGCACTGTTCCTATACAAGAACTTATCTAAAAAGTCGAAACATTACAAAAATCAGTCCAGTTAAATTATTGATCGTCAACCTTATTGTAATAAAATGCCAAATTTTTATTATGGAAGGGCTTGCAGTCCGCATTGCTGCAATTTATACGGAGAAAATGTAATGTTTTTTAAAAAAGTTATTTTTGTTCAGTTTCAAAATTACAGTAGAAATCAATATTCAACACTAAGTATAGTTGAAATACCGAAACATGATTTTTAAAAAATTCTGAAACTTTTTAACAAAACACAAAATTTAATTAAAATTAACAGAAAAGTTATTTTTTTACCAACTATCCAAATTAATTGGGATAAGACCTCATTCCAATACCCGAACTTTATCCGAAAAGGAGTCCATTTTAATTATTGAATGCATGGTAAAAATGGGAGAGAAAAACTATTTTAAAAGAAAGATTTTTGATCAAATGAAAAGACAACTCGTTACAATAGCTGTACATTACAAGCATAACGATTTAAGTACATAAGAGTACTTACAAAAGTTGTATATTAGTACAACATGCACAAACCGTACTTAAAATGAAAGTCATTGCTTGCTGAATATCTCTGTCAAAGTAAACAGTTTGCCCGTTTTCGCGGAGGGAATAATAGCACGTAGACAGTAACAATATTTTGCGATTCCACAGGTCTAAAAATATATTCGGATAATCAGCGATTCGAATAATAGGGGTTCGGATAATTTGAGTTCTTTGGTAACTCAAAGATAATTCTCGAGATGGGTGTTAAAAGATCGTTTCCTCAGTTTTGACTTTACATTCTTCATTTTGGAGGATATCTCCTTGCAGATGTGTTGCCAAAAAGGGATGTAATTAACAGAGCATGAGATCCCATTGCTGGGTTTCGATTTTTTTTTTTGGACATACAATGAATAAAAATCCAACAGCCCGAAGTTTTTAAATTTTTCTTGTAAATCGCTATTGCACTGAAACGCAATAAGCTCCATTTTATACAATAACTACTGGTACCCGCACGGCTTTGCCCGTAGTAGAAAGTTAAAAAGGTCATTTGGTTCGCCTGTATATTTACAAATAATGGATGGTGAAATTCTCGCCAAGTTGCTATGGCTATTTGCTTGCCCCTGTTGCCGTTCCACGTTATGATAATTTGGTAATTTAATCGTCCACGTTGTGATAATTTTCTCGGTAAAATGTTTTTAAAATTAGAATATAAAAAGAACAAATTCGAATTTCCAAAAAATCGCTTCGAGGTGCACACCCCCATGCTACAAACTCATTTTGTGCCAAATTTCATGAAAATCGGCCGAACGGTTTAGGCGCTGTGCGCGTCACAGAGATCCAGACATCCAAACAGAGAGACTTAGAGCATTAATATTAGTAACTAGTGGTACCCGCACGGCTTTGCCCGTAGTAGAAAATTAAAAGGTTATTTGGTTCGCCAGCGTATTTACAAATAATGGATGATGAATTTCTCGCCAATTGTCTATGTTCGTTCGCTCTCCCATTCCCCGTCATGATTATTCCGTAATTTACTCGTCCATCTTATGATAATTTTTCTCCGGAAAATGTTCTTAAAATTTAAATAGAAAAATAACAAAATTGAATTTTCAAAAAATCGCTTCGAGGTGCACACCCCCATGCAACAAACTAACTTTGTGCCAAATTTCATGAAAATCAGCCGAACGGTCTAGGCGTTATGCGCGTCACAGAGATCCAGACAGAGAGACTTAGAGCATTATTATTGGCAAAGATGGTTATCTAAGTAGCAGTAAATGTGAAGACAAGTATTGAAACTAAATCGCGTCAGGTGGGCCACTGATATCTACATAGCGGGGCGTGGGTTGAAGATCACTGAGTTAAATGAATTGTTCAATCTAACAGATATCAAATTGGAATTTGCAATTCTAATTGCGTTTTCAATCCTTTCGAAGAAAACTTACACATCCCACTAAGCATCAGTAGGAAATAACGTTGATACAACACAATTTGACTTATTGAAGACACTAGTTTCAGAGCCTTAATTAACCCCTTTATCAATGTAAATTGTGTGAACTTTTGGGTGCAAAGTCATCCGAGACTAGCAAGGAGGTGGAACATGAGACAGTTCAAATGGCAAAAATTGAGAATTAACAACGCAACCAAAACAAAACGAAATTTAATTTTTGCTTAATGGTTTTTTCTTAACGGGAATCACGTAGTCAACTTCCCAGCACTAACCAACACAAACTGTAAAAATTTCAACAAAATCGGTCTGGTAGTTTCAAAGTTAACCCCGGACATACAAATTTGAGGCAGCAAGAAGCAAAGGGATGCAAGTGGACATTATCAAGTTTTTGAGTAAAATGCGTTCAAAGATAAGGTCCTAGGTAGGCTTTCATTGAATTTTTTTTCTAAATCATGCTGTATAGCAGAACGTACCAGGGCTATTAGTAATATCTCGAGGAGAGGTTTCCCTAACATTTGTACTAGTTGTCTCCAAATTTTTAATTTTGCACTTACATCCCTTTGCTTTGCACTGCCTCATTTGAAGTTTGATTTTTGTTTGCAGAAAAATTTGCTTTACTTGCAGTTTACGTTTAACGATGACAATAACCTATGTTGTATAGTAAAAAACGAAAAGCACGTAATAAGTTAGGATTCAACTCTAGTAAAGTTTTTCTCCATTTTTGTTTTCTCATTACCTTCATTAAGCACTAGCGGTAACCGCACAGCTTTGCCCGTAATAGAAAATTGAAAGGTCTTTTGGTTCGCCTGTATATTTACAAATAATGTATGGTGCATTTCTCGCCAATTGGCTTTACCATGTTACGGTTCCACGTTATGATAACTTGGTAATTTACTCGTCCATCTTATGATAATTTTGCTCGAGAAAATGTTCTTAAATTAGAATAGAAAAAAGAACAAAACCGAATTTTCGAAAAATCGCTTCGAGGTGCACTCTCCCATGCTACAAACTATTTCTGTGCCAAATATCAAGAAAATCGGCCGAACGGTCTAGGCGCTATGCGCGTCACAGAGATCCTGACAGACAGAGATCTTGACAGTCAGAGAGACTTTCAGCTTTATTATTAGTAATAAGATAATATCAGTTTAGGTGAGACGTCGTGACTAATTATTTCAGTTACAACATTGTTTCGTGTGATAAATTTTCAAAAAAAAAATGTATTTTGTTTCGTATGTCAAACGAATTCTTGCTTACTAGACAATTTACTCTGTTGAAGCTTAAAAAAAATATAGAGTAGTTTTCTTTTGAAACTGTATAGTGAGATACACAAAGCTCTCGATGTGGAATCGTAAAGGTCCAGTGAGGGCTAGGAAACAATTCGAATAGTACAAGTATAATACGATTCAAAATCGTCCTAGTCTGTAAAAATGAGCGTAGCTGCCAAATACAGTGAATTTTGTACAAAGCTTGAAAAACATTTTTAATCTAAATTTATCTATGTGACATCGAAAAACATTTTGTAAAGTACGATGTTCTCAATAAATGAAATAACTGTCAGATATCGAGAGTATTTGGTAAAGTTGACTATGGGTTATAGGTAGGCTTGCCAGATTTCTGAAACGCTCAACCGGGACACCGGAATCTCCCCCCCCCCCCACCCACCCCGAGTATTCAAAAGAGCACACACCCCTGGCTGGCTTTTAGAGTAACCATATACTCAATACATGAAATACACCGCCAGCTCAGTCATTCCAGCCGAGGACTGCAGTTTCGTGCTTATTAGCACTCATCAGTCCGGCATAGGAAGTGACGTAGCTGGAGGTGGAAAACCTCTTAAGGAAGCCAAGAGTGCCAAACAAACTGGAAGCTAATACAGAATTAGCACTGATCAGACAAGTGAGCGAAGAATGGTTCTGTTCAACTCGAAGATTGAAGGCAAGCCATGATATTTTCATTAAGTTACCGCCCTATAGCCAGGTCTAAGGCACAAATGCATGAAACTTCGGTCACTCGTCTGGTCTGTGCTAATTCTGAATTAGCTACCAGTTTGTTTTTCACTCTTGGCTTCCTTAAGAGGTTTTCCACCTCCAACTCAGTCACTTCCTATGCCGGGCTGATGAGTGCTAATAAGCAAGAAACTGCAGTCCTCGGCTGGAATGACTGAGCTGGCGGTGTATTTCATGTATTCTGCCTTAGCCCTGGCTATAAGGCGATAACTTACTGAACATATACTCATTGCTATGAGTATATGTTTACTAACTATGAACCTAAAACAAGGGTAATAAGAAAGGACACAAGCAGATTTTAAAATTTTCTTCTTGCATGTTAATATCTACAAGTTATTTTGTAAGAAGAAACATTTTGAAATAGGAATTAAAAATTGAACAATATTTGCATATCCTTTTCAATTGGCAGGGACTTTTTTTAGAAAGTCTTCTTTGATTCTGTAAAAATCCTCACAAGCTAATCCGCGAAATTATTTTTTTTAAGTCATTGTGACAAATGACAAAGTAGTTATCCTCGATAATCCTTTCCACTTGATTAATTTTAGACTTTTTTTGCCATCTGTAATCAAATTTATCTTTTTCCGGGACTAAAAGTAAACCTGCAGGGACACCGGGATTTTGTGTGAAAACCGGGACGTCTAGAAAGCCCAGTTATGGGTATGAAGGTAATCCAATCAAATAATTAAATTAAATCTCAAAAAAAAAAAAAAAAAAATCACTGACTAGATATCTTTTTAAAATTCCTAGTATGAGTTCACACTCTCACTGTAAATGTTGTTCAAATGGTGCAACTCAGTTTTCACCCACTTCCTGCGATCTGATTCTTTTCTAATTTGGTATGAGGCCTCAGACCCGATGACAGTGCAATAATCTATAATCAAATTAATTAAGTGTTAATGATCAGTTTTTTTCAAATTGTAATCAACATTTTTGCATTCATATCATTTGATATGAGGACAAAAAAAATACTCGCACAAATTATAATTAAATGTCCATAGAAATAAGGGGTTTTCTGCATCAGATAAAATTTATTTCAATTTTTCAAGATAATTAGAACGTGAATTATAATTGATTTTAACAAATTGCATGCCAAAATGTAGGTAAGCCTGCAATTGAAACTTCATTGTTGATCATGGTCATTGAACAAAATGCTTTTATTAAAATGTATCTTAAATGTTTAAAGCAATATACGAGGGCAAATCAAAAAGTCTTTGCGCCTATGTTTTAAGCCAAAATATGGCTGGGAATACAAAACGAGTATCTACACTCCCAGCAGTGACAGTTCCTTTAACCGTACCAGCCGTATCTGCTTTTTGCTCGGAAGAGCGGAGCTGCTATCAGTCATTTAAGATGACGGTTCGTCTTCAGACGTCCACAGCTTACGAGCAGCGAAGTGCTATGGAGCAAGGGACAAACGCAAATAGCAATTCGCAGGGAAATGCTCCCACGCACGGGGAAAAGTGTCTCTCTTGGAGGCTTACTTGAAGAGAGACAAGGGGCGTTCGTCTCTTTTGCTCCATAGAAAACGAATAACACTTCGCTGCTCATAAGTTGTGGACGTCTGAAGACGGACCGTCATCTTAAATGACTGATAGCAGCTCTGCTCGTCCGAGCAAAAAGCAAATACGGCTGGTACGGTTAAAGGAACTGTCACTGCTGGGAATGTACATACTCGTTTTGTATTCCCAGCCATATTTTGGCTTAAAAAATAGGTGCAAAGACTTCTTGATTTGCCCTCGTAAATATTAAAGAGGGGGGGAGGCACCATCCCACAGTTCTTTAAGGTGAAAAAAAAGTTACTACTTTTATTCAATAGAAAGTAACTAAAATAAAAAAATTTCTTTGTTGACCTATGTAGGAATTTACCTTTTTTTTAAATATTTTATTTGTTTAACTTTTAGATACTCTAAAAAATCAGGAATTTACGGATGTAACACGCTGGTCTTTTCCTATAGGTTTAATCAAGAACAAAGACATCTCACAAAACATGTTTCTACATTTAATACACATTGTGTCAGTTTGTGATACAGTACTGTTTTCTCTAAGAGCTTAGACATATAGCTGAAACCTTACACCATACAGCACAAAAAGCTTAACTTACGCATTCGTTCATGGTTTTCAAGAACCCCTTTTTTTCGAAAAAACTGAATTGGACAGTCAAACGCGAACCACATGCCAAAAATGTGCGTAAAGCTCATGATCACTTTAAATGTAAGATTTTTAACAAAACGCTCCAATTTTTACCCATAGTTTTTGTACAAGATATTCACAACTTAAAGGAATTTAATCACCTAGACGTCACGTTATGGCATCGAATAACCTCATTTCACGACGCAAGACTTTTTTCTTTTCTTTTTTTTTTGAACAAGAACCAAATTAAATATTGCGTGGTTTTTCTTGGAAACCGCTTCTGATTTTTTTTTTTTTAATATTCATATAAATTCTTTAAATTCAGTTGTAAGTAACTATAATTTCAAGCCAATGGAAAGGGGGAAGTCACTACGACAAAGAATAGAAAAGTACTGTCAGTCAAAAAAGTGGATGACGTCGAGAAAATTTCTAGTCTTGAGAATCAAGAAAGGATGCATTGGACAAAATTGATGCTAAGGACACGCTTAAAGCATACCTGCATATATTACTGCGACATCAAGCAAACCAGTGTACGTATATGTACAATGCTATATACAACGTACATGTACAGTAGTTAATATATTTTTCATTTAAAAATGGTCCAGCTATCCTACTTCTTTTCGCGATGTTCGAGCACAGAACAAACCCTCGATAGTTGTGACCCGGACGTGATTTGAACACGCAACCTTCTAGTTTGAAATCAGAGTCTGTCGAGGTTTTATTCTGACCTCAAACATACCAAAAAGTAGGATATCTTGACCATTTAAAAATTAAAAGTCTATTTATTAACTACATACAAAACAAGGTAAACTCAAAGATTAAAAAACGGCGCATTGCCACTTTCAGGAGATAAACGAGATCCAAGATTTTTTTTTCCCATAAAACTTTACTTTGGTGTTTAGAGATGGGAATGGTCGGAAAAACCCAGAAACTTAGAGGGAAACCGTTTTTTTTTCTACTCGGGAAAATGGGAAAATTTGAAATTTCTAACACAAAATTATGTATTCAGAACTTTTTATGCATACATTCCAATCAATTTCTTTTTTTTTTTTTTTTTTTTTGGTTTGTTTTTTTGTTTTAGTATTTTTCTACGTTCAGATTCCCACATGAAAACACTAATTTTGATAATGCAAGCTATAAGATAATTTCCCCACATACCTAAGTATTATTCGTTACTTTTCTTATTCTTCAGAAAATCTATCAGCAAAACAATTTATGTATCAATTTGTTGAAATGTTTAAGTAAAATTTTTAATCTATTTTCATTTGATATATCGTGGCGTCAGAGCAACAGTAGGATATCTGTGTTATTCCTGGGATTAAATGTCTTAGTGTTGCTCTGATGCGACGGTATGAAGAAAAGAGGTAGCCAGAAAAAACATGCAACTTTGGGAGGGGGAAATAGTTTTTCTGTGGAGGAGTTTTATTTCCAATCGGGGAAAAAATATTAAGATGTGTGTGTGTTGTGTGTGTTTTTAACATATTTTTTTGTTTAGTATCTAACATGAAAACACGAACTTTGATAATGTAAGCTGTAAGATAATTTTAATTCATTATGCACCAAAGCAGTTTTTGCTACTAATGCTTGCTTTATTAATAAGCATTAATTATTGCTTTATTAATAAGCTATAATTTGCTTTAAAATGAGTTTCAATCTGCGCACCAAATAAAATAATTGTTTAAAAATATTTAACTTGTTCAAATTATTAAAAATGGTTGAATGCTACGGTTTTAAGCATGCTCTTTCAGAAAAAAAACGTTTTAAAATTTCAGAAGAAACCCCATTGCAACAAACTAAATCCCTGCACATAATGTCGTAATGCATCTGTCAAGTAATTGTCAAAACAATACGTCAGTGTGCGTACAGTTCATAATCGAAACTTGTATTCTTACAGTCAAGAAGTTTCACTTAAAGTAGTTCTGTTGGTAGCTCCCGCATCTTAAGCAAATTTTAAATTTCAGTCAAGAAACTATTTTTATTTAATCTTTTGTCAGTTTTAGGATTTTTTCTGCACAAATTGTAATGTGAAATAAATTTTTACTCCTTTTGGAAGATTACTCAATCATGATGTAAGCGATATTTATTTCCTACTTCATTCCAACTTACCGATTTTTCGGAAATTTTCAAAAACTACTCGCGTTTCTCAAAAAATAAAGAGGGAAATAAAAATAATGACGAATGAAAATTATTTCATCACATAGGTTCTACTTTTGCTTATGTTTTAGAAAAATGTAAGAAATATTTGAACACCGACTTCTTTTGAAACGAAAATGTCAAGAAACTTCCAATTATATTTTGCTCTGATTAATTAGATTTTAAACTGTTGACGAGAAATATTTCTTGTACTGGTTATCTAGTTGCTTAAACATTTTTCCTTATAGCGTTTTTAAAGATGTTCTTTTTTTTTTTTTTTAGTGTCGAAATTTTGTTAAACCGTTTATTACTGAAAACATTTATTATTCCCCTCCTCAATATTTTGGTTTTAAGCATTATAGATTCGGGTTTGCGTTACCCATTTTCAAAGACTCATAAAGTAAATTGCTTTCTATTAGCATTTTTCCTGAGCCATGATTAGTGGTCACCAAAGTCAGCTGGTATAACGCAGTATTGCTGGAAAAAAGATTGATTTACTTTTGTCAATTTTTTTCTGAATTATTGCATTCAAAACAACGTAAACAACGGTTGTTCGTTCAGACACTCATTTTGTTCTTAAATCTCAATTTTTGAATTATCACGCGTCACAGAAAATTTACTGCTATTTCACAGAAACTCGGCAAATAAAATTTACGCATCAAAAGCCAAAATACTCCTTTTAAAACTGTATTGCAGCTCTTGGTATACTAATTCATGAAGGTCATAATTTTCAGGGAGGGCACAAATGTTGGATATGATTTCAAAAAATAATATTTTCAAAACAACTGCTCAAATTACAAGAAGTGACTCACATGAATGCAAAGAGAAATGTACCAAGTATTTTCCAGTTGACAAATGCTCAATGTGTGACCCTGTTACAAGACAATCATCTTATCTGCAATCCAGCTGGTTTCACACGCCATGTGATCTCTTTTTATAAGGTAACATTAAAGACATTGTTTATCAACCTCTGATGCCGAAAATTCTACCAAATTGGCAAAATCTCATTTTTTGCAGCATTTACGAATAGCAGCTACTTTGAAATCTGTGGAACGATCTGGATTGCAAGTTAGATGATGTGTAGCAAAAGGAGCATTTGTAATTGAACATTTTGCACAATGTGCACATGCATTGCACATTTCTGTGATTAAACTTTGTTGGAAAAACAACTTGGAGAATACTTTTTGAATTCAAGTATCACTTTTTGTAATATGTGCATAGTTTTAAAAATGTTTTTTTTTTTTTTTTAAATCGTGTACATCATTTATGCTCACCATGTACTACAACTTTGACTTTTAAAAGAGCTGGACTAACTGAGAACAATCCTAACGGAAAAATGCTCGAAAAGTCTGGCTCTAGAGAAAGCCTAAACAACCACTTAAGAGTTAGTACCTTTGAGCAGGCATTAAAATGGAGGAAGAAAGTCCATGCATTAGCTTAGTAAAAGTTGACCCAAAACCCAAGTCACGTGACTCAACAACGACGAATGGTTGACACGTTTTGCGTGAAACAAGCGAAGGAAACCAGATTCCTTCCAATGCTTTGATTTCAAGTTTATCACGTGACTTGGGGTCTTGGTTTCATGAATGAAAACCTTCACTCCCTCCATTTTATCTCTTCTCAATGGTTAATACCCTAAAACCTTTAAAAAATAAAATAATTTCAGTTTTTATTTTTCAAAATACTCAAATGAAGAGTTTTCAAGCGACACCGAGTTCACGTTTCTATGTATATTAAAAGTACCTCGATTTAAATATTAATGGGGCAGGAAAGCATTAAAATTTTCATACAATTTTGCTTTCAATTGCGATTCGTCAAAACGTCAATTTCAAAACATGTGTTAAGTTTTTTAGAAACTTACTTCACACATTACTTTAAATTTATCATCACATTTTATTTATATGTTCATAATTATACTGAAGTGAAATGTTTGCTTTAGGACACACTTTTTCCATAACTGTTCTTTTTTTTCCACTTAAAAAGTGATTATTCGTTAAAATTTAATAAATTATGAAATAAACAGTATTGCCTATGAATTTCACTTCAGTACTCTTGGATATTTCTCGAAAACACTGAAAACTTTAAGTTTCTATCATTAAAACACTTCGAGAAAAAGGTACATAAAGTTTAGCAATTTAACAGTACCCGTATACAGAGTACCGACTCACGTTTGTGGCTGGAAAACAAATAATCAGTAGCAAAGAAAACATTTGTTTCTAAAAACTTTCCCGTTCAAGAAGCATAAACATGATATTTTATAACTAAAGTAACATTTTGTATGTTACTGAAGTAATGTTCAATTACCTCATAATATTTAAAATAAAATTCTAGGTATTCATATTTCCAGCGAGTTGACAATCAGCAAATAGCAAAATCAATTTAACCCCTTGCAGTAAACGGACGATTCCAGGTTTAGTTCGTCATCTGGTCATGAAGTACAAGGACGGCAAATGCTCATCGTCATGTACTTATGGTTACTATTTAACAGGATATTAATAGTTTAGTTATACTATGAATGGGTAACTCTAACAATGTAAACTATTAAGTATCTAGCTCAATTGAGATTTACTTCGTTTTTAACTTCAGTGTTTTTAGTATTCTACAAGGAACACGAAGAAATAAACCACATTCAATTAATTTAAAAAACAATTAAAATCGGTGATGTCACTTTTGTTTTACAACAGCGTTTAAATCATAAAGGAATTTTTTTTTTTTTTCAAAACTTTTTTTCTCTAATGGGGCAGCGTCAGGGGCACAACCTTTTGCAGACCTACTGCGATTCCCCGACATAGCACCCATTCTTTCACGTGGCACCACTATCGGTGGAAGCTTTTAGCACGAGAATTTTGACGCCCAGTTTTCCCACTAGATGGAGACACCTGGGCTCTCTTCGATGTGAAACTGCACTAGGAATTTAATTTTGTCACGACGCTTCCAAGCCGAACGAGTACTCCAGGGATTTTTTTACATGCCGCATAATCATGCGACATGGACGCTGTCGAACTTCTGCGTCTTGAAAATCCACCGACTGGAGCCACGTTGGTTGGATGCTAAATTAAACTTATTTCACGCTAAATATGCTAATAACCTGGAAGAAGGTACTGGAAGGGGTTAACGTGTAATCCCTCTATAATCATAAAAACACTTATAAATAATTACTATTATAATTGAACATCATAATATTTACACAAACTGTGTATGTTTTATAAAATGTAGTTGAAAAAATCCAAAGTCAGATAACGTTGTTCATTATGTTTCTCCCCTCCTCAGCCATTTTTGAAGACCAAAATAGAAATCAACAGTATAGCTTGTAACTGAGCCCAACACATTCAGAAAAGTTTTTGGCAGAGACTTTGCTATTGAGTTCAAAGGGCATCATTTGCGAAAGAGTTTAAAGCATCTCACTCTTTTTTTTTTTTGTTCATTTAAATATCCTGGCGGAAATAGATATGCTTTTAAGAGTTCCGTCAGAACACATCGTCTTAGGAAGTATTTTTATCCTGAACAAATTTCTTCATACTGTCATTTGCAATTGTTTTTCTTCGTTTAATTTTTTTGACAATGGTCGTTCTATTCATCTGATAATAATATTCAGGCTTTTCCCGAGTGACACGGATCTTGAGTACAGATTATTTTCACTTGTTGTTGCCAATACCAGTCGGGGGCCCAAGCTCCATCTTCGTCTAGCAAACAAGGGTATAAGATAGATAGGAGCGACTCCCGTGTGAGTTCGGTGAAATCCAAGTGAAGAGTTCGGTTTTGCCTCGATAGAAGGCAGCACCAGCTCCACCATTTAGGCACAGTTCTGAAGGGGATACAGGAAGTGTTCTAGCAACTTTGTACCCATGGTTACTGCTAAGACGGATCACAGGACTTTCGGAACCAGGGTAGAACAAGCAATCACTTCGCAGGCACTCTGGTAATTGGAGGCATCGGGATCCCGCACCCAGAATCCTCCGATTCCGAGTCCATCGCCCTCTCCAACAGGCTGCCCATGGCCTTTGCCTTCATGTCCAGAACAGGAAAGTACACATTTCACCAAACTTGCGATTTATTTGTTTCACCGGAAACATCGAAGATAATAGATTTTTTTTTCACCAAAATCATAACACAGCGGCTGTCTTAGAAAATAGTTAGGAAATATCCTGGTGGGAGATTTTTCCATAAGCTCCAGTTAGAACATGTTTCAGTTAAATGCCAAATAAAAAAAGTTCAATGTCAAGTCTTCATAACCATCTCGACCAGCATACCAACTCTGTTGCATAATTACGAGTTTTTATTTAAAATCAGATGTCCTATGATTTTAGCTTTAAGTGCATTGTTCATTTGCTTTAATGCCTGCGAAGTATTTGGTGTCGCAAATAACGTGATCATTTGTCACGGAGCAATTTTCAGTTTCTTCTTTGTTGGAATGAAAGATTTTAGTCAGAAAGCAAAGCAGTTCATCTTTCCTTCCACTGAGGTGCTATTTTCTTTTTCTTTTATGAGTAACAGCAACAGTCTCCAGCATCAGTTTTAGCATCAGTATTTCCCAGCAACGGATATGCGCTGTCAGATTAATAGCCGCTTGAATTCGTTTCTACCGTACACACTTCCATCATTCAAAGTTGTTTCTCAATCAGTTTTATGATTCTTTATTATTTTTTTTCGCTATATCTGACTTGCATCGGGAGAGGGGGGAGGAGCAGCCCACGTCTCTTTTACTGCTTAGCAGCTGAAGGGGCTTCGTGAAACATCATTTTTAAAATATAGTTAATGAAAAGCAAATATAATGAAAAGTTACTTTATAATACTTTGAATAAAATTATCACACAATATTTAAAACATAGTAAAAATACATTGTAACTACGTTTTTTTTTCTTCTCTACAATGTACAATAGGGTGGTTCAAAAATACATGTGAAAAAAAAAGTTTCTCCTAGGTAACAGGACACCCCTCAGTATATTTAGAGTTGTGGATAGTAATATACTGGAAGAATTTTAGCTTCCTATTTCAACTGAAAGAGGGTGCTCAACCCCCTCCCCCAAACTTCATATGTATGGGGAGGGGGGGGGGTTACAAAAGTACATTAAGATGAAAAAGCAATGTTACATATTATAATATACATTAGGAATATGCATATACATTGCAATAAAATAATTATTTACAAAACAACAGCTGGAGAAATTGAATGTTTCTAAATTTGTGGCATTTTCTATGCTGTGGCTAATGTTAAATGAAGGGGTCATTGAGCACCCTCTTAAAATTTGAGTGAGAAGCTAAAACTTTTACAGCAGAATACTATTATTAAGTGTTAAAAAAAAAAATGGCATGTCCTGGACTCTAGCTGAAAAAAAGTTTTTCTGAACCACCCTAATGTACAAACATCATAACTAACTCAATACTTTAATGAGAAGCACATCTTTTAGGTTGCTGATTGTCACCGCTCATTTACGAACAGTTACTTTTTCCTGCAAGTTAGATGCTACATTATTACATGTTATTACACCATGTCTTTCATGTGAAAAGCTTAATGAGGAGAGAATGTCTCATAACGAACTTTTTTTACAGTAACAGAATCAGGAAATACAACGTGGACAAGATTTGTTTGTCAAGTACCATGCTTTCTGCTTTTTTTTTTTTTTTTCAGCCCTTTTTTTTTTGCAGCAATTTTTTTTTTTTTTGCTATGGAATTTTTTTTTTTTCAGCTTTTTTTTTTTTCTTTTTGTCTGGGGTTATTTTTTTCCCCAGCATTTTTTTTTTTGGCTATGGGATTTTTTTTCTGCTTTTTTTTTTTTTTTTTTTTTGTCTGGGGTTATTTTTTTCCCAGCATTTTTTTTTCTTTTTTTTTTTGCTATGGGGTTTTTTTTTTCTGCTTTTTTTTCCTTTTTGTCTGGGGTTATTTTTTTTCCCAGCTATTTTTTTTTTTTTTTGCTGGGTTAATTTTTTCCCAAGCATTCGTTTTTTTTAGCTGCTATTTTCCTTTTTTATGTAATGCATTTTTTCACAACAGCGTTTTTTTTGGGGGGGGGGGGGGGTTGGGGTACTTGACAATCACATTGTAACAGTAGAATTGAATTTTAACAAAAATTACAGTTCGTTTTTCTTAATTGCAACTGAAACTACAACAACACTCAGAATAAAACCACAAGTTTTGTATGAATTATTGAAATTCATTTCATATTCAACTAGAGTAGTCTGAGATTTTAAAATTATAAAGTAATTAGAGAAAAATAACGAGTTAATGAGTTTTTTTTTTTTTTTTTTTGACCGAAGTAATTTAACAAATAAAGAACAAAAGCTTTTCGTTCCTTAATTGGCTAAATTACATTCTAAAAAAGTGAAAATATGCAAAACTTTTGAAATACAATAACTCACAGCTGAATTTCAAAACATTAGCGTAGCAAAGATAAAATTTGAATCGTTTCGTAAGAAAAATTTAAGTACTATTTTTTAAACGTTTCCTTTTTCGTCCTTTTTTTAAAAAAATTTTGCCTGCAAAAAGAAAAAAGTGATTTCTGAAAAAAAATTAATTATCAAACATTAAAATTTTCAAAATCTTATATTATTACGTAAAATGACTTTTTATTTACTTTTTAAAACTAAAGAAAAAAATTAAACTTATTTTTTTTTTTAAACTTACCGAACATGGAAAAAAAAACCTTCATGAAATTATTGACATACTTTTGAAGTTAGATTTCTGGAAATAAGTTTAGCTTTTATTTAATAAGAAAAAAGCTTACCCGGATAACAAAATCGCTTCACTTTCCTCTTTTGAATTATTTACCACTGAAAACAGCGAAACGATAAATGCCACTTTCAGCACTTCTTTCACCATGAGTATTATTTATCAATAACGCTGTGCATTGAAAACTGTGGTTTTATTCATCATAACTCATTTGAACTTCACTCAATAAATTGCTTATCAATCCATTTACACGGGGTTGGACATTTTTACTCACGCTTCATCTCCGAAATTATAAAACTTGGCTTTTACTTTGCTCTGTGTGTAAGGAACCATTTTAATTTTTTTTTTAGAAAATTTATACTTCATATGATACATAATGGTTCCTTGCACGCAAATCTACAAAACTAAAAGTCAAAGTTTAAAATTTTGGGAGCAAAGGGCAAATATGTGCGTAAAATTGTCTTGTGCGAATGGACTGATCTAAGGCCTCTATATATACGAGCCGACGCATCAGCTTAAGATTAGCCATTTTGGATCGGAGCGCGTGTTCGAGTGGTTGTCTTTTCTGGCGAGTTATCGCGTTTGGCGATTGTTCACTGTGAGCAATTATTAGCGGCACGTGAATTTTCGGCAAATTTGGCGAAATCCGAAACTTTGCTGTGGTAACCCTAGCAGTGCAACAATGAAAAATCCGATCCAAAATGGCTAAACTTAAGCTGATATACTTGTATCTACTTGTATAGTCGGCTTGTATGTCTAGACTGATCAAAATACAACTTTGCATAAGAAAAAGAAAATTTTAAATGCATTCGATTCCAGCCACAAACGTTACATTTTATAACGTGTTACGACATTTTTTTTCTTTAAAGTTTTGCTCAATACCACGAAGCGTAATTAACATCTTGTATGAATATGGATGCACATAAGAGGAGGGAAAGGGGTTTTGAGGTACTGTCAATTTTTTTTAAATAAATTTTGAGCATTAATATAATTTAAAACATTCCAACGTAAACCATTAATGAATTACTGTTATTTAAACCTTCGTTAATTTAATACTTTTGTAATTTTAATCTGCATTGATGTTGCTTTTAGAATTATAACAACGTATTTCAGAAAACAAACTTACACCTTTCCTTAAAATGGTTAAAAGTAAGTTTGCATTTCAAAACAAAATATTTCTTTTATAACTTTGTAAACAGAGGCAGAAGAAAGTTTTTTTTTTTTTTTTTTTTTTTAAAGTTGAATTATTGCCTTGAAGCAATAAATTTTCTTAGCCTCCTGTAAAAAAAAAAACTCATATGGCAGTCCATGTGTCTGAAAACCATTGCAATACACAAGGTTAACACTTATAGCAGGAGTTAAAAATGGAGGGAGCAAGTTCATTCATTGGCTTAGCAAAAGCTGACCCAAAGACCCCAAGTCACGTGACTCAACAACGACCAATGATTGGCACGTTTTGCGTGGAACAAGCGAAAGAAACCTGATTTCTTCCAATGCTTTGCTTTAAAATTAATCACGTGACTTGGGGTCTTGGTTACATGAATGAAAGTCTTCACTCCTTTCATTTTATCTCTTCTCAATGGGTTAACCACTCTAATTCGACATGAGTTCAAAAGTTTTAATATATCTCCAGCATCTTTAATTGGCTTCGACTTTTCAAGCATTTCTCAGAAAAAAGTAATACGTGCTGTTCAACAATAGTGCTTCCGAAATTTCACGAAATGATTACACTTTTTGAGCATTAACAGCAATTTCAATAAATTTTGATGAAAGTGCAAATGAATTTATGAATTTTTTGAAAACTTTCATTAAAATAGCAGCTTTCTGCGTGAAAATTCAATTTACATTTTTCGGCAATAGATTCTTAAACTTGAATTCAAGTCTAACAATCTAAACTAATACTTGTGTTGATTAAGGCATGAATTATTCAAGAACAAAAGTAAACCAATGCATTTTCCTCGCAAACTTGATAAGAAATGATTTCTCAATACGCGAGCATGTTTTTCTAATTCACAAACCATGAGCTCGTTAATAAGTTCTGCTCCGAAAAAAGGCCAGAACTTTCATAATTTTTTTAGAAAAAAATTTTGTTAAATAGTTTTAACATCGAGAAAAGCTTTATCCAGTTCATCTAATGCTAAAATAAGTTGATAGTTCTCCTGAATGAAGTTATAATTAACGTATCGAACGCGAATTTTTAAGTGTCATAGATCCAGTCAAAGTCGGATGGAATACATCATTTTTGAACTATATTGCAATTTTTCCAAACAGAAGCAAAAGTATGAATGTTTACTTATTCAAAAGGAGTAATTATCACCAAAACAATTTCAACTACTTTTCTCAAAATAAAAACAAATTTTTTTTAGATTTTAATTATTTTATTTTAAGTTCAAGTAGTTTACACATTTTCCGGGTTGGAAATGGTTGACTCAGCCGTATATTCCTTTAGTGGCTCGGTAAAATGAGTACCAAGCGAAATTGGGAACGAAACTCTGGGGGATTCCGCGTTAGGCTGACCACCTACTCGGAACATCTGCCTTGCACCCCAGAGCCACTGCTCAGAAAAACTGAATTGGGCACAGTAGGCCTTGGCCTTCAAGGGCTGTCGTGCCACAGGGTTTGGTTTTTTAGTTTGCGCATTTGATAGTAAAAATTTTTGGATATTTCAGTCTGTCTTTCTAAGTTGGTGGGTTGGCAAAGAGTATAGTAAAATGAAAATGAGACTTAAATTACCTAAATTCGATTTGGGAGGGGGGGGCGGTAACATTTCTACAACATAAAAATGGTTGGAATTAGTTAAGTAAGGAGCGGTAAAACGCCAAATAAGGCTATCAGATTAAAAGGACTTTAGTTTTCACATTTTAATAAAAAGATACATCGAGGCAGTGAAAAGCAAAGGGACGCAAGTGGACATTTTCAAGTTTTGAGTAAAACGCGTTTAAAGATAAGGTCCTAGGTAGGCTTTCATTGTGAAGTTTTTCTAAATCACTCTGCATAACAGAACCTACCATATGTGTCGCATATGTCGTGTTTCTCAAAGGTTATTCTTAAAAAAAAATAGCAGATAACTTGCTTAAAGCTGGTCCTTCTTGTGGTCTAAAACACTAAGTTATTTTCCTTTTCTACTATGAGCTTTTAACATTGTAGTGTTTTATTTGGTTAAGCAAGTTTCAGTCTTGAAATTAAGCTTAAAAAAAGCTCATATGAGGCAGTGAGAAGCAAAGCGGTGTAAGTGGACATTTTCAAGTTTTGATTGAAACACGTTAAAAGATTAGCTCCTAGGTAGGCTTTCATTGATTTTTTTTTCTAAATCATGCTGTACAGCAGCACCTACCAGGGCTACTAGTACTATATCTTGCCCCAAGACAGAGGAGGGGTTCACCTACCATTTGTACTGGTTATCTCCAAATTTTTAATTTTGCCACATACATCCCTTTGCTTCTCACTACATCAATTGTTGATAAGCACGCAACCACAGTAGCGTAAGTATGGGTTGGCAGGAGTGGCTCTCGCCAGGGGGCGCAGCAGCCAGAAGGGCGGCATTTCGACTGATTAAAAAAAAGTTTAAGAGTTTTTTTTCATCATAGAATTTGAAAAATGCTTGAAAAAAATATATAAAAAAAGCTCAAGAAAAAGAGCTAGAGGATGTATATATATACATAACATCTACTGAGAAGGAACATTGGGCATCATTGAAAACAAAAAAGATTTTTTTGGAGGTCACAATGACCTCCAGTGACTTCCCATGGGGGCGCAATTTCTTTAGTTCGCCAGGGGCGAACCTGATAGTTACGCTACTGCGCAACCAACAATGTGAGGCATGCTGTTTAGTTTGAATTACACTCTCAATTAGCGTAATTTTGCTCCCTTGAGCTCTTATAGCAAAGGTTCTTGAAAAGAAGGAACTGAAATAAGTTTTTCCATGTTAGTTCCCTTTTCTTTAAGCAAATTTTCCTTATTTCGACAGACTACACATTCCAATCCAAAAACATTACTCGGAGCCTAACTAGATGGGTCACTTGCAAAAATCCTAACAATATAGTGTCCGGGAAGAATATCAAACTAATTAATTGACCCACAAAGTTTTTTCTTTTTTATTTGTTAGAAATAATTTTTCCAGTGTATTTCTATTCATATTAAAACAAAACTCCTTCCTCGGATTCTGAAAAAAATTGTTTTTTGAATAACCAGAAAGTCTCTTCCCTGGCCTATGAGATCTATTTTTTCAAATGTAGCTAAGATTTTCAGAATTTTTATATTAACGTTCCACGAATTGAAATTGTAGTATTAAACTATGATACTTAGAAGTTGTAAAGTATTATTTTAACTCTTTTTAAATAGTTGAATAATCAAAGTACATTATATTAAAATTTGTCCCAAGTTCTTGATGTGACTCGTGGCCAGGGAACGAGTTTTGAATTATTGCAGGTAAAACGAAATACAGTAAACTCCCGGTTATCGGCGGTCGGTTTATCCGCGGTTCGGATTATCCGCGGGTCTTTTCACTACTTTTTTTCAACAGTCACTAAATGCTCTTAAAACTTTTGATTGGGTTATTGTTCGCTTTTAGCTTTTACATATGTATATTTTTTACATTCCATGTTAGTAGATGGAATGTAGCAATGTTTTTAGCTATAATTTAAATGTAAGTGTGAGTGTTATTCATATTTTTTAGCGATTGTATGTAGTAGTAACGTCTTTTACCTATTATTTGGATTATCCGCGGTTTTCGCTAATCCGCGGTTACCGTGCCACCCTATTCTGCGGATAATCGGGAGTTTACTGTAGTTTTGAATCTGTTGTAATAGGGTTGTTTCCTTCAGTCAAAAGTACTACTTTTAGACACTGAAATTGATAGAAGCAAACATAATAACATGTGCCCAAAACATACTTTCATTTTCCCAACAGTTATTTCTTAATTAATTTTTTTAAATGTCCGATTTTTCAAACAAGGCGTGGTCTTCATGACGTCACAAATGATGCATTTGGGCGCATCTTTCTACGGCGTTTCCAAGTTATGATAATCAAGAAGCGAATTAAACATTGCGCCCTACGCTTGCTATCAACCATGTCGTTGCCAAAGCATGTGAGTAAAGATGCGAATTGAATATTTTGCTCTGTGAATGGCAACAGTGAATGACATTTCATCATTTGTAATGTCATCGGCAGAAATATAAACAATGAAAGCGCACCGAATTAAGTTTTTTTTTAAATATTAAACTTAAGCAAATTATTTAAAAAATGGTCAGATCCTACGTTTTTAAACATGATCTTTCAGAAAAAAAAACACTTTTAAATTATAGGAAACTACCCCATTGCAACGCTGTTTATTCACCATTTTATTGGATTCATCGAGCATCTTGCAGCTCTGATTAGCCTAGTGAACCTATGATAATTTTCAAGTTCAAAACTGGGGAGTGTATTGTTTTTGCTGTCACTCTACCAGACAATATTTCCGTTTTATGTAATTTTTTTCCAACCATTCCTATTATGTATTTAATTAAGGACAAGAATTTAAAAACTAATATTTCCAACCTTAACTATAATTTCAAGCCTTAGAAACAAGCTCTGGGTAAGTAAAGTGTCCCTGGCATTTTCTGCTTAGGACAGCATAGCAAAAATGTAATATGGTAAAAGTCAGAGACAGAGAGTGGGGCTTATAAGTGCGGAGGCAAAATTTTTTTTTAGGAAGTTGAAGACTATTTTAGGTCACTTTAGGCAACGGGGGGGGGGGGGGGGGGGGGGCTTCTGATGTTTTCCCTCGTAAATGTTTTGGAATAGTAGTTTTAAAGACGCAGTTTTTGTAGAGCTTTGGTTTTTGGCAACGTTTGGGGAACCAAAAGGAGTTTCCAGGGTTGTCCCGGAAATGTTTTTAAAAAAATAAAGTTAATCAATAAAAGCGAAGAAGTTTGGACTGTGTTTAGTATTGCAGAGATAGGGAAGGTTCTTTCGGGAATATTTTTTTGAACTGATGTCTTAAAGACTCGACTTAAAAAAAGCAAGGGGTTTGAGGTTTGCTCCCCCCCCCCCCCTCCCCCAGAATCACCGCCACTGGTTAAAGTGAATTCCCTTTATTTCCTCTTGTTAGCTTATCATAAAGACTCATTATTATTATTATTATTTTAATTTTAAAGCATTTTTATTTTTAGTGAATTTGTGATTAGAAAATATCGGCTTTTTAGAGAATCACCCAGTTGACGCAATAACCTATCACGTCTTAAGATTTCTGAGCAATCGTTAACATTCCTGAAAAAACCTTTGCCCTTTCAATATTCAAGAACAAAAGGAAAGTAATGCATTTTCCTTGCAAACTTTATAAGTATTTCTCAATGTGAGATCATTTTTTTGTTCAAAAACCATGAGCTTGTTTATACGTTCCGTCCCGAAAAAAGTAGGAATTTTCATAATTTTAGCAAACATTTCTTAATGCCTAGAAAAGCTTGATTCAGTTACATCAATGAAAAATAAGTTTATATTTTTCCGTAATGAAAAGCGGGATTAACTTGTCGAACGTTGATTTTTAAGTCTCACTATTCCAATCAAAGTGGTATGGAATGCATTATCTAAGAACTTTATTGCAATTTTGCCAAACTATACCTTGTAAGTACGCATTTGATTAAGCACGTAATATTTTCTAAAACTAAGTATATTGCTTTAGCTCTCTTAATTAGTACACTCACACTAAGTTTAACTTACATGTAAACAAAAGAAATAAATAGATGGAAAACTGTGATAACCTTTAAAAAACAGAACGGAAAAAAAGAAAAACGAAAAAAAAAACAGAAATCAAGGGGGGAGGGGGAGGGAGTTCACTGAACCGCAAAGCTGCTAAAATAGATATTTCTAATGTTCTAAACTCCGGGAACTGAAAGGACAGTATTAGCAAGAAGTGAAACTTAAGATTTAAAAAAAATCAATTCTTTCAAACTATTTGAACTGACAGAACTTTTCGTTTCAGTCTATTCTACTGCAATATTTGAGAAGTCAGGGGGTTTGAACAAGGCCTTTAGTGATTATCTAAACGAACCTTCTACAAATATCACCATCATGAAAAACTTCCAGATAATTCGATTTCGTAGATAACTAGACGTACTGAAATATACACGTAGATATCACGTATTAATATTCGCATGAACTTTTTCAATGAAGCACTATTACGATTGGTTTAAGGTTCAGCTTTCATGTCTATAGACTTCATTAAAAGGTTGCTTTTATTGTTTTTCAGTAAGAAAAAACACTCGAAGATCTCATTAATTTTTCAAGAAATAAGTAAAAATAGCATGCAACTTTTATTTTTACTTGAACAGTACTTAAACATGTACAAATTTTGAGCTCAGAAAAGGATTTGCTCTTTAAGAGGCAGTTTTATAAGAAACGGATAGAAATAGCATTTTATTACTCCACTTTTATACTGTTGTTAACTTTTTTTTTTTTTTGGTTGACATTTTATTGTCCTCCAGTGGCGCAACGAAGGGGGTTGGGGGTGAAGACACCCCCAGAGGCAATAGTTTTAACATAAATGCAAATTCTAATACAGTAGTTTATGCATATGAAAGGGCTGTTTTGATCAAAAGACTCCCTTCAGAAGGTAATTTTGATCAAAAAATCGCCTTCAGAAGGTAATTTTGATTAAAAAAAACCCTGCAGCTTGTACTCTTGATCAAAAAAAAAACGTCCAGAAGGTATTTCTGGCTGCGTTAGCGCTGCTCTCACATCGTTTTACTTTTCTAACTTTCTACTTTTCATTAATTTACCTCATGTTTCAATGCATCGCTATAGCAAAATCACAGAAATAAACTGCATATAAACGGAATTTAGTGCCAGCATCTAACTTACAAGTTTGTGCGGAGAGAACGTATTGCAAAATGAGACTTAAAAACGTGTAAAGAAAGTGCAGTGAATGAAATAATGTGTAGCTACAATCAGTGCTGTAAATGAAGAAAAATGACGAGGGGGGGGGGGCGGACTTCATCACCCCGATTTTTTTTACTGCAAAAATAATGCAAATTGAATTTAAACTACTTTTGGTGACCCCCCTTCCCCTCCTCCCAAAAGTACCCCAAGGTGAGTCCCCGCTTTCCCCGAAAACTTTTTTTTTCCTGCACCGTCAACAATACTTTTATTTTTAGCGATGAAACTGCATTAACAATTTTTAACTTATTGACGCGAAAGTGTTTGAAAACCTAGAAACTTTACCGATTTTCAGGTTCGGTTGTTCAACTAAGCTGTTGTGGCAATCAGTAAGCAACATTTCGCCTGGCTTCACAAAAACGACTTGGCAGATATGATATACCTGCATCAATATTGTATTAAGCCTGATTTAGAACTTGGCAGCTCCGCTCATATTTCTCCTAGTCACTCTCGAAGAAGCACGTCTTTCGTTACAAATTTAAAGGAATCATTTCTGGATTTTTAGCAGAAAACAATCATATTGATCTTTCGATACTAATAATAAAGCTGAAAGTCTGTCTGGATCTCAGGATCTATGTCTGTTACGCGTATAGCGCCTAGACCGTTCGGCCGATTTTCATGAAATTTGGCACAAAATGAGTTCATAGCATAGGGGGGAGCACCTCGATGCAATGTTGCTATTTTTCTACTCCAATTTTAAGAACATTTTATTGAGCGAATTACCATAACATGGACGAGCGAATTACCATAACATGGACGAGCGAATTACCATAACGTGGACGAGCGAATTACCATAACGTGGACGAGCAAATTACCATAACGTGGACGAGCAAATTACCATAACGTGGACGAGCAAATTACCATAACGTGGACGATCAGATTACCATAACGTGGACGAGCAAATTACCATAACGTGGACGAGCAAATTACCATAACGTGGACGAGCAAATTACCATAACGTGGACGAGCAAATTACCATGACGTGGACGAGCAAATTACCATGACGTGGACGAGCAAGTTACCATAACGTGGACGAGCAAATCACCATAACGTGGACGAGCAAATCACCATAACGTGGACGAGCAAGTTACTATAACGTGGTCGAGCAAATGAACATAGCAAACTGGCGAGAAATTATTTCCAATATTTGTACAGACGAACAAAGTGCTCTTAATTGTCTAACTACGGGCAAAACCGTTCGGGTACCACTAGTTATTCTATAAAACCGTACAAGTACCTTCTTGTGAAGGTTTTATACTAGATAAACCTTACGCAGCTCATTAGAAAAAGGTTCAAGTGCAAATTCACAGCACTAACTGAAACTAAGCAAAATCGCACGTGTAAGACGCTAACAGAAATTTAAAAATCTTTTTTTTCAAACATGAGAAAGAAATTTAGGTACCTATATAGGTATACGTCTGAAGAACTTACCATTCATTCATTCTGAGAACACACTTCAGATTTTTTGGAACACTTTTAAAATGATAGTGCAGTGGAATTCCAATCATCCGAATCAACTGGGACTAGACCTCATTCGGATACTCGAAAATTCGGATATTTGGAATTTACTTCTATTTTAAATAATCACTGTATGCGTGTTGAAAATGGGAAGAAAAAAATTAAGAAAAAAAGCTTTTAAATGAAAAGTTAACATTTTTATGTTACGTGTTAAGCGTACGTATATTAGAATCTCGTAATAGAACTAGCTGCACTATTAAATGGTTAATCCAGTGATGTTCACGCTTCACCTGCACTAGCTTCGTAACCGAATCTTTTTTAAAATATCTTATTTTTTTTCTTCTAAAATTCTGAAAGAGTTTCGGTTAATCAACAGTTCGGATAGTTAGAACTTGGATTTTGGGGTCTGCTATACAGACAAAATAGAGTCTTATTCTGACGCTTCTTTACAAAGTTTTAGCACTGACTGCAAGCTACAAAAATACTAAGATTTTTTTTTAAAAAACAAAAGGTTATAAACAAGGATTCAAATATATGTGTGTTGAAATAAAACTTTTTTTTTTCGAAAAAAAAAAATCTTGTCTGATTCTAAACGAAGGCATGTTAAGTTGGTTAATTTTGTCACATTTATTGTTTATAAACTACTGTTCTAACCATTTCAAAAATGCATTATGTCAAACAACTGGGTGATTATTAATTACACCAAAAGTGAAAGTAATAAAATAAATTTGATTATAGAATATTGCATTGTCATCGAGTCTGAGGTCGCGTGCCAAATTTCAAAAGAATCCGATCGCAGGAAGTGGGCGAAATTTGAGCTGCAACATTCCGTTACAAGATACATACAGGTGAAGCTAATAAAAGCGTGTTAAAAAGGATCTGAGGTGCCCTTTTTTACAAGTTACTGCCTAATATTGGAAACTTGCCAAAAGGAAACAGTGGTTAGCCTCTTTTTGATGCTCTGAAATAGACAGGTATAACATGCCATCCTCACCTAGATGCTTGATTATTCCAAATCCAGTTTTATTAAAGTTCTTTAACTTCATGTGTTCTTTTGAGAATATGTTCAAAATAAAGTAATGTGCAGAACGATAAAATTTTGTTTACGAAGTTATCTTATTTTGTAAAATAACCATCTTCATCCATCCTAACTAGATTAAGTTTCAAATTTTGATTGCACTCTTGTATTGACTACATATGGAGGTTTGATTAGGGGGCGGGGGGTAAGTGAGCTCGCACTGTTTATAGAGAGGGGCGCAGGACTGTCCTGGCTTCAAGTGAAACTACGTAGTTCACTTCACCATTAGTTCGTGAACCATTTTTTTTTTTACCAGGGCTGCGGAGTCGGAAGAAAAATGGCCGACTCCAACTCCGACTTTTTAATTAATTAATTTTTTTCAAATCCATTCTCCTCATGGAAAGGGAGGAAAACCCTCAAAGAGAGATTGAAATATGAATTCCTTTTTATGAAATTTTCGCGTTGTATTTAATTGTAAACTTAAGATGCATACAACGTTAGAAGTTCAATTTGAAAATCAAAATATCCAATAAATGCGATTTCTTAAGTGAGATTGCTTAAAAACTCCATTTTTAAAAAAATTGAAAAGGATTAATTTGCTCCCCTTTAACGTTTAATAAACAGGTGTGGATCAAATCCTGTGCTTTCAATTTTTCAAAGCTGTAACTTGAGAGATAGAAAAAAAAATTTTTGCTAAGTCAAAAAACTTTTCTTGAGAGGGGAGATCCCCCGCCCCCCCCCCCCCCCCGGATGACACCCATCTGGTGAGTGACACCTCAACTTAATTTCAGAGTCTAAAAATTGAAATACTTTAATTCTGAAAATTTTCCCCAATAACAAATCTTAAATTTCATCTTAAAAATTTCAACAAAAATATTGCACATATTGCGGGGAGAGGTCGGACACGTGTACGTCTGGATCAAATTTTGCACAAAATGCGGCGGTATACAGCTTTGTTAAAAATAGCGTTTACTATACCTACATTTCTTGGCTTAATTTTAATTTTATTGGCGGCTTTAGAATTAACCTTAATATGAAGATTTTAGGATTGACTAAAATAATTATTGAGTGTTGTAACTGATACATCATGTATCGATTTTATTTTGTAGTTTTAAATGATAACCAAGCTTTCTCTTAGATAAAATCTTTAGATTAAAACAAAACATTCATATTTTATCGGATCTTTTAGATTTGCACTTTCGTGCCAACTCTTATTTGAATTTGCCAGGCACCGTCAGAAGTTTCCCGACTTGCTCAAGCGATACACTCCTTTTACTATTTTATAACTGAGATCGCGGTAAAAATATATTATTCTCATATGAAAGTGATTACTTAGAAAATGGTAGGCAACAAAACTGTTTGCTGACAGTTGCTATCAGTTAAATAAAGTTAAACGAGCTGATCTGTGCATCACATGACTTCCTTTTACTCCAAATTAATGTCATTTTCTCATTATTGGCAGTTTTAATGTGATTCAATAATTTACTTTCTAAATGTCACCAACAATGGCCAAATTGAAACCAGATTTTTTAAAAAACAAATCGCCAAGTTGGCGGCAAAACTTGGCGACAAAAAGGCTGGCTATATATCGCCAAGTGTCCGCCAAATTATAACACCACAATTAGACCCCACTAGGAGTCTAAGAACCAAATTTCAACTTTCTAGGATATTCCGTTCTTGAGTTATGCAACATACATACACACTTACGCACATACAGACGTCACGAGAAAACTCGTTGTAATTAACTCGGAGATCGTCAAAATGGATATTTTGGGTGTCTGTACGTTCCTAGGCATACATCCACGTGTGGTCTGGTTGAAAAATAAACTCAACATTCATTCGGGGGTGAGCAAAATGGAAATTAAGGCCGATTTTTGAGTGAAAATTTTTTCGCGAATACAATACTTCCTTTTTTGTAAAAGGAAGTAAAAATATGCTAACTAGGAGACTGCGACGTAGGTAGCTGTTACAGAAAGTTCGACAAACAATCAAGCCAGCTGATTGCCACAATGACTGTTATTTTCAAATTAGTAGGCCTTCATACATGTAATCAAATTAATTGGTCGTCAGTTTTTTTTTAAAAATTGCAAGGAGAGTCAGAGAAAATTAAAGAAAAAAAGAAACCCGGAGTCGGTCTGTTTTCGAACGACTCCTTTACCCCAAAATCAGTCCGACTCTGACTCTTCGACTCCACAGCCCTGCTTTTTACGCACTGATGAAGACGTTTGTTGTTAGTAGCTTCAAAAAAAGCCGTTTGCTGTGTTTTTTAAACTTTTTTTAGTGCTTTTGTTGGTCCTGTAACACACGTTGAATTATTTTTTAACTATAATAATCTTTTATCAACTAATGTTTCTCAAAGGGTTTTCTTTTTCTTTTTTTTTCGTGAGAACGCTGTAACTTCTTCAATAGGTACTTTATCAAACTTTACAAGTAGGTTATCGTTTTTTTAAAAAAAAAATCTCGCCGCTTTCGGCGAAAAATAAAAACACTTTCCACAATTTGGTTGTTTTGTCAAGAAATTTTTTTTTTTTTATTTTTTATTACTATTATGCATTGCTTCAATGCATAGCATTCCGCAACAGAGACCCATTGACTCAATTGATTAAAGCATCCTGCCAATAATGCTATGGTTGCGAGTTTGAATCCCCAACGGTCAAAAGTATCCTTTTAACGGCTTAACGTTTTAATGCTCATAAACTTGGCGATCGATCGAAGAGTAAAACCCATCGAATTTGCAAGAAATCAGAAGGGTAGAAAACGCTTTGAGCAAATCCAAATTCCACTATGTGATCCTTTTGTAGTCTGAAGTGAATTTTGAATTGAAATTTATTGTTGTTCGTAAACAACGACGTTTCACAAAAAACCCTTTTTTTCAATGCTTGAACAGCAACCCATATTTCTTTTTCTCAACCGGTTTCGAACTGAACTCGTCTAAGGACGATCAACAGTCCTGAGGTGCACTATAAGCCTTCAGTAACCTTGCACACTACAAGACACAGTTAATTCAATTGGAGAACTAAAGCAAACGGATGTTACAACACTTGTATTTTTTATGTTTTTGGACATGAAAAAAAAATACCAAACAAGTGTCTCATCATTTCTAAGGTTTCTCTCAAGCACTTCATTTCTCAATAGTCTTAAAACTAAATGTTGATTTACTTGGTCAATGGCATAAGAGCCTTCGCGTCAAACTGTTGCTAAAATTTGAAGAAAAAAATTGAGCAGTAAATATTCCTCTATTGCTTCAATATAACTGAAATCTGTATTTTTTTTCTTTCAAATAATAAATAACCCACACCGTGTGGTTTTTTTTATCTCAGGAGCAACCGTCATGTAAATCTTATGCAATTTTAGTTCCACCACTTGTGCAATCATCTTGCAACCTTAAGTCAATACATAGTACAAGCCACATTTTAAATTTTGTTGAGCCGGGGTGGTTGATTTTTCATGACGCTTAATGACGTCAGTACTCAGTGCGGTGAGTGTCCATAGAATGTTTTCATACACGATCGACTAACCAATAACACAATAGGGAGCCACAGCACACCAAAGAGAATCTATGAATTTTGGGGGGCCCTGCAAAAACTCTGTAGTGCTACTCCCCAGAGGCCAGCAGTGTATATTTGAGGCAGTGAGAAGCAAAGGGATGTAAGTGGACATTTTCAAGTTTTGAGTAAAACGCATATAAAGCTTGCGTTCTACGTAGGCTTTCATTATTTTTTTTTTCTAAATCATGCTATACAGTAGCACCCACCAGGGCTACTGGTACTATCTCTTGCCCCAAGACAGAGGAATGGTACTGATTTTGTACTGGTTTTTTACTAGTTACCATTTGTACTGTTTATCACCAAATTTTTAATTTTGCCACTTGCATTCCTTTGCTTCTTACTCCCTCATTTGTAACGTTAAGTCTCAGTGGTAGTTTTTTTTTTTTTAATTTCTTGGACCATTGGGCTCCTTCCGCACTGTGGGGTCTGCTGGTACGCAGATCCGGGCTTGCGAACGAGGTATAACTTATGCTACACTCGTTGTGTGCCAGGTTCAAATTCAAATCTAAGGGGTAGACTTCAAGCTGGATTGGCATCCATCAAGGGGTGTCCCCCAGCGCACTGCATATTCACGTTCGAATATTCCGACAATCGACCGCCGAGCCCATTAATACGGGCCCCCCAGTAGGACGGGCCCCTCTACGTGGACCCTTCTTGTGGTAAAACTCAAGGCGTATCCGTTAGGAGGTAAGGTGGAGAAAAGTAGCTCTATAGAACAGGGGGTTCCCAAAGTTGGTGCCGCAATGGGTCCACAATATTGAGACATGAAGGGTATAAGAAAAGTCCTTGACAGAGTTTAAAATTCATGCAGAAGCATATTTTGAAAATTGCATAAATACGCGGTTTGCGTCATAATACTTCACCGGTTCAAGAATTTCTTTTTAGCATAGAAAATAAAAAAAACTAAGTCTTCGCTGTATCGTCACAGAAAATTTTTTTGCTGTGACGATACAGCCGTCAATGTAAATTGCACTTTTTTTTTCTTTTTTTCCCCTTTTTTAACGACGTTAGAAAAAAAAAACTTCTTCAGCTTGGGGATCATTATGCGCAAACCGCATATTGATACAATTCGTTGCTTTCCTATGAATTTTTAAAATGTGTCAAGGACTTTTCGGACACTAGTGCAACAGAAATCGACTAGGGTGTTGTGAGCAAGTTCTAGTTCTTCAAAGGCTGCCACGAATTGGCAAAGTTTGAGAGCCCCTGCTATATGACACTTCTGGTTGGTCCCTGGTGAGCCCGAGTGAATCGGTCGCTCTGTTCGAACACGACCCCCGATAGACCCTTCAACACCCTTTCAATTCAAAAACTTCCAAAGCATATAGTTCCTTTTCGAACTTCAACCTTCGTGTGCTGAAAAACCACCTTAATTACTCCACCCTTTTCCCCAACCCTCAACACCCGACTGCTTATTCACAGTCCACAGCGCTACCGTTGCGCAGAGCACCCGAATCCCTACGCTCAAAAATGTCAACCGACATGAAAAAAACATCGTCCGTTATACTTTCCTCCAATCACGAATTTGCTCCTAGCACTGCTAAAATATATTTTCCCCCATCACGACACAAGGCTTCAGATGATAGCCAGAGACATATCCCGGTTAAGAACGTGTGGATGTGTCATGTATGAATGTCTGTATGTTTGAAAGGTATGCTTGAAAGACATAAGAAATGGTTGAATGTGCAAAACAGGATAAATACCTTTGTTCTTGAAAAGTAAAAATAAGAAATAACGTATAATTGCACAAAATTTCGAACTACTGCGTACACGTGTTTCGTGGTTGCAAGGAACCCCCTTTTCAATGCAAAATAAGTGAGCTTATGGATGAAAAGATCTCCGACAAAGCTTTTGCCGGATGTCATTTCATCCATAAGCTCACTTTTTTGCAATGAGAAAAGAGGTTTCTTGTCACCCCGAAACACGTGTGTTTAGTAATCTGTAATTTTTGCACAATTATAAATGGTTATTCTTTATTTTTACGCATGAATGTACGCTTGTACAAATGGTGTGTGTTAAGAGCAATGTTTGTATGTTTCTATTAAATAGTAAAGAAACCAAATAGTACTGTGTATGAGATAAATTATGAATGAATAGAAAATTAATATGACGAAAGCATAAATGAGTTAAAATGAATGAAGCGAATGCATAAGATATTAAAATGTATTCAAATAAATGTATCAAATACGTATGACAGAGTAATGTGTGTCGGTGAATGTAAATAGCGTATCAATTATGATTTACTTTGTGTAAGTTTTTGGAAAACGTGTGTGTGTGTGTGTTAAAGTGCATCCCCCCTCCTCAAAAAAATGTCCATGGCTATGTTGAACAAACGCTTCCAGCGTTAAATTTAGCTGTGTTGATCAGCAAACATTAAATTTAAATAAGAAAACAATCTAAATTGATTAAGCAGATATAGCCGTTATACCAAACATAAAAAAAGTACAATAAGAATAATTTCAAGTATTTTACTTAAAGCACCAAGTTTCAAGTTACTAACTTCGAGAAAATATTGATTTCTTAAATTTTACAAAATTTTGCTCGGAAGCCAACGAAGTATTAAGTTTAGAAACCAAAAAGTTCATAACATTGATGATCTTTAATACACACTCTCAAAATACAATACACTTAAAACTTACAAAACATGCAAAAAATGATGGGATGAATTTAATGGTTCTTGAATGACCAAAAATATGTTATTCACTGTTAAAATTTACAACTAGAAAGTTTGAGAAAGCTAAATTTAACAGTGGCTTCTGAATGAGTTATATAATACAACTAAAAACCTATAAAGTATTTTCAGAATTTCATGCTTTAGTTATTAGAAATCACTCAAAATCCTTTTACAAGAGAGCTCTAGGAAACCAGTACTTTGCTATGAATTTGCATAGTGACTTTCAGCACTTATTTAGAATGCAATAGTTTTTCATAAAATACATTCAACCCTTTGTTTTAATGAAAACCTGAACTTTTGAACAAAAACTTGAAAATTGAGAGCACCAATTTTGACAAACCCTAATATTTCACTTTCTCATATTTTCTTATCGAAGTACTGGAAACTAAAATTAGTGGATTAAAATTTGAAGATTTTGGACACGTGTTTGGAATTAAAAACATTTCGTACTACAGACTCATTCATGATCAAAATAAATATCCCCTTCTGTTCAAAATAAAACGTGCAGAGGACGGATTTGTTACCTTGTGAGTAAAAAGTCAAACTTTACCCTTAAAAAAATTAGGGTTTGACCAGTTTTTAATTCTTGAGAGTAGGTGATTCGATTAAGGTTATCTGAAAGTTTTAGGAAATGTCATTAGACAGTGGCGTACATAGCATTGGTGACACCCGGGGCGTTAATTAGCGGTTAACATCAAACTTATAACCCCCTTCCTTTGTGTGTCAGGGGTTAAAAAACAAAGTTTCTAGGCTTTCCTTCGCAAAATAAATAATGAATGAGTCCGAAATGTTTTGGAACAATATATTATTTACAGATGAATGCAAGTTTAACAGCTTGGTTCCGATGGGGCGTTTAATTGTAATGAGAAGAAAAAGCGAGGAATTATATTCCAAGAACTTAGTTGAAACAGTTAAGCGTGGCAGTGAAGGCTTTATTGTGTGGGGTGCATTTTAGCATTAGGAATTGATAATCTCTTTATCTTTACTAATAATAACGCGGAAAGTCTCTCTGTCTGGATGTCTGTGACGCGCATACTACCTAGACCGTTCGGCCGATTTTCATGAAATTTGGCACAAAGTTTGTGTGCACCTCGAAGCGATTTTTCGAAAATTCGATTTTATTTATTTTTCTATTTTAACTGTCAGAACATTTTCCGTAGCAAAATTACCATAAGATGGACGAGTAAATTACGAAATTATCATGACGTGGAATGGGAGAGCGAATGAACATAGCCAATTGGCGAGAAATTCGTCATCCATTATTTGTAAATATACAGGCGAACCGAATGATCTTTTAATTTTCAACTACGGGTAAAGCCGTGCGGGTACCACTAGTAGTAAATAAAAGTAAGGTTTCAAAGAAATTCTGGAAGGAAGTCTGGTGGACCTGCGCCTAGGAGACCCCATAGCACCTACAGCCTTGAAATTTTGTACAAAATTACTTCGAGCCCCGGGGGTGTGCACCTTGGATTTTTTTTTTTTTTAACTTCGAATTAGTTTTTTTGTAATGAACTTTTTAAGCTCAAATTTCGCGGAAATTCGCCTATTATTGCCTATTAACGGGGTGAAAAATTACTTGCACATATTGATATTATATATCGCTGGAAATACGGCGGGAGTTATTTGCGTTTTTAGCTCCTAATTTTTTAGCCTTTAGCTAAAATTTAGGCACTACTTTCTTCATTAAATCTATCAGTAAAAAGCGAAGGAATTGTCCCACGGTTTTCTTTTTGACACCACTGGAAAGAGCGGCTTTTTTTACTCCAGATCTATAACTTGACCTATGGTCGAAAGTCTAAGTTTCTGTCTCTAAAGGAAAAAAAAGTTACAAGCCGTTAAAAATAAAGTTCGAATAATATCATCTCCATTAAAATTATTGATGTTTTATTTAGCGTGGCCACAGTTACGTCTTTTCGATTCGCATGTTTCTTCTTTCTTATTCACTAACTTTAAGGGTTTCGATTTTAATGGAAAACCTTAGGCTCAACTCACAAAGCCCCGAACTAAAGAGCAAAATATATTACTAGAAACCACGAATATGAAAGCGACTTTTCAAACGTACAAAACTACAATTTTGCAATGCTCAGGAGCCCCTTAGCCTTTACGACTCTGCAAGTTCGTACACGTTATTTTGAAACCCGGAAAATGGATGCTTTTTGATCCGTTTCTTTCTAATTGACTATTTAAATCTTTGCGAATCAAATAAGGTTGCGAAGCAATCTTCGGGGGTTGGTGAGCGGTAGCGAGCAGAGGGCAGAGCCCCCTAGTTATTTATAAAATAATAAACTACTTTGCTTATTCAAATATTTTAAAAGGCAATTTGAAACTATCATCCCAAAATTTGAGTATTGGAAACTACCCTTTAAAACTAGATAATGGTATAAAGCACATGGCTTACAACACTTGCAACTAGTGTATGTATAACAATTTATAACTTAGAAATACCACCTCAACACTCAATTTAAACTCAATACACATATTTGGAGAAAACTGGGAGTTAGAGCACGAAATCATGACATTAAAATGAAAAGCAAACTGCAAACAATATAACGATCGACGAGTGGATTAACACTGACTCTGAACTTTAAAAAATAAAAATCTAATCAAATATATTTCCAGTCGTGTGAGGCTGTTGTGGATGCTAAAAAACAGGTTATTATGTTTTCAAAGTGTTCGAAGACTTGTAAGAAAGTTCTTGATACTAATTGATTGTTAATGTCTTAAAAAATTAATTTTTATTTTGCAATTAAAATATTTCATGTAGCTTTGTTAAAAAAAACGGATCATAGAGCTTATTACACACCATGGGCGCCCATATGCAAAATTTTAAGGGGGGGCTCAGATATTTTCCCCATGGTTTAGCAAGATGTTTTCCCCATAGAAACCGGTTTCAGTACAGATTAGAGTTATTAAAGGTTGACATTTTTAATAAATTATTCATTAATGGCTGGAAAAGACATTTTTTTACATTTTTGCAAAGAAAAGTATTGAAAGCTAGGAAGTTTTAAGGGGGGGCTTGAGCCCCCCTTGCCCCCCTATATGGGCGCCCTTGTTACACACCCATTCCAAAGTATGAATTTTAATTAATGGAAAGAGCACTATTTCATTGAAAAGGATAACGGTACGGAAACTTTTGTGAGCCACTCTACACCAAATGAAAATTTAACCTTTCATTTTACATCCTCTCTTGTAAGACAAATTTATCAGAGGAAGAGTTTTTTTTTTTTGGGGGGGGGGGGGGGAGCACTTGCTGAACTTTGTACCAAGTGTCAAATCAGGTATTTGGAAAATTTTCGATTGTATAGAGCAGCGGTCAGCAACCTAAATTGACTGAAGATCTACTTTCCAAGTTCAATTTGAGCACAAGATCGACTTGTGTGAAGGGGAGTGATGTATACACTTGAGATTAAAACGGATTTTTTTCATACAGAGTTAAGTTAAGACTATACTGATTTCCAAATTGTAGGTCAACTCTCTTTAAAAAAAATACTTTGATACTTAAAAATAAAATTGCAAAAAATTGTTTTAAATTGCAAAGATAATGTTTTGTTAACAGATTACAGAATATTTTCAGAAACAAGCATAATATTTTATTTGAAATTGATAAAATTGTGACAAACAGTTCCAATGACTATAAAAAGTTCGGAATTTTTTCAAATAACTTTTAATTTAGAACTTAAACCGAATTTTTTTTCCAGAAATTAACCTTTAATAATTCTAGTCAGAAAAAGCAATACTCAAAATACTGCCGCGATCGACTCATAATGGACTCGAGATAGACCGGGTTGCCTACCGCTGGTATACAGGTACAAAACTCATTAATAAAAAGTCACTGTAAATTACTAGCTCTTTGATGACCAAAATAGTACTATAGCAAAATTTAAAAAGTTCAATGAAAATTATTTCGACTTCGATAAATCTCAAAAGATGGACTTCTTAGTCGTTAAATGTGCCAATTTATGAAGCACTTAAGAGAGCTAAGTGAAAGAAAGTTTTACAACAGTGAAAGTTAAAGGTCATCAAAATAAAACAAATTAGTTGCAAGGAATTAATCTAAACATTACATGATAATAATAAAGTTTTGCGGGATTAAAAAAATTAAAAAAGCTCGCCCAGGTTCTTTAAGCAAAATACTAGACAACATAAAAAAGGGCTAGTGCTTAAAAGAAATGTTGTGAGGTTATTTCAATGAATATTGACGTATATCCTTCTCCCCTCCCTTACAATTTTAAAAGCTCCATTGTTATGCACTGAAGCAGCGAGTAAGAAACAAAATTTTAAAAATTCTGTTGCTAAAATCCGAAATAATTTTATCTTTACACGATGAACATGTATTACACTTTTTAATCTGCTTAATCAATATAAGATTGTTTTTATCCTCTTAAACCTCATGCATTAGCAACCGAGTGTAACAATCTATTTTACAGTTTTAAGAAGTTAATACACTTTCAAACATATGAATGCAGTTTTTTTTCTGTGCAGCGTTGACATGAAGTTCGGGTACTGCATTCCCGTTTTAAGTGATAAAAAAACATTAAACACGCTCCAAGCTAAAAAAAATGCACATTTTCGCAAAAAAGCCTCAAAATTAAATTTAAATAAACTGGAAAACATTCAAAAAAGAACATACCTTTAGCATGAGAAGCTGAAGACCTGTTGCGTTTATCACAAATTCAGCTGAGGAAAAAAAATGGTTAATTAGTGGAAAAATAAATCAAATGTATACGTATATATATGTAAAAGCATCAGTATGTGTGTAGTATATGTAGAGCACATATGTATGTTTAGTGCATGTAAGAGCATAAAGTTATTTTATAATGGAAATATTGTATGACAGCCTCTCACCCCCGCTGTAAAGAAAAATTTAATCCTAATTAAGGAATTCTTCCACTTATGAATTGAAGAGTTTAAATTAGAACATCAAAAGCAATTCTGAATTTAGAATTTAAAAATCAGATTTAGGATTTTCTTTTGAACTGAACTTTGTGCAAAATGCAAAACTTCATATTGATGGACTAGTTTCTACTGAAATTTCGTGAACTACCCCGGTAAACTGAGTGGTAATAAAGAAAATTTTTTCCTCACATTGATATTATGTTCAACACCTGAGTAACCCCACAGATTATATTTCTTAAAAATTGAGGTCATTCTCGCAAAAAAGGGGGTACAACGCCATGACCGAGAATTTGTAGTTGTTTCGAAACCAATTTTAGAAGGTACTGCTAATTATATTTTCATTGATTCTAAAGTAAACTGTTTGTAATCAAGCGATCATTGTTGGTACATAAGTTATTTGTTAAAGGTTTCAAAAATGTTTGCTTTGGAACAATTAGAACATGACTGATATAACCAAAGAGTAATAAATACTTCTCATTAGGGAGTTAAAATGGGATTTAAGCATGGGGATTAAACATGGGGATTAAGCATGGGATTTAAGCTAAGGTGCAACAATATAAATTACATAATAAAAAATCAATTTTTTGAAGATAATTACAAATTTTAGGCCTCCTGCTGGACACCTAAATATTTCTTAATGTGGATAAATATTTTTGTGGTACATGAGGGGCTATAGCAACGCTTTATCAACATGAAATTTTGTACTTCAAAAAAATATACATATTAATAGTATTCGGCCTAGTACACAGAGCTGGTTCACGTTTTCAGGCGCAAGTCAGCACGGGTTGCCGTTGTTCAAGTAAAATGAGACTTTTTTAAAAAAATTGTTTTGATCTGAAAGGAAAAATGTAAGAGGACTTTCATATTTTTTGTGACACCCTAATGAACATGTTATTAGCTCCAGTGGGCGCACACAGGAATTTTGCAAGGGAAAGGTCCGAAGTCGGAAGCCTGAATATCATACCCCAATACGCCATCAAACATATCAACTTTATTTTATCTACTCCAGAGAACGAAAAACAGTAAAAAATAAACTATTGAATAAATAGATAGCATTACTTAATGAAATATTCTTAAATAAAAAAAAAACTAAAAGCAAAATAATTTACGATTTTTGCTTTTCTCATAATAAAAACAATGGATTCAAGTTCATAGAATCTAATTTCAATATGTAATTACAAAACTAAAAACATGGTTATTACAGTGTATTCATTAATAATCACCATTCTGCTTCTTATTGGGAAAAGTGCAAAATATTTTTTTTAAATATTTTAACATGAGGATTTTATTTTTTTAATTATTAGAACTGAAATTGTTACCTTTGCTCGAAATTATTCTACGTACAAAATACATAGAATCGTATTCAATTGGGGAAAAAAAGGAAGACCTTTGGGAGGGGTCCGGACCCCCTGGACTGTGTGCGCCACTGACTAGATCTAGTCTTAAGGTATCCGACTGCGTTCGAAGACTTTTTTTTTTTTTTTTTTTTTTGAAAAATAACCTGGCCATTTTTTAATGTTATTTTTTAACTGCATATGTTTCAAAACTATGAAAAAAATGTAAAAACAAGCTTTTATTTTTTAACAAAATGGACAAATTTGAAGAAAAATAGCGAAAAAACGTGTCTTACGCTAATAGCTATGGACAAAATTTGGTTCTAATTACACACAAACCCTTGTAGCAATACATTTGTATGACATTAATGTGTGTTTTGCTCCAAAAGTTTTATTATTTTTAAAAAACGTACTGAAATATAGCCGAACAAAGTTCCTACACTGGTATTTTTTCGTAAACAAACGCCTTTGTTTAAACTTATCCGCATGAAAATATTACTTAATAATGAAATTCAGCTTAGCTTTTAGAGGAAAACATCAAGCATATTACAGAGAACTATCTCAGAAAATTTCACATCAATACTCGAAAAACTTTGAGATATCATTGTTAAAGTTGAGAGCTTTCTTCAAAAATATCGTTCTTCAGAAAACGCGTTTAAATGCAACTTCCGGTCTGGAGTTCAGTGTACGACTCTAATAATACAGCTATAACTCTAGTTGTAATTCACGTAGAGTAAAAACTAAGACAGTTTTGGAAAGCTAATGAATCAGACTACAAAATGAAATCATAAAAACAATTACGAATATTTCATCGAAAATGTCGATCTTAACTCAGTCGGATACCTTAAGAATATCATACCAAACTGAAGTTGGCAGCACCTTTACAAACCCACCCCTGCGCAAAAGCTACATTTACAGAGATTGCACACTTGCGAAGTGGTAGAAAATACATACCCCATCAAAAGAGTATCAGAAGTTGGAGTTTTTTTTTTTTTTTTTTTTTTGAGAAATCACGAATTTTTTTCTATCCTCACTGGACCAAAGTTGAATCGATTATTTCAGAAAGGACGTAAGTCCAACGGTAATCCATTAGACTCGCGTCCCTTTCTGAAATAATCGATTCAGTTAATGTTAAGATAAAATAAAATAAATAAAACCTTTGTGCTAAACAGTAAAGTAAGAAAAACAACGTTAAAAAAAAGCACAAATTTGCCAATTACAGCAGACACGTGTTTCGGTGTTACAGGGAACGCCTTTTTCAATGCAAAAAAAAAAAAAAAAAAGAGCTTATGCCAAACACCAATGAGAAAATTATCCGTTTATAATTTTCTCATTGGTGTTTGGCTAATCCGCTATTTTTATCTTTTAAGCTGCATGCTTATCTGCTCTTGGCTTTTGTCGGATGTCTTTTCATCCATAAGCTCATTACATTTTGCATTGAAAAAGGCATTCCCTGTAACGCCGAAACACGTGTCTGCTCTAATTGGCAAATTTGAGCTTTTTTTAACGTTGTTTTTCCTACTTTCAGTTGATGTTACTGTGATTTTATTCAGATTGCCATGACGACGGTAGTTTTTAATACATTTATTTAAGGAGCGAAATTTTTGTCGTCATAGTTACAAATCGGCTGCGGTTTGACTTTGTTCATAATTTTTTCAGGGGTAGACTTCAAGCAGATTTTTTTTAAAAAGGGGATTTGGTATAAAACGTTTTTCAGGAGAAAACACCTATACATATGAACTTAAACAGTAAAACTGGCCATAAAAATTTTATTACCCCCCATAATAATTGCGACTTCTTTTTTTTAATTTTATGAATGTGCCGCGTATTGCCTTTTCCAGAAAATCACCAGTCACAATATGATGGGTACGAATTTCTTGAGGATTTCCATTCCATTTGTAGAAACAAGAAACCCAACAAGTAGGGTCCGATCACAGTTCGTGATTGCAAAAAAACATAATTTGAACTCAAGACGTCAAAATTAAAATAATTTTACATTTTTTAACCATATAACCAATTTACATGGTATAAATAGTTTGCAAATCTTTTTGCATAAAATTAAAAGGGTTAAAAAGATGTATATCTGCAGAAAAATTTAAGTGACAAATGTAATAATTATTTCACATTTTTTCGGCGTTTGGTATCAAAATTAAACAGTTCGCACACCATGAATTTTTATTATGAACGCTCATTATTTCTCAGTTTAATTATTCGGTAGATGTATTATTACAGTAAAATCAAAAGTAAAAAAAAATAATATTGCTGGAATTATTCAAAATACCAATTCAAGTGATTATATTTCGAGTAAAATTGTTTATTTGCATAACTTAGGAAAACAAAATGAAAGCAATAAGAATGATTTTGTATTTGAAAATTCATTAATGCACTTATAAGAAAAGTCGGGAATGAGGAGCACTTTTAAATTTAAACAAGTTCCGTCCAGAACTCAAAGAGCCTACTTTCCCGTATACCAATATCTACTTTCTAGTATCTGAACAATATTCACAAAAATAGCTAAAATTGCAAATTATTTCACACAATGTTTTAATATTTTAAGCTGATTTCTAGAAATAAAATATACCTTAATCAAATGCATTAGATGCGTAAAAAAAAATAAATAAATAAACAAATAAAATGGCAGCACTTTTGAAACAAATCAGCTAATACACTAATTTTATTAAAAAAATCTTTAACCGCTTTCAAGAAGAAAAAGAATTAAAATTAGAAAGTTCATTAAAATAAATACATCATATCAAAAAGAAAAAAAAAGTTTATTTTTCCTGCCCAAAAATTTTTTTAATGAATTAATGTATTTTCAAAAATAAATAAGAACAATAAAATGTCAACTTAAAGAAATAATTTTCATTGTCAAAAAAAAAAAAAAAAAATCGTCTGCGCATACCTTTAAGTAGAAACATAAAGGACTATGAATTTAGCCGTCAAAAACGGAATACATAAATTAAAGCTTTAGAGTGAAAATAAAAGCAATTCATATTAGGAATAATTATTTCTAAGAATGGCTTCGGAGTCGCATTTTGGGAGAAAAGAGTGAGATTCGGGAGCCGAAAAGTTTTTAATTCAAAGACTCAGTTGAAATCGATCATTTTTTCTTTAAGTGCGCAATTCTTCCAATGTTTGAAGAGTTGGAGTTGGACTTATTTCGGGAAAAAGGAGTTGGAGTCGAATTTCCAAGAGTCGGAGTTAGTCATTTTCTCTCAGTGTATAAATTTGTCAAAGCTACGAAATCAGAGTCGAAGTCGGGGAGTTGGAGTCCAACTAATTTTCGGGCACACGAGTCGGAGTCAAGTGCCCCAAAACTCTCGGAGTTGGAGTCTGGAGTTGTTCGTCAAGAGCTATTTCCACCAAAATATGTTTGAAGTAAATCCGCCTTTAAGTTCGGAATCTATATTGACTTCTAGTTTTCCCGTAAGCGCTAATTTAAAGTGATTTGAACTGTTTAAAATTGAACGGAAAATGGTTCAAATCAAAAAGATATTTTACATACATGTTCTTCATCAAAAGCTTTTTCCTACAAAGTTTGTTTGAAACGAATTCGCCTCTAAGTTCGGAATTGCCTTGAATTTCCCCATAGGCGCTGATGTTAGTTGTTTTTGAACTGTTCAATGAACAAAAATAATTCATATCAAAAAGTGAAATATAGGAATAAGATGTCCTCGCCAAGATTTTTCGAATAAAAAAAATCGTTCGAATCGGACTATTCACTCAAAAGCTATTAGGGTAGAAGGACAGACATACTTTTACCCATCTCAATACCCTACTTTTTAATTTTTTACATTTCGATATTTATTTAATTATTTTATTTGTTTATATGACTTGTTTTCCGCGATATTTTTAAGATGCATTAAGCCTTCTTTCATACGTTTTTCTTCGATCTTTGACTTTTACTGAGAAAGTAGGCTAAAAATTGGATAGGATAGCTTGGATTTTGATTGTATGATTTCAACTTTGAACTCTCATTATATTTACATGAAAGCTTAATTAATATTTTGAGTGACGAAAATTTTTGAAGCTCAAACACGGGCCAGAAATTTTTGAAAATTTGTGCTTTGAACGTCATTTTTCTTTCCATTGTATTTATTAATGCGGGGGGGGGGGATCAGACGATATTTATTTTTCGAGGATGAATTTTATTGGTCGCGCAGCAATAGACTATGTGAATAATAAAGTTGAACTCAAAAAGAATACTTAGAATTCATTTAAGGCAAAAACTCAAAACAAAAATAATATCTTTAAAAAATAACTTAATCAAAAAAAATTAATGACAATTTCTAGTCACTTGGTTTAAATAGCAGCCACATAGTAACTCAAATAAATATAGGGGAATGTGGGGCAAATGAAATGGTTAAGAAGACTGAGTTTTTTCAAAATGAACAAACCGGAAATTTGTTTTGAAAATTACAGTACAAAAAGAAAGAACATTGTATTTTATAATAAAACTTGCGTTGAAGCAGTATTTTTTACTTTTGGCAGTAAATTTGAGTCTTCAACTAAAAGTGGAAAATTTTCCCTTTTTTTACATGGGGCAAAGTGAAAAATGAAATATTTTTCTAATGAAATATTTTCTATTCGATTCTAAAATGTATTTTTCATCAAAAGAATCAGTAAATACAAGGTTGAATCAATAATAGAAATAATAAACGAATAATTAAATGAATAAATCAATTAATAAATGAAACAAAATTAATGAGCGAGTAAAAGAATGAATGAATAAGAAAATAAGTGAATGAATTTATAAATAAGGCAATTTTTAAATGAATGAATGTAAATGAACTAATTTCTAATGAAAACGTAAGTGATTAAACGATTGAGTGAGTATATGAAACAAATTATTTCACTTTGGCCCATCCACTTTGCCCCGTATGTACTTGACTAATTGTACAATTTATTTTAAATACAAATAAGTTTAATATTTACTAAATAAATATTTCACAGAGTATTAGAAGGTCTTAATTAAAATTTAAAATGTTAATTACAGGAACTTATCATTTTATAGTAACAAATAATTAGACTTACAACAAAATATTACAATATGAGTATCATTTTTTTTTTAAAATTGCCTGTATTACCAAATGCTTTAATCTTCGGCGGTATTTTTTTTTTTTCCAAACTGGAATAGACTATATATGGTACTACATAGTTAAAATAATGCCCGATAGGTGGAGCTAAAAGCAGAGTAAATATTTCACCTTTTCACTTTGCCCCGCTAGTTTACTTTGCCCCATGTTCCCATACATCTTCATTCACCAGCAATGCTTAAATATCTTTATTACTAATAATAAAGCTGTGTCCGGATCTCTGGCTCTCTGTTACGCGCATAGCCCCTAGACCGTTTGGCCGATTTTCATGAAATTTGGCACAAAATCAGCTCGTAGCATAGGGGCGAGTATCTTGAAGCGAGTTTTGAAAAAAATCCATTTTGTTCTCTTTATATTCCAATTTTAAGAACATTTTACCGAGCAAATTATCATAACGTGGACGAACAAGTTGTCAGAACGTGAACTAGCAAACTACCATATGCGACCATGGGCGAGCAAATGAACATAACATATTGGCGAGAAATTCATCATCCATTATTAGTAAATATACAGGCGAACCAAATGACCTTTTAATTTTCTACTACGGGCAAAGCCGTGCGGTGCCACTAGTAAATAAGAATTTTAGGCGGATAACACTGGTGTTGTTGTGGCCCATTAATACGGTGCAACCATCTAGTGTTATCAAAGTGAATTTTATGACCCAGTTGGTGTTTACAAGGCAGTGGGGAAAGCTACCACGAGGTCTGTCGGTGTTTCATATTCATTTGAATTTAATAAGGTTTTAGGCCTAAAAATAAAGTATTTTTGCACAGTTCGAAGAGAAAAAGAGAATTCTGTAAATTACACATCCTATCTGTAACTGGGTATCGCCAGAGTTGTCGGTGTCTGTTACTGGGGGTCGGACCTTTTTTTCGAAACTGAGCAAATAAAAATAGAATGGACTCATTCAGAGGATCCAGAAGCAGCTAAATGTTAAATGAGATTTAGTTGCACGAGGGAAAAATAGTTTTATAAGTCTACATACATTAAAAGGATCAGAAAATTGAGTTAACCTGAGAGCGGTGTCTTACGCGTGTCTGTTACTGGTGCCGTTACCCTAATTTGAAAGCTGTGTTTCACCGCTTTCGGCAAAAACTAGAAATTGCTCATTGTGGTTTTGTCAAAAAAAAAAAAAAATCAATAAATAAAATAAATAAATAAAATGATAGGAATTCAAAACAGTTAAGTGAGAACAATGAGCAATTGTGATTGCTCAAAAATTAATTTTAATTTTGACATCTTGAATTCAAATTATGTTTTTCGCAGTCACGAGTGTGTGTATGTAGGCGTGTGTGTTTGTGTGTGGGGGTATGTGTGTTTGTGTGCAGGGAATATGTGTATGTGCGTAGGGGATATGTGTATGTGTGTAGGGGATATGTGTATGTGTGTTTGGGCATGTGTGTTTGTGTCTGTGTGCTGGCATAAGTGTGTGGGTAGTTGTGTGTATGAATGTGTGTGTGGGGGTTATGTGTATGTGTGTAGGCGTGTGTGTTTGTGTGTGGGGGTATGTGTGTTTGTGTGCAGGGAATATGTGTATGTGCGTAGGGGATATGTGTATGTGTGTAGGGGATATGTGTATGTGTGTTTAGGCATGTGTGTTTGTGTCTGTGCTGGCATAAGTGTGTGGGTAGTTGTGTGTATGAATGTGTGTGTGGGGGTTATGTGTATGTGTGTGTAGGCATATGTGTTTGTGTGCAGGCATGAATGTGTGGGTAGTTGTGTGTATATGTGTGTGTATGTGTCTGTATGTATGCGTGTGTGTATGTGTTTGTGTGTGCGTGTGCGCGTGTAGTTGTGTATGTATGCGCGTGTGAGTGGGAAAATAAAATGATAGCACATCAAAACAGTCAAGTGAGAACAATAAGCAATCGTGATTGCTCAATAAATAAAAGAAAAACTACTTATTCAGTAGCATACAACTAGTATTTAATACCGATGATCCACTGAACCCAAAGCCTGGCCCAACTCCTCATACTAAGGGGCTGTTCACAAATGATTTCCCCCTTCGAAGGGAACAGGGGGTTCGTAAAATTGCGAAGTGGCAAGGGGGAGGGCGGATGATAACAAGAAGTGTGATATCACGATTTTTTTTTATTTTAAATAAGGATATGGTTCTGAAAAGGAGCGAGATGTTTGACAAAGGGGGGGGGGACGGTGAAATGTGACACTTTGTGACAAAAAAGGGAAAGGGGCGTCAATATTTTGAAAAAATTGACGTTAATGGGCAGCCCATAAGATGACGGTCCATAAGTGGCAGTAAATATGGTGACAATTTTACCAAAATGCAAAATGAAAGAATAAATCAGCAAACTAGACACAAAGACGTGAAATACACCGCCAGCTCAGTCATTTCCGATTCATTCCGATTGAACAACGAAGATTGTTCAATCTTCGAGTTGAACCGAACCATTGCTTCAGTCACTCGTCTGGTCTGCTAATTCTATATTAGCTACCAGTTTGTTTCGCACTCTTGGCTTCCTTAAGAGGTTTTCCATCTCCAGCTCAGTCACTTTCCTGTGCCGGGCTGATGAGTGCTAATAGCACGAAACTGCAGTCCTCGGCTGGAAATGACTGAGCTGGCGGTGTATTTCACGTATTTCTGCTTTAGCCCTGGCTAATGGGCGGTAATTTACTGAAGAAACAAAGACCTTTGTACTAATTGTACTCTAATGAAAAAGTAATACCAACAACGTTAAACAAACTTAAACTTGCAAAAAACACTACCAACACACGTTTCGGGGACACAAGGAGCCACTTTTTCAATTCCAAATAAACAAAGAAAAAACAAAGAGCTAGTGGATGTAAAGACAACTGACGAAATCTCGAAACATGAGTGAACTCCCCCCCCCCCCCACCTTCCTCCAACCATTTGCTTATTAGTTTGTTTAACGATTTAAAATTAATATTTGCTTTAAAATAATAGCAGTATTCTTTTAATCGTTTTATTTAATAAATACGGCAACAATAATGTGCAATTGTTTAACATCAGATCAAAACAAGTTCTATCAAAAACAAAATTTAAAAAAAAAAATTAATTTGAATTTTGACATCTTGAATTCAAATTATGTTTTTCGCAATCACGAGTGTGTGTATGTAGGCGTGTGTGTTTGTGTGTACGGGTTATGTGTATGTGTGTGTATGAATGTGTGTGGGGGGTATGTGTATGTGTGTGTAGGCATATGTGTTTGTGTCTGTGTGCATGCATGAATGTGTGGGTAGTTGTGTATGTGTGTGTATGTGTGGGTGTCTGTATGTGTGTATATGTGTGTGTATGTGCGCGTGTGTGTGTAGTTGTGTATGTATGCGCGTGTGTGTAGGACATGGATGCAACCTGGAGACAGCTTTCGCTATAGGAGCAGCATCGTGAGGAGCCAGCCGGTCCCACGGTGATGGTGCGGAGGGTGGCGGTGAGAAAAATCAGCGTAACGCCAAAAACAGTCAAATGAGAACAATAAGCAATCGTGATTGCTCAATAATTAAAATAATAGACACGCGTTACGGGGTTAAAAGAAACCCCTTTCATAAATGGAAAAACGTTCCAGCTTATAAATGTAAAAAACATCAGAAAAACCTCAAAACTAGGCTTTTTTTGCAAGTTTGATTTTTTAATCAAAGCAACAAAGCCTTAAATTATTGTTAAAATTTTTAATTTTTAACATTATGAAAGCTGCGACTATGATTGCAATTGTTTTAAAATGGCCTTCAAATATGTTAAGAACATGAAAATAACCATTTTACAATTTGGTATAAGAGGGCAGCGATTCTCGAACTGTTAGGCAATAAACCCTGGGCTATTTTAAAGTAAATTTTGATTAAAGGGCACTTAAAAATCGTAAAAAAAAACTTATAGACGACGCATTATTATTACATACAGATCAACTGAACTGAGTAAAACAATTTGTTTCACGTGAAGTTTTGAACTCAATCCTGGGGTATGATTTAGATAAGATATAAGGTAAGATTTATTAACAAACACACACATCAGTGGCGCAGCAAAATGGGGGGGGGGGTGAACCCCCCCCCAGCGGGTTATGTTGAAACCAATGGCTCTGGGGGGTGACCCCCCCCCATTGGTTTCAACATAAATGCAAATTCTAATACAGTAGTTTATGCATATAATAAGGCAGTTTTGATCAAAAAATCCCTTTAGAAGGTAATTTTGATCATAAAATCCAACCCAGAAAATAATTTTTATCAAAAAAACCCTCCAAAAGGTGTATTTATCACCCCCCCCCCCCCTCCAGAAAGTATTTTTGATGAAAAAAAAATTCCTACAGAAGGTATTTCTGGCTGCGCTAGTGACACATATACATAACAAACAGTAAGCAAAATAAAATAAAGTTACACCTACAACGTAAATTACAAAAGACAATCACAAACATTAAGAAATTCTAAATGATAGTGCAACATGAGTTAGTAGTAAGAAGTCAACACTAAAGAGCGCCGAAACCACTGTCCGCAGTGCTATTAAATCAGTATAATTTGGAGTATAAACACATATTAATGAATTAAGCTGTATAATATTTATATTTAAAAATATCACAATATACACAAATAGTAAATTTTTCACTTACAACAATAATTTGTCTGTTGAATTATTTCGTGGAGGCCCTTCGCAATTACAACATAATAAATTCGCTACTGCGATAATATTCACATGTAGACCGGCATCAGAGCAGAAGAACAAGATTCGAGCATTATTTTGTTGGATTGTAAAAAAAAATGAATAACTGAAATGAATTAGAATATTAATGCATAAATCGTACACAGCATCAAATATATGCATGCATAAATACCAAATAATATTGTTGTAACTATATAAAACTAATGCTGCTTATTAACACTATTAAACGTATATTGTTAGTGCAGGTCAACTGTTACGTCAAAGAACCATGCTTTCGACTAGTCCGATTTTTTATCGAAAAATGTTTGCGCCGTTTAACTTTCATTTTTCACCAAAATGTTTTGTTTTAATTAAGGGCTATATTAAACAAGGAAAACATTTATCAGCTAAAACAAAGACAACCAGAAAAATAATTCAAACTTACCGCTAACCAAGAACACAATTTGTTATGAAGCTTTTCCCAGCAAATCATCCACTTCGAAGCGTTGTGTAAACTACAACAAAAGAAATAAGAATTTCAGTCCGAACGCAAGCGCAATCTTAGCTCTCCGCCCATTGGACAGCGTGCAACTAATTCGTAACAATTTAATGATATGCGTCAGGTGACGAAAGCAGAAGAGAAAGACGACACAAAAATAAGCATGCTTCTCCCCCCCCCCCCCTTTCACTTTCAAATGCTAAAGAGAAGGACATTTAGGGAAACTTAAGACTAACAGAAACAAAGCGCTCCAAAGATAATTTTTGTTTTAAGGATCCGATTCTCAGTTACTGGTAATTCGGAAACTTGCTGTGTACCGATTTGGCTGGGGCTTATCTTGGCATAAAAAACGGTTTTTACGCATGAAGAGGTTGCTTATTGTTTTATATCCATCGAGGGTTGTTTTAATGATTTTTTTTCCTTGGGTGAAGATTTGAAAAACAGTTTGTTTTCGTCGGTTGTTCGAAAGCGGAGTTCTACTTATCGAATCGTTATCCTCTTGGAATGAAGAACTTTTGTCTATAATGTAACAGCTAAAAAGAATTTCTCACTGATCGAGCATTGAGTCCAGGGACGGAACAGAAATAATATTAAGAGGAGACATCTGACAATAAAAATTGCCTCCCCCCTCCGTTGTTCATAAAATTTCTATGCTTCGTGTGTGTGTGTGTTTTAAATAAGTTTCTAAAAATTTAATATATGCTATGGTAGAAATGAATTTGAAAACATTTAATGATACAGCTTAGATTAGTTATATCCCTTTGTGAAGGACACGGGCACCTGCTCACCCCCCCCCCCCTACACACTAAAATCCACTACTGATAGAGTCTTCAATATTGGATTATTTCTGTGCTCTGTTTTAAACGCAGTGTACTAAATGGAAGAACTGGACAAAAAAAAAAAAAAAACGCTCAAAACTTGAAACTTTTGAAGATGTAATATTGCTTACATTTCAGCAAGACGTTTCTTAGATAGGGTCACCATTGTTTGCCGAACATTCCGTCTATCAGAAAGAAAAGTATTTACTGTCTCTTTTATCACTGCTTTTTACGGCAAAAGTTTTTTGACTAATAATCTCTTTTTTTTTTTTCAGAGTAACTCTATAAAGTTCGAGATTCTGATAGGGGGAGGGGTGGGGGTCTTGTTTGGAATCGGCGCTAAAAAGTACATAAGGCTCCATCATCACAATTATTACAAAACATTTTTTCACCTAAATTCTGCAAACTAGTGTATTAAGATTTTAGTATTCTACAAGGGGAGTCATGTCTCAGCATTCACACAATTACGTTTATTCCATTAATATTTCCGTTTTCAATAATTCAAACTTTCCTATACAATACTTGTCAATGTTATCTCATTTAGACTGTTTACTTATTTAACCTTCTGAATGTTTGTCTATCGCGAAAAGCTCCGTCTTACTCCTCTAAACCTTTAAGAGGCCGGATATTCAGGACAACTGAAGACAATTCCTCCACTTCTCCCCCGCGGTTTTGGTGGGAGATGTGGAGTGACTTGAGGTTAAATCCCGGTTATCACAAATTTGCCATTTCAACTGCGCTTGCGCGCGGACTTAAGCTGATTTCGAAACTCTTGCTCAAACTAATAAAAAACATTTAAATTTGTTAATATGAGATAAGAACAGATAAAAATTAGAAATTAAAGCTTTCTTTGATTTAGTTTTTACGCCTCGGTAAAGATTGAGTTTTGCGTCTTAATTTTTTATGGATTCGGAGTCTGATTTTTCTATCAAACAAAGGCCCTTTTCAGGGCCAAATTTTTAACCTCAGAAGAGCGTACTCGACCTGCAGCATCACTTCCAATACAAAGCCGAACCCTCAACCTAAATACAAATGTATAATACTAAACTGTTTACGCCTAACGTAAAATATCCGCAAAAGACGGATATTTGTAATATTCCGATCAGTTTTGAAGTACATAACGTGTTTTACGTTTACGTTAAATAAATATTTTCAAACCAATAAATATTGAAGTGTAATTTTTCTCTTTTCTTTATAAAGATTATCAGTTATTCATATCCATAGTTTCATATAATGTATCCCAAAATTGCTGTGAAAATACTCTAATCGCATTCATTAATTTTTTGGGACTCTAGCACAACCTAAATATTAACAAGCAACACGAAATCTTAAAACAGAAAGCCCAAAAAGCTAAGTCCGTGCGCAAGCGCAGTTGAAATGGCAAATTTGTGATAACCGGGATTTAACGTCGAGTTATGGAGTGACTTTCCAACGCCATCCAACCAAGAAACCCGGAACAGCAGCTGACTTCATTGAAATTTTGACAAAATACAGTATCACCATCAAAATCAATATTTTGTGTACATAATTAAAGTTGATTGCAATTTGAAGAAAAATATATAAATGATATTTTTTAAGTACAAGTTTGAAGAGAAAATGATGTTTCTTTCAAAAACATAAATGATAAGGAGAATTAATTACAAAATGATTTAAAGTTATTTACGTTTTAGAAACAACATTTTTCAAAAACAGTTTTGATTAAAGATAAGAATGATTAAAATTATACTGGTGCAGTAAACAAAGTCATGATCAATCCGGAGAGTCAGAAGTAATAAACATTAAAATCTTCAATTGTCACCCGTCACAGGCGGCACTGAGCCACCGTTGGTGCGCTGAACGGGAGTTAGCGAGCGAAGCGATCAGTGGGCCGAACCCCGTAGTCAAATGTAAAAAAAAAAAAAAAAAACGTTCCAACCACTCTTTATTCTTTTCCCAAGCTTCCTAGAATGCATTTAAAATGTTGAATTTTTATTAAATTATTTACACAATTAGCTATCATCATGACAAACGTAACATATTGATTGTGGCGAACGTAATCGCTTGAAACAAACAATGCATCTTTCGAACTTTTAGTTCAATAAAAAATGAATGAAATGTATATTTTGAAAGAATTTTTTTTTAATGTTAATGTATGATATTTTGTAATTTTTGCAACAATTAACTCGATTTTCAGCACATATTTGTGGAATTTTCTTTTGTTGCACTTTATGGAAAAATCGGCAGCTCAAAAAAAAGAGTGAGAGAGAGTTAAAGCAGAGAGAGCAAGAATGGCAGGTAAACAAAAAGAAAATGACAAGAAAAAAAGCAGCAGAGCGTATGCGAATATTACGGCAAAACACACACACACACACAACGATAAAAAAAAATAAAAAAAAAAAATCAAGAACACTGAGGAATCAAAAATGAGAAGTCAGGAGATGAGAATCAATTGTAGAGAAGCTAGTAAGCTAGCTTTGTATAGAGTTGTAAACCAATGCAACTTCGCCTTTCTCAGGGCCGTATCCAGAGGGGGGGGAGGGGGCGACGCCCCCCCCCCTTCCCCGGAACCCGAAATGTTTGGTACCGTAAAACAGAAGAATTTTTTTTTAATTTCTAATGTCAGAAAAGAAAAATAACAAAGTTTTTTTATTCTTAGTTTTGTAACTATTAAACGAGTGAACATTTGAAGAAATACAGAAAAAGCAATTCTAGTTCTCATTAGCTGCAAAGTATATATACTTGAAATTTAGACCCTCAATCAGGACTTCTTGCTCTCTTTCCCAATTCAATTCGGGGCCTGTCAGGGCCAATGCAGGCCCCTTGTCAGTTTGGTAGACTTGCCGTCCTCCAAGGGCGTGCACAGAAATTTTGGGGCCAGTCACAAATTACTTTTTAGAGCTTCCCTCCATATTGTTTACCCCAATTTTCATCCCTAGTTTTACAAACAGGGGCGTAGCTAAGGGGGGGGTTTTGGGGAGAAACCCCCCCCCCGAAAAGTTTGTCTCAAAAAAAAGAGAAAAAGAAGAGAGAAGAGAAAGAAAAAAAAGAAGAAAAGGAAAAAATTCCAAGCGATTATACATATATATATATATATATATATATATATATATATATATATATATATATATATAATGTTTATATATATATATATATATATATATATATATATATATAATGTTTATATATATATATATATATATATATATATATATATATATATATATATATATATATATATATATATATATATATAAAAGAAGTAACCCCCCCCCCGAAAGTCGGGTCTAGCTACGCCACTGTTTACAAATATTGAGCCCCCTTCAAGCTCGGGCTAGCATGTATCCCTTCTCCCCCCCCCCCTAAAACTCTAACAAAACTTACACTGCGCCGATTTCGAGCCGTTGACTCCCCAAGGGCGGGGCCCCCATAGTTTCCGATTAGGCTATAGTATTTGGTTACCAAGATGGGCCAAATTCAGCTCCTTGATACATCCTGAGTTAAAATTGCAAAAATCATGATTCTCACGTTTTTGTAGTATATTTTTCAAGATAAATTTTTGTGACTGATATGTTCCATGTCTCTCGCCATTTATTTAATACTGAATTCAGTATTTTGGAAGTTCTTTTGTTATTGATTGTTTTTTCTTACTTCAACTGCATACTGTTAATATCTTAAGCATGAGAAAAAAAATAACACTTACTCTACTCTATTTAATTTTCTGCACTACTTGTGATTGAAAAAAAAATTGCTCGATTTGTGAAATATTTTGTTACGTTTATTTTTAACTTAAAACGGGTATGTCTTACAAAGTTATAATCATTTTGTAAGACTGTGCAATCAACATCGTAAAGGCAGGGCCCGATCAAGACAAACTGGTGCCCAGGTCCTGAGTAAAAATTGGTGCCCCTCCCCCCCATGAGAAAATCAGCACAATTTTAAAGTCAATGTTTTATACTAGAAACCTAATACACTAGAAACCTACACATTACTACAGAAACCTGGGATTTGAATACCAAACACTTGATAGTCACCATACTAATCATAGTTAAAATTGCCTTACCTTAAGGTGAAAATAAATTAAAAAACAATTTAAAACTGCAAAAATAGCAAAAAAAAAAAAAAACTAATTCTGACATTAAGCTTTAAAAAGGCCTCTTTCTGGCTTAAACAGAGACAAATGTGTCGATCACATCATCGAAATATAATTTTGATGTCACAGAATTTTCAATGGTCAATAAGAAAAACGCCTATAAATTATCCTTAGAAACGCAGCTTCTCAAACGATTTTTGATTCTCTTCAAAGCTGAAAAGGAACGTTCACTTTAACAGAAAAAAAAAGGAAGGAAGTAAGTTAATTTAGGCTATTTTAGTGCCCCTAAATTTGTGGTGCCCAGGTCCGCGGACCCTCCAGACCGTGCGTTAATCAGGCCCTGCTTAAAAGTGCAAATAAAGTGTTTTAAATAATTTAACTGTTCTAGTAAATTATTTAAGTTTTTGAAATGCCTTGAAAAGGTGCTTCAATTGTGTCTCTTATCAAGAAAATAAAGTATGAATTGTCCAAATGGATAGAATATTACTCTTTCGTTCTCATTTTCTGAATTTCTACACCATTTCTTTTAAACCATTTTATACAATTTGTATACTGTAGGGCATTTGATGAAAAGGAAGGGGGGTGGATGTTGGGGGAAGTGATCAAAAATTAACTACACTAAAAGTCGATATATGAGCAAATGACGATTTGCTTCTCTTTTCTCCTCTCTCGTTTTTCCTCTGTGTCGATTAATGTCAACGACTTGTCGGGCAAGCAATTTTTATTTTGATTGATCTTGATTTGCAAAGGAATGCATAACTTTTAAAAAACTTTGCCTATTTTTCTTTATATTCGTGTAGTCTCAATGACCCCATATAAGGATTCAAAAGACAGATTTTTACATCTATTTTTCAAAAAATTTCCCTGTATATATACACAGAGTGTTCCGTTTTAACCTGCATTTTCGCAACCGTTAGTTCTAGACGTATACTTCCAATTGCAAAAATGTTCAAAATCAGATGCAGGGTTAAGATATTGAAAGTTTGAATTAAAAATAAAAATGAGTCAAAAAATACAAAATTTAACTTATTATAAGGCCCCAGGTCCCCGAACTTATATTTAGGGAAATATAATCTCCATTGAAAAGTAATTCAAACACAAAAAGTTTGAAATTACGGCGACCAATATTCACCGAGATATGAAACGCAGTGTTTTGTGACTTACACCACTTTTCACTCGCCGTCAATAACACCTTTTTGGGGGAAATATAGTGGTTAACAAGTGTTTAAAATTACATGTATGTATAGAGTGTGATTTTTCAAATTATTCGAAGTGTTGTAGCGTGTTTTTGCGCATCACGGCATAACATTTGCATTTATTTTTGAATAGCAATGAAAAATATAAACACCTTGTTTTTCTTACTTTGACGACCTGTCATTCTTCTGAAAGAACGATAAGTTCAAATCTCATCTTCTGCATATGGTCCCTTAAAACTTTAAACTGGAATATCTCCTTGAATTTTGGTCGCACAAATGTCAAGTTTTTTGTGTTAGTAATAGTTTTCAATGGAGATTATTTTCCTAAACATAAGTTAGGAGACAAGGGGCCCGTATAAAAAGTTAAATTTTGTATTTTTTTACTCATTTTTATTTTCGCTTCCAACTTTCAATATCTTAACCCTGCATCTGATTTTGCACATTTTTGCAATTGGAAATTTACATCTAGGATTAACAGTTGCGAAAATAAGGTCTTGCAGGTTAAAACGGAACACCCTGTGGTGTGTGTGTGTGTTAGGGCAATGTGCGAATCCGGTTCCCTTCCGAAAAAAAATTCTGGATACGGCCTTGGTTTTGTACAATGGCATAACGGGCGGGTAAGCAGCTGCTGTCCTACCGTAAATTTTTGAAATCAAATTCCAAAAATGCAATTTTAAGTTACCTTTCGCGGTATTAGGAAGGATGGCAGGGATCGGGGACTTTGACCCGAAATTTTTCCAAAATTGTAAGGGCCTAAAAAAGCAAATTCCGGACTTTTTTTTTGTCTTGTTAAAGGGCTATTACGAGGCCAAAAAAGTAAGGAGGTGTATGAAATTAAAGACCTCTTTTTTTCTTTTAACATGTGTCTTAAATATAGGGGCTTCTCCTACCGAAAATTTAAGGATTTGTAGTCCTGAAAATGCAGTTTTGACGATAATTGGTAAAGGGGGAGAAGAGGTTTGAGAGTGCCCCCTCCCCCGTTATTTTTTAAAAATTGTAATTGTAAAACGGCAATTGTGATACCTCTAATTATGTAAATAAAAGATCTTTATTTAGTTGTGGTATCTTCGGTAATGTTAGTGGTGATGTGGGGGGGGGGGGTTTTCCTGGGAAAAACTGGTTTTTGCCAGGACATGGGAAAAACTAGGTTTTTATCGATAAAAACCGTGGTAAAAACCTAGGAAAACCACAAGCTCCTGTTCATTTGCTGACAGGCAACCATTTATTAATTTTTACTAATAATAAAGCTTCTACATATCTTATATTTTATGTTCATGTTTTATTTTGCATAAATACATCAAATAACCATTGGACCGATGGACAAATATTAAGATGACAGTTATAACTCTCTAGTTAAGATATATAAGACTTATATACAGGGCCAAGGGGGGGGGGGCGAATGGGGCAACCGCCCCGGGTGCCACGAAATGAGGGGGCGCCGCTAGGCGCCCCTCGTTTCGACGGAAAAGGACTTTTTCACGAGGGGCGTCTTGCGGTGCACATCATTCTATAAAAAGTGCCCCGATTGTATAAAATTAGGGGCGCCTTGCGGCGCCCCCTTATTTCGTGTATCTTAGATACACAGTCATAGACACACAAAATAGAGAATCATTGCAATGATTCTCAATTTTTTCCTGGGGCACGAAAATATTCCTCTCTCTGTCTCCAAAACATTCGTTTCCTTTGTATTGTTGAAGCAGGTACAATTTCTGAGAATATAACTGTTTAGAATCAAACAAAAGGCACTTCTCCTTTGTCGAGTTCTCACCAAATTTGCTTGACTTCTACACCTCCGTGCAATGACGTAACCATAAAAAAAAGTTTTAAGGGAGCACATTCAAAAAAATAAATTCTTTTTGATCGGATAGCAAATAAAGTCAAAAGCTGTTCGGTCAAAATTTTTAAACTTTTAGTTTTAAAAACGCAATTTTACCCTTAGAAACGCGATTAGGCCATGCTTGTTGACGTTACGGTAAGGGGCTCAGAGACTTTCCGATCGATTTTTTTTTTTTTAATTGATTGAAATCAATTCCTTCTCCTGCAAGCTTTCCAAATTGAAGTTTCAAAAACGCAACTTTAGACCAACTTTGAAATTTGATGGACAGGGCGATCTGGATCATTTTCCAAGAAAATTGTTCAAAATTATGGTTTAAAAAATTTAAGCAATGTTTTTCATTCAGGGGCTATTGAACTTAGATTTTTTTTGTAAGTGTCGTTTAAAAAACCCATTGCTTGTGATATTAAAGAAAGGCGGTATGGGGACCCTTGCACGAATATTTTCTGAAACTGAAATGCAATTTGTAAGGCCATGTTTTGTAATATTTGGGCCGGTGATGTTTCGAAATAAGAGCTCCAAAAACGCAATTCTGAGCGATTTTCGTTGCTGTTGAGTATTTGTGGGCTTCTCCCTAAACCTTACAAATATTTGATGCAAATGAATAACATCTTTGTTTTTAACATATATGAACGCTGGTATTAAGTTGGTACAGGTAAAACCAAAAAACTCTTGAAAAGAAGCAATGGATGAGTCCAGATCAAAATTTAATTTTGATGTAATTTACACCAATAAATACATTTTATATTGAAAATCAGCAAATCATTTATTCGTGTTTTTAGTTTGATCAACATGAATAACTAACTCAGTTTTAATTGTTTGTATTTTATCTAATGGAATAACAATTTACTAGATAAATATTTGGATTTTCAACATTTCCATTTTCGAAACATTAATGTTTCACAAATATTCGAAATAGATTCATTGTTTGCGTTTTAATTTGTATTATGCATAGCCGTCTGATTGTTCTGTTCATCAATATGTGAAAAAAATTATGTATTATGCATTGATGATATAACTAACTTGATTTTCCTGTGTGTAGGGGGGGGCGCCTGGAAACTTTCGCCCCGGGCGCCGTCATCTCTTTGGACGGCCCTGCTTATATATCTTAAGATGACAGCTTGATCATGAGTTTCAGATAAAAAAAAAAAAAATTTCAAAATAAGGAGGAAGCAGGGAAAGAAGTTTTGTGCTATTAAAAACTTAAATATCCATTTGATTTTTAAATTTCGCCAGTCCTTTTCAATTTATTGTTAAAATGATTCATTTGTGCTACATGTGCTTAATATCAATGTAGATCACAGCCTTATTATAACCAGGGGTGCCCACAGGGAGGGATTATGGCTGAAGTTGCGCCATCAAAATATGGAGGGGGGTGTTAAATTTATTTATCGATTTATTTTTAATTTAAATTATTTATTTTATTCTGTTTGTATTTCATTTAGTTTGTGTGTTGTGTCTGTCATTGGCATACCACTGAACTTTTTTAATAAAATAAGAATATTAATAGTAATAATGATCATAATGAATAAATAAATAAGTAGATAAAAAAAATTTAAAAAGTAAATAAAAAATATTTTAAAAAAGTAAATAAAATTAAAAAAAAAGAGAACTAAAAGAAAAAAAAATAAATAACTAATATTTAAAAAAAAAAGTAAATAAAATAAAAAAACAGCTAAAAAAAAAAGGAGTGTTGAGAAAACTTATGGGGGGGGGGATTTGCGCCGTTGAACTTAGGGGGGGGGCACCCCTGATTATAACTACACTGTACACGCATATACAAACTTGTAAGAGGACACAAAGATTTACCTTAGTAATATCTTGTTTAACTAGATTGCAAAATTCATGGTTTTTCTTTTATTAAAAAAAATAGTTTGTATTAGGGAAAAAAAAAGCAAAGTATTTGCTATGCGTTAATATAATAATACTTTTTTTAAAAAATATCATCAAGTCATAATAATACAAGCTTTGTTTTTGCAATTTTGCTAAAGGTAGGCAAAAATGTTCATTTATCACTGCATATTATTTTAAAAATATCAATACAAAATGTTTTTGGAACCAATTTTTTCTCTTAAAATGATCATACCGTCGTCGGCATGCAGAAATCAGGTAAATCGATTTAAAATTTAACTTTCATTGTCGCCAAGTAAAAAACTGCCTTTTCGAAATTTAAACCACCTTCCAGAGTCCAAAACTCATTTTAAGAGAGGAGGGGGTTTAAAGTTCAAGTGCTTTGTGCTGTTTTAACTTAAATTATAATTTGTGATAAATGATTACTGTTGCTGAAAATGGATTCTAATTTAAACAAAAATGGGAACCGTGCATGTTTACAACTTTTTACATGAACAGTTTTAACCTTAAAAAAACAAAGCTGTGCACAGAAATGGCTGAGACAACAAAAGATACCATGGATTTCTTCTTTTTCTCCAAGATGGTAAAAACCATGGAGAAAACGGGTTTTTCGGAAGGCGGTAAGAACCATGCCAACCCTGGTTCGGGGACATTTTTAATTTTTCCTAGTTGAAGTCTGAAAAACAAAATTTTTGATAAAGTTTTCATAAGATGTAAAACTTTGAAAATTTCGGGGGGGGGGGGGGGGCTGGCCTTAATTCTAACTGATGTGTAATCGAAGAATCCAAAAACAAAATTAAATTTTTGTTTTTTGTAACAATATGTAAGTTATTTGTAAATGCTTTTCTAAAAGGAAGATGAATACATTTAATTGCTTCGATTTCAAATTAGTCAGTACAGTCGGACCTCAATATAAGGTCATCCCTCAAGACTTTCGCGAAACTGACCTTATAACCAATTAATATGTATTTGTTCATAAACAAGCATGTTTTGCATTAATTCTTTGCAAAGTTTAATTCATTCAAATGTATCAGTTAATTACGTTATAATAGTTTAATCGATTTAAATCAGTGATAATTTTGGAATCAATAAGAAATTTTGAGAACTGAATTATTTTTCTTTAGAACAAAGCTGCATACAGATATGCCCAAGCAAAATACTGATGCACAACTAATCTTACTTTAAGTTATTAATAATAGAGGACTGCTGCAATTTTTCATTAACAAGACGGGCGTACTTGTGTTACTGCTTCATTTTTTAGTATCACTGTCGTTATACAGTTCTTATAAACTCACTTTCTATTATTTTATTTACACTACATGCTTCGTTAGTAGGATAAATGACTTTTCACTTTTTAAGGATCGTATAATGCGAAAAATTCTTTGGAAGTGAATCCGTTAGGCACGCAAATCTTTCAGAGAAAGTCAGGCAAAAGTGACCTTATAAGCGATTACTGTATTACAACCTGACCATATATCCGATAATACATTACATAGAATTTCTATTCAGTGAGCCAGGACTTTAGAAAAGTGACCTTATATGCGAGGTGACCTTATAAGTGGGTGACCTAGGGATTTAACTTTTGTATGTATCAAAGCCTAAAAATAAAACCACTGCCTACCTCTTAGACAAACACCCCAGTCATCTACTGTGCTAATGTCAATGAACCTATTGCCTCGAGCAGTATTTTGTTAAATGTGTTTGTTTCATACAATTATACTTAAATCTTCCATGTACATTAGGGTGGTTCAAAAATACATGTTTAAAAAAAAGTTTTACCTAGATCAGTGGCGTACCCAGGGGGTGGGCTGATAGGGCTACAGCCCCCCCCCCCCGAAATTTTCAAAATTAATTATAAAAATCATAATAAAGAACAAGTTTTTTTTATGATGTATTTTTGAAATCTTACATTCGTATTGATATCAGAAAAGCGATACATGAACTTTTCTTAGCTACAGTTCATTAGTATCCCCCCCCCCCAGCTCAAAGACTTTCGAGCTCAGCCCCCCCCCCCCCGAACTGATTTGTCTGCGTACGCCGCTGACCTAGATAAAAGGACACCCCTCAATATTTTTAGACTTGTGGATATTAATATACTGGAAGAATTTTAGCTTCCTATTTCAACTCAAAAAAAGGTGCTCAACCCCCTCCCCCAAACTTCATCAGTATGGGGAGGGGGGGTTAAAAATTACATTGGAACTGATAAAACAATGCTACATATTATAATATTCACGAGTGATATGCATATACATCGCAACAAAATAATTATTTACAAAATAACAGCTGGGGAAATTAAATGTTTCTAAATTTGTGACTATCTTTTCTATGCTACGGCTAATGTTGAATGGAGGGGTCATTGAGCACCCTCTTAAAATTTGAGTGAGAAGCTAAAACTTTTACAGCATAATACTATTAGTAAGTAGCTAAAAAAAAGTTTTTTTGAACCGCCCTAATGTACATGTTGCAAAACTTTCCCTACTTTGTTTCAAATTTGATCTGTTATACCATCAAAAAAAAAAAGGATCAATAATCTAAAAAACAACATATTTGAATAACATTTTATTACATAACTTTCTGGCACTTATAAATAGGCAACAAAATACTAAACAGTACAAAATATTCTGGATTAAGTTGGAGCCTTTACATGCAAAGCTTTCATCTATGGCCAAAGATAACTGGCCATGAACAATTATATAGCACCCTACAATATTAGTTCAAAAGACTTCTAGCTTCATGTTCAAGTTAAATGATGAAATGTCACTAAAATTTATGATTCTTTCTATAAAAATTTGCAATAAAATCCTTTCTGTAAAATATTCATGACTTGATTCAATAATTTACTTTCTTTTTCTGATAGTTCAATGACATCAATTAAAAGCATTAAAATTACAGGGATATATGAATCACGTCAAAAAGGTCACCAAACATTCACACCTAAAATGTGTATGATTGTCAATCACTCGCCTAAGCTCTAAAAAATGATTTAGAAAATATAACACCTGCAATGAAATCCATTCGGCATAGATTAAAATTAAAAGTAATAAATAAATTACAGTTTATTGAAAAAATAATTTCGTCAAATACTCTTCTTTAAATTAATTCTATCTTGTAACTATCAATTTAAGCAAATTAACCGAGTTTTAAGCCATCTAAAACTTCCCACAGTTTGACAAACACATGTATCTTTAGAAACAAAGGCAGCTTAGATAAAAATATTGAACAGCAATTGAACTTAATGATAGATTTTAACTAGGGATGCATTGAACATTCAGTTGGTATTCCGTATACTGACTATTTAGCAGACCGAAGCGAATACTGAGAATATGGCAACCAAATAGTAAATAAATTATTATTAGACAATTTGTAAACAAAACCATAATTTTTTATATGTTGAATGAAAGTTATTGTAAAGCACAATAGTGCAAAATTAGTTCAAAATTATTACTTACTATAATTATCACATTCAAAGTAATTTTAATGTAAGTGAAAACACTCAGGTGTTAAATTTAAATTTTGTTGCTTTTTCACTTTTCTTAAATCTTATGACACATTACATTAACTTTTCTATCACTAATACACTAAATATGAAACAGTAACCAGAAAAAAAAAACCCTAACAATTTTAAGTGTTCAATAAATATGTTAAGCTAATAAACTGCTTTTTTTTTTAAATATGTAGCTAAAAAACAAGCCATTTACTATATTCATTTGTTTCGATTTTGAAATTATCTACTTGATTTTTTTTTTGTTGATTTTAAATTAATAATTATACTTTATATCTCTAAATACAGTTAGGTTGCTAAATGTAAGTGCATAAAATTCAAAATAGATACACATTTCTTTATTGTAAATTAGTATAAAATTTAAATAAAAAAACAAAGCCAATATTAACTAAAACCTTTTTAACCAAATATTAAGTATTTGGCCAAATATTCGAGAGCGCGCTGTGGCGCGCGTTTATAATTTTAACCCAATATTCGGTATTCGGCAAAACATGATATTCGGAGCATCCGTAATTTCAACACCATGAGGGATAGAAAAAAAAATCATTTGCATTTCACTATGTCACTGCAAAGCAAAAAGCACAACACTCAAGTCGATTATTCCTTAACATTTCATAAAGGAAAATAAAAACACACAAATATAAACTATAAGTTAATATTAAAAAGGGAACAAAACCCTCTTAAACAAATAAAATATATAATTCAACTTGGACAATGAACATTTTTTGAAGCTAAATTTCCTTTACATATTCTGAAAATGATTTAGGAGCAGATCTAGAAAATTAACACCATTCCGTAAAAAGAAATTTGTAGGAATTAAGTCGCAATGATCCCTTAAAAAATGAAATTGAAAGTGAAATCAATCTCTAGATTGGATAACTTAAACTAAACTCCATATGAATTAAGTCTTTACCACAGTAAAATAAACAAATTACATGCATAGATATGAAATAAAGGATAAACAGTTTTAATTAAAAAAAATAAGATTAAAAACGCTTTAAAAATTTCCAACCTGTAAATGACACTAAAATCAGTCTTCAACATCAACTTATTACTAAAATTTAAATTCAGTAAGTACAGTTTTAAATAAAAATGATATAAAAAAGTGACTAGTTTTAAAAAGAAAAATGTAAACTTTCTATACACAAAAATCACAGGAATTTATTTACAAGTCCCAAATCATTAATCAAATGGTTCAACAAACAATAAAAATAACAGACAGTAAGTCAAGTCAGGAACTGTCATATTGGCTTTTAAAATTTAATTTATATAACATTTTAAAATGAACAAATAATATTAAAAATTTGGGCTTACACTGTTTTAAAGGTTTTCATGAAAACTAGTAATTAGTTCAGCACATTAGTGCATAAAAAACATTTGATATTTAAACAACGAACTAACATTACTATTAGGAAATCGAGATCCAGTATTGAACTGTGAGCACCCAATTAGCTGACTACTTTTCAAGTACCAGTGTTAAACTTAATAATTTATTGATAACGTTGAAGACATTATATAACATTTCTTTAAAAGCACCACAAGCTTGAAACAATTTCAATATTTTTAGTCAAATATATTTCTTCAAAAGTCGTTGGATTGATTGTGTTTTTCATGCCATTCTAAACAGTATTAGAAGATTTCACTCAACAAACGAGAAAATGTTAAAGCTACTTTACAAATGCAAAGTTTTTAAGTACATATTCACAGCTTTTTGACATTGCTCTGATTTTCAAAATGTTCATTAGGAATCTAAATTATTGCATTAAATATCGTTGAAGATTTTATTCTCCTATATTTATAATCCATATTAATTTTATCTTGGCATCAAAGTTTTCTATTCTGATCATTTGCCTGCATGTAATTGGCAAACAATCTAAATGGAAAACTTTGATGTCAAGACAAAATTAAAATGACAAATAAATATAAAGGAATAAAATTGCAGAATCTCCAGCAATATTTCATGCTTAAATTTAGAACAGAAATAATATTTTGAAAAAATGCGGAGCGCTGCCACAGTTTTGATGAAATTTTAACTACTAATATATAATAATCACCTTCTAAGAGTATTAAATATAATATTCTTCAAAAAGAAAAAAATTTTTCTTTTTTTTGGAAGCTAACTTGTTTCACACCAGATTAAGAGTCATAAATTAAGTAAAATTCATCTGGGAAGTAAAATTTCTTTTATAACAACAAATTTGAATATTTTTTTCGAATAAAAATTTGCAATCAAAAAGCTGATATATTCCTACATTTCAGGGTAGCTTTTTAAAACTACAGCACATCAAACTCCCAGAAACTAAAAAGTAAGAACAGAAAATGAAAGGCCAAGCACACAAAGTTATCATAACTTTAATCCTCCCAAACTGACTGTCTGAAAAGCTACCTCAGTCGAACCTCTAATTCCACCAGAACCAGTCGTTACTTCTTTACTCAGGATCAATCACAGACTAATAATAAGAGTAGACCGAGCTTTCCCAGACTTGCCGATGAAAAAATTGGTTCATGGATACATCATGTGACTAGTGGGAGGCTTGGCGAAAACTTTTTTCAGCATGGTTGCAAGATGGCAACATTATCTATAGTTTGGCACTCGACATGTATTTTAAGACAATGTGTTTTCATTAAAAAAAACTTCCAGGTGCAGAGATTGAACTGTTTTTCTTTTAGTTATGCATTATTTTGACATTAGTAATAGTTTTTGATCAGTTTTCGGTAACTTTTATTTCACTTGGAGCTGTCAGCGTTGGCGTGAACGAAATGGCGTAAACGTTTTGCGTTAACGCAAAAATGTACTAATCGGTATCTTAAATTGAAACTGTAGGTAAAAATTTTACCGTTTGCTGATTCTTCTTGGTCGCTTGCATCTTTTATTGCTTAGAGAGATATTGGAATTGGCTAAAGAAAATGCACAATACTATCTAAACGAAAAACTCACTACATTAACAAAATATTTACGACTAAGAATAACAAATTTACAAATCGGACTCCATAGAAGATCATTCTTCTGTATTCCATCAATTCTATTTATTTTATTTCTCGCCAGCATTGATCGTCTGCTACGATCAACGCCCGCTGTTGCTAAGATATCCACCAGTCACATGGTTTGGTTTATGAGAGCAAAAGGGTTGCCATAGCTCAGTCTATTCTTATTATTAGTCTATGGGATCAATTTCTCTCAAAATTGGAATTTCATGGTGTAGAATAGACGGAAAACGAGCTAATGTGTGCATCACATGACTACCTTTTACTCCAATATAATGTTATTTCCCCATTATTGGCAATTTTAAAGTGATTCAATAGTTAACTCTAAATATCCCCAACAGTGGGCAAATTGAAACCAGATTTAGAAAAAAGAAAAAAAAAATCGCCAAATTTGTCGCCAAGTTGGCGACCAAAAGATTGGCGATATATGGCCAAGTGTCTGCCAAATTATAACACCACTTGAGTTTGCATCGAAATTAACAATGATTTCCCCCCAAAAAGGTGCAAAAGACCCCTTTCAAAACACCCGGTTGCAACCAAAAGGAGAGGTGCACAACTAGTTCCCACTAGGGGTCTATGTACCAAATTTCAACTTTCTAGGACATACCGTTCTCGAGTTATGATATCTCGAGACATACATACGCACGTACATACAGACGTCAAGAGAAAACTCGTTGTAATTAACTCCGGAATCGTCAAAATGGATATTTCGGGCATCTATACGTTCTTAGGTATATATGCCACATGTGGTCGGGTCGAAAAAAAACTCAACATTCATTCGGGGGTTAGCAAAATGGAAATTAAGGCCGATTTTTGAGTGGAAATTTTTTCGCGAATACAATACTTCCCTTTTTGTAAAAGGAAGTAAAAAATATTACTTCCAGTGGTGTAGTCACACCAGAATATCCTCATTAGAGCATCAAAACTGCATGTATGTAAAATGCACATATGAGTGCATGTATACACTAAACAGAGAAAGGCAAACATCTGTAAAAAATGTGCTTTTGAGATACTTGAAAAGAAATGCATTTTAGATTCCATACTAACTAATAGGTACATAATGGTATTGGATTTTGACTCTCTTTGTGCTTTATTTTCAGCAAAAACTAAATAAGTAAGCTTTTACAACAAAGATTAAGTACAATAAATGCAGGGATGCAAGTGGACTCAAGCAAAATTTTCTGAAGACTGAAATTTTTGGAAACTATGAAGAAGCTCGACTCCCCCACCCCTCCCCCCTCGTAAAAACTCTTCAAATATGCATACGAAAATCATTGAAAAAAAAAACATTTTAAAATTGTTTTCTTTTTTTAAAAAAAATAATGTTTTAGTTTTAAAATGTGTTGTCAACCCAAAATTTTCGGAATTTTCTGAAATTTCGGATCACAAACACCCCTGAACAAATGACAGAAATTTTTAAAAAAGGAAAATTTGCAGATATTGCCCTTTATTTTCCCATAGCAGAGTAGTGGTTAGGCATTGGCCTTAACCATAGGCAATATTTTCATACTGGAAATAACTAAGTTTGAAGTAGTTTGAGGAGTCTTACATTTTTTCAAGCATGAAACCTCCCAAAGGGCCATTCCACCGTCACGTGTGGGACAAAAAAACGCTTAAATTTCATTAACATTTCGTCATATTTCTTAATATTCTAATGAAACAGGAGTAAGCAAATTTTTTAATCGTTACATTTGATACAAAGATACTCCTGACACAATTATATTTTTATTAAACTATTTTTATTGAAAAATTTTGTTATTTAAAATAAAATTTATTTACATGCGTCATGTGCGGGACATCCAAAGTCAACCTCCGGTAACTTGCTTATGAATAAGCTCATATTTTTGCTCTATTAATACAGCAATGACGATGCAAATTGTAGATTTTGAAAGCTATGGTTCCAACGCAAAGGAAAAATATCTCATTAGTTTAGAAATAATTATTTAAACCATTGAAAAAATATATGTACATGCCCATTCCATTGAAAATGGTCATTCTGTCCCACACGTGACGATTCCTATATTTCAGAAAAAGAAATAATTTTTGAAGAAAGTTTTTGCTTAAGAAGTCACACATGTGTTTGTGATTTCTTAAGCAACAAAATTTTGTTCATCATCCTTTTAAATTATTATTTTTTATGAAATATATGAAGCGTCATGTGTCCGGGACAAAATTACCGTTTTCCGTGGAATGGCCCAGAATGTGTGTATACAGTTCTGAAGCAAATAATTTGTTTTAATCAAAATAATTAAGCCCAAAGTCAGTTCTTTAGGTCAAAATGTTTGATTAGTTTAAAGGAAAGATATGATTGAGTGAATCAGCCGCCTTGTCTCGTGGTCAGAAGTCTGACTGAGATGGGGAGGTTCCGGGTTCGAGTCCCAGCTCAGGCATGGACATACTTTCTCTCTCCTGTCCTTGTCCTTTCTTTGTGTGAATGTGTTGTTATGCTGTGAATGGTTGTCTACCCTATAAACAGGTCCTTATGGGATGTGCACACTGTGGAAGTCGGACTTCACACCAAATTACGGTACAGTTGGAAAAGTGAAGCAGCTCACCCTAAATTGCCAGCCTAGCTGGCAATTTGGGGACATCAACATATGATAGAGTTATTAAACACAAGTAATTATTTAATTTCATAAAAAATATAAAGTGAAAAAAGTAAAATTCAGGTTATCAGAAACTGGAATCCAATTTGGCTCCCCTCAAATAAAATGAACTAAAGATACAATTTTAAGTTACTGTGAGCGATGGGCGCCCATATGCAAAATTTGAAAGGGGGAGGGGGCTCAGATATTTTCCTGATGATTTAGCAGGATATTTTCCCCATAGAAACCAATTTCAATACAGATTAGAGTTATTAAAATTTGACATTTTTAATAACTTATTTATTAATGGCAGGAGAAGAAATGTTTTTACATTTTTGCAAAGAAAAAAGTACTAAAAGCAAGGAAGTTCTAATTTCTAAGGTGGGCTTGAGCCCCCACTTGCACCCCTATATGGCCGCCCTTGCTGTGAGCAAAAAAATATTTAGTGAGCGCAACTGAAGAGAAAAATACTACTTTTTGAGGTCGCCTCAGGTTAGATTACAGTTTTCGCTCTTTTTATGCATGAAACCCGCAAGGTTTTGCAACCCTTCTCTTGGTATTTCAAGGTGCCAAACTTCAATTTTTGCTTCTTCAAACTTAATTTCAATATTTTCTCTCAAAAAAATTATAGATTCCCCAAACTTGAAATACTTTTGACCAGTAGTATAATTACCAAACGTAAGATTCTTAACTTTTTTCTTTCTTTTGCATATAAGTACAGCTTCATCTTTTCACACACACATTTTCACACATCTAACAACACTTCAAAATATAAAAGGAAGTCGATACTAAGAATTTTCACTAAATATAACGTTTCATAACAAAAAATGCTCAAATCACAATTCAGTCATTCATAAATGCATTTCTTTGTGATTTTCCGGATGCATAAAGATATTTACATACTACAATGGCAATGATGAATTATGGCTTGGACCCTTTTTAAATGCTAACCTACTTTTTGATAAGAAGAATAATTGGTTCAAAAAGTAAATTTGAAGCTAAAATAAATAAAAAGTATATGAAAAAGTAAAAATGGTAATTCATTTTTCATCAGTTCTTTTTCATATAGTTCAGTAAATATGTTTCCTCAAACCTTGGCTAGCCAACTTGAATTGTTTTAAGCAAATCAAGACTCAAATGCCGATTTTATATTAAACAATTGAAATGCTTCTTTCAATGAAACATTCTTCGAGAATTTAATAAGCACAAAGCTGATGTTAAAGGCTTTGGTCAAATAGCTTTAACTTGAAATAAAATAATGAACACAAAACATACCAACTTCAGAGTAAGGGAGTATAAACACACACACATATAATCATACACACATGTGTAAATATTATACATATGTGAGTAGTCACATGTGTCATTGGTTTTGCTTTGTAACGTAGATAAACTTGATTATAAACAATTTGATGAGTCACTTCTTAAAGAAAATCTTCAATGAACATTAAAAAATCGTTGGTATTTTCCCACAATAGATATGTAAATTCACTCAGAGCAATTTTAATCTTGGCTATTATTTTTGGTTTTATTATGTTTAGTCAATAATGTTTAGTACAGTAACATAGAAACTAATTGTTTGGTGATACTTTGTGGTGTTTTGCCTTTTTAATGAACTTTTAAGCATGAGTAAAAGGAGACTGTAAGTTCCATTAAAATGAAAACTGTCTATTAATTAAATTAAGCCAGCAAAATGTAAAATAATCCACTAAATAAAATAACAAGTCTTTAATGAAAAAGAAAAATAATATGTCAACTAAACAAAAAAATATTAAAAGTGCCACTAAACTTTTTAAAAACCCTCCAAACAAATATATTGAGTCGTCAATATGCATTAAAAGTTCCATAAAAATGTATTGAAGCAAAAATGGGGCTAACACAAATGTTATTTCTCTATTTTTGCCAAAGTAAAAAGTAAACAAATCGCCAATCCAAGTGGAAAAATACCAATCATTATTCTCAAAGAGCATCTGCACGTAAATTTGGATTCTCACACAAATATTTCTTCATTTGCTTCAACCAAACAAGTTGACTAACCCAGATCTATCACAAAGTAATGTCAATGAAAATAAACATTTAATTTTATAAACTGTTATCACATTTCATGTCTTAGAGTCAATTTATGACTGCAAGGAATGCATTGACAAGCAATGCAGTTTGCAGGCTAGGAAATGCTAGGCACTGCACACTGCTGCAGGCCAGAGAAGAACAAGGTTTTCCCCATCTTTTTTGAAGGCTGGACGAAGAGTGATGTCTGTCGATTCGACTGCTAGTGTCCGACTCTTGTTACCCAACATGCACTGCAACTGAGGGTTCACGATGACACGCAAATCACCTTTGCCTTGGGAACTGTTTAGGAGTCAAAAAAAGATTCAGTAAGAAGAAGTACAAAATGCCGTTTGAAATTTGTCTATGGAGCAAAATTGAGGCAATGAATGAGAAGCAAAGCGATGTAAGTGGCAAAATTAAAAATTTGGAGATTACCAGTACACATTAGGGTGGTTCAAAAATACATGTGAAAAAAAAAGTTTCTCCTAGGTAACAGGACAACCTTCAGTATTTTTAGACTTGTGGATAGTAATATACTGGACGAATTTTAGCTTCCGATTTCAACTGAAAGAGGGTGCTTAAGCCCCTCCCCAAACTTCAAACGTATGAGGAGGGGAGAAAAAAAAATACATTGAACTGAAAAAACAATGCTAAATATTATAACACACACTAGTAATATGCATATACATCGCAATAAAATAATTATTTACAAAAGAACAGCTGGAGAAATTAAATGTTTCTAAATTTGTGGCATTTTCTATGCTACGGCTAATGTTAAATGAAGGGGTCATTGAACACCCTCTTAAAATTTGAGTAAGAAGCTAAAACTTTTACAGCAGAATACTATTATTAAGTGTTAAAAAAAAATGGCATGTCCTGGACTCTAGCTGAAAAAAAGTTTTTTTGAACCACCCTAGTACACATGCTAGGTGCTGTTATACATCATGAATTAGAAAAACTTTTCAATGAAAGCCTACCTCAGACGCTATCTTTAAACGTGTTTTACTCAAAGCTTAAAAAATGTCCACTTATATCCCTTTGTTTCTCACTGCCTTTAATTGTATTTTGAAAAAAAAATCTTTTCAAACATAGTCATTAATAAAGATTATTAGATCTTTGCAAAATGGATCAATCAATTTTAAAAGTAACACACAAAAGCAAAACTTGAGCTCAAGTTCACCTTATCAATATTTTCACTAAAACACAGAACAAGAACATCTTTAAAATTTGAACAATCATATCAATTGAAATATATTAGTCTGACTAAACACTACAGTTTATGAGCAATTAGAAAATATTCTGCAGAACAAAGAAAATGAAATGTCTTGCTTTTAACTTTATCAGGTAGAAAAATGATGCATTTCTATAGACGTAGAGAGGGAACAACATTGGCAAGAGAGGTAGATGATGGGCGATACTGTGCTCAACATGCCTTTAAAATCTTTGACATGAAAGTGTTAAATACAGTAGACTCTCGTCTCATTCGGGTTTATTTTACGCGGTTCAAGATTTGATACCTTTATTTTATTTTTCGCAGATGAGTTTTGGTTTTACGCGAATGCGGCAATGAAAACGGATACCCCCCCCCCTTTTTCAAAAGTCCAAACTCCTAAAGATTGCAGATTTCATGTAATAAACTGCATTTTGGCGTGCTAATCATCGAGCTTGGGCCACTGGAGATATTTTATGCGATTGGTTCCAGAGCTCTTTCCAGAAGTAAAGTTATTAAACTCACACTGTTCAGAACTCATTGGAAGAAGAGCTTTTAGGAGTGACATAGGAGGCTAAAACCAACGAGGATACCGACGTCGGTGACACGCAAACAAAAACGTTCACCTTGAAAATTTTGAGCCATTCCTAGACAAAAGAAATGATCTTTCTGATTTGTTAGTGAAAGATTCTATCATGGAAATGATGCAAGTGATCATGGATGCGTTAATGCCCTGCAAAGAATTACAGAGAGAAGTTCTTAATGACTGCTAGAAGACAATTATAGGCAACTCCTTTTTATAAACAGGACACGAAATTAATTTATGTTTTCTTTACGCATGTTGTGCATAAAAAACGATATAAGTGCACATTAAACTTGTTATACAATTAGTCATCAATAGAATGAAGTATTTTGTTATCTATGGAACCAAACCCCTATTTTAACACTGGTATTAGGTCTCAATTTACGCGGCTTTTCCGTGGAACGTAACCCCCGCATAAAACAAGATTCAACTGTAATACAGGAATAATAATTTTCAACTTTATTAGTAATTCTTAACCCCCCAGGCCCAAGCAAGACCTTGTTCACTCAACATTTACCAAACACCAGCTCGTGCATACTTAAGCATGAAAAATAGAGAGCTGCTGTAGTTCCCCACATTAGCTGGCATGCCGCAAAATTCAGGGGTCACCAGATTTTCAAATAACACTTGCCTGGTCCTTTTCAGCATACGGGAAAAAATCGAGGTTGAGAAAAAGAAATTAATACTATAAAAAATGTTCAGCTTAAAAAATAATGTAAGTTCTGTACACATCTTATTAGTATTAAAAAACAATTTAATTTTGTAAAAATATTAACAAACAATGTCATTTGTTATTTTAACAAGAAAAATATTATACAATAATGAATAACTTCATAAAAATTTAATTAAAATGAAGCAAACATTTAAGCAGTACGTTACCGCCTCTAAACCATTGCTAAAGAATTTACCACAGCTATTGAATAAATAAATAATAAACTAAACTCTCTAAAAGGAACCAAAAATAATTTATTTAAAAAAAATATGAACGAATCTCAGTAACAATGGTTTGCTTTCTGATCGGAACTGAATGGGAAATTTACTTTTGTTTTGTCACAAAATAAACCTCAAAATATCCGTCATGCCGGAAAATTTGAATTTCCCGGCATGCTGATCAGGGGTGCCCATCCCCCCAAGTTCAATGGTGCAAATCCCCCCCCCCCCCATTTTTTCCTCAACTCTCTTTCCCTTATTTATTATTTTATTTTTTAGCTCTCTTATTTTATTTATTTGTGCTAAATATTATTTATTTATTTGTTTATTTATTTTCAATTATTATTTTATTAGAAAAGTTCTGACTTTGAATGTCATACACACACACATTCACATAAACTAAAGCAAATGAAATATAAGGAAAAGAAATAAAATAATTTAAATTAAAAATAAATCAACAAATTAATTTACATTAATAAATTTAAAAAATTTAAAAATGCCCCCGCCCCCCAAATTTTGATGGCACAACTTGCGCCATAATCCCTCTCCCTTCCTGTGGGCAACCCTGATGCTGATCAACCTTGCTTTTTTTCGGCATGCCGATTAATGCAGGGTAATACAGCAGGTTGATTTTCTCACCTTTGCCACTGATGCAAAATGACACCTACAAGCTCTCCTACTTTGTCTTCGTTTTCCGAATTAGAGGTGAGGGCCGTAACTAAGTCATTGCCACCTCGTAGATGTAGAACAATCATCTGATCAGGGCCAGGGGTGACACTCAGGCCAGTTAACTAGAAAAAAATGCACCAAAAAATTAGAACAGTAGTTCTCAACCTGGGGGGTGTAGAAGAATTTCAAGGGGGCAGGAGGGTATATTAGATAAACAAAACAAGCAATGATTTGTTCAATTTTGTGGTTATATTAAATAACAATGTCGGCCGTCCATTAATGTTGTGAAAATGACTTATGCGAACGCCAACCTCACCTACATCCTAGTCTGCCTCAACAACAAAAAAATATATATATATAATTCTTTTTCTTCTTAGATTTCATATAAGTACATAATTCATTCTAGCAATAATATGTTCAAACAAAAGTTTTGTGTAGTAATGTTAAATTTTGTGAGTGCTATCCTAGTCAGCTAGTTTCCCATTATGCTGCTTGTATTGCGGGGGGGGGGGGGGGGGGGGGACCTAACTTTATACATGTATTAACCACATATGGTGGGGGGGCATGACCTCATGTCAGTGTTCAAAGGGGGGTGCAGAGCCTCAAAGGTTGAGAACCCCTGCAGTGGAACGTCAAAAATCTGAACACATTTCCCAAGAAGTTTTTAAAAACTCAAAAGAATTATAAAGCTCTCTCAGCCAAAAAACAGTAATGTTTTTAGATGCTTAAGTCATGTTTTCCTAACTAAAATTAGTTCAAATTTCCTTGTGGAAAGTATTTTCTTTTTTTTTTTTTCTTGTTTTTTTTCCAGAAATTCATTTAATTTTTCTTTGCTTGATTCTGGTATAAATGCTCCTCACAGAATACAGACGGTAAATACACTTCATTTCAACTTTATGTTCAGTATACAATGGGAGCTACTTTTTGCTAAAAAGCGTAATTACATATTGTAGCGTTATGTCACTATAATAGTATGTTATGTACTATACATACTATACAGGGTAAGTAATACTGTACCCTGTATTGTATAACCGTATTTTAATTGATTACAGTACTGTGCAAATTAATTGGGACAAGTTCAAAAATTTTCACAAATGTTGTTCAATGGGTATAGGTTAACTTACATGGACGGTACAGCAATCTAATACGAAATATGTCCTCTTCTAGCTTAAATGAGATCGTGTCCATGGTTTGTCATGGGTTTCACTAAATTAGAACATAAATTTTGGATCTTCTTCTCACCTAGCCAAGCTTTTATAACATTATCAATCTTGGTTTTCTTTGTTGGTCAGTCTATTTTACCCACATGTCTCTTTGCAATGCTTCAGAAATTTTTGATAGAGTTCACAGCAGGAGAATTATCAGAGCAATCCAAAACCATTAATTTCTGCTCTTGGAACATATTTTGGGAAGATTTTGGTTGTAAGATACCAACCACCAACGAACCTTTGCATCCTATGCACAATATTATCATTGTGCTATTAGAAATGTGCTTAGAGTTCATCATCCCTTGCACTAGTACTAAACTGCCAGGTCCTCCAAAAGTTTTATAACCCCAAACATCTCTTCTTGAGGGTGCTTAACTGTTGGAATAAGATGTTTTTCCCTGATGTATCCATCACTTCGCTTGACAAATCTTGGTCGAAACAATTGCACAATGAGATGTGTTTCATCCCTGAATACAACTTTCTTCTAATCTTGTCCAGGATTGATATTTTCTGACCCAGTCAAAACGTTTTCTCTTTATTGCAGGTGTTAATAATTGTTTTTTGATTGGTGTTCTTGCAAATCTCTCAGATTCAGTAAGCATTCGTCGAATTGTCTATGAATCCATGCTCACACCAGTAGCTAATTATTCTCTTTGAAGATCTGTAATTGTTTTTCAAGGTTGCATTTTACTATTTCGTACTACAAATTTGTCTGTTTGAGGTGTGGTCATGCATTTGAGTCCACATTTAACCTTCTATTTTGGAGACGCTGACCCAAAATTACTTTGCTGATTAATAATCCTAGAAATGTTGAATTTTCCATCTCCAACTGGCTGCAGTAGTATCCTTCAGACATAGAAGTATATGCTGACTAAGGGTAACAATTCTGGTCCTTTTCCTTAAAGTGATATTTATTTTTTAAATACATGACAGAAGCAAACAATTCCCACAATCGACCAGTTCTTTCAGCAAATGGAGGGAAATTTTTCAACATGTCATGATCATGTATTCAAATTGGTTTAGATTAGCCAAGGGCAGTCGCATGCTCTAGGAAAATGCAGTTAAAACTGGTTTGAGGCAAAACATTCCCAAGAAAGGAACAGTTTTCTTAAAAAATATGTTTGTCCCAATTAATTTGCACAGTACTGTAAATGGTATACTGTTTTCTTAAACAACATTTACTAGGATATTTTTGAAAATTCGAACTATCTATAGCCCAATTAGTTTGAATTTTGATATTCTACTGTATATCAAAAACAGATACATGCTCAATAAATTCTCCACAAATTTGCAATGAAAAAATCAGAAGAAGTCATTAACAATTTAGATTATACTGTCCACTCTGCTTAATTGGGTAATGGATAAACAAATACTCCGCTTATACGACTAAAACCTTTCAGAACCGAATATTTCCCCATTCACGCAATGTTGAAAATCCCCGATTATTCGAATGATTTCCCCGTATAATCGAATAATATTCGTCAGCTTTCGCAAATATTTTCACTGAGAAAAACCTGAATTAACCGAAAATAATTAAATAAGAACAGTTATTCATGTAAAAATATAAAATATCTGGTGTACAAATAAGTTTTAAAGGATTTTCAAGAGATGGCATCACTGGTATTAAATCGAAACGGACAACGTTGCAAACTAACTTGATTTTATAACCTCATCGTTAGGCTTTCATTTTAAGTACGTGACACTTCGCTGAAGTGGAAACAACATAGTTTTGTGTGCTCTGAATGTGTCAACTATTGTGACAATAAAACACAATTAGCGGGAAAGTTCACTTTTCTGCTTCCATTTGAAGAAAAGTGCAGCTGAAGTCCATCAAATGCTGCAAGAAGCTTACGGGGAACATGCTTCATCAATTTCCATATGTGAGCTTTGGCATAGACATTTTAGAAGTGGTGAGTTTGATACCAATGACAAAGAGCACAATGAACAACCACAAAAGTTTGAAGATGCTGAACTGGAGGCTATATTGAACGCAGACTGGTGCCAAACAACTTTATCAAACTCGATACCTTTGAGCCGAGCAACTGCGGGGAAAACGGCCACAATATAAGGAGAGACACGACAAGGTAATTTCGTAACATGGTAACACTTGGTCACATATTGCGCCGACGGTCAAAACATACAATAACCTGAAATGGGCAATCCTACCCTACCCGCTATATAGCCCAGACATTGCCCCTTCCGACTACTATTTGTTTTCGTCGATGACACATGCTCTTGAGGATCAGCACTTCCTCTCTTTTGAAGAAGTAAAAATTGGATTGATTCGTGGATTGCATCAAAAGACGCATCGTTTTCTCGAGTGGGCATCCGAAAATTGCCAGAAAGATGATAAATGGTAGTGGCCAACGATGGACAATATTTTGAAAACTGAACATGAAACTATTTTTTCACAATAAAGTATAGAACTTGTAAAAAAAAATACTTTATAACTTATTTGTACACCAGATAATATTTTCGGTCAGCGACGGGTGAGAAAAACAACACCACATTCCATCAAAACATTTCCACTATTCTAATTTCTTTTGTCACTGCCATTGAAAAAAAAACCAAAAAAAAAAACAAAACAATAAATAGCGCTGTTAATAATGAAAATAAGTAACACAAATAAATATAAGCATTGCAGACGATAACCAATTGAGAAATATTAAATGTAAAACACAGAAGACGAAGTGGGAAAAAAAGTTAGAAAAGTGTTCTTAGAGAAGGCATTCAGCTAGCAATACACTATTATGGACTTTTCCAAAAAGTGATGAGATGAAGAAAAGGGCAAAAACAAAGATTTTACAACTCAAACTTGTACTTTAAGTTACTTTTTTATAATTTTCATACATACTTATAATGTATACACTTAACTAATATGCTCTATTGTTTCCTTAACTTATTTCAAAAACGTTTCACCAGTAACAGTAATTACTTTCTTAACATGGCTATTAATTAATTATTATTCCGTTTTAAGAAAAATGTTGTTGATATGGAAAACTGAAGAAATTTTCTCCTCTTAATTGAATAATATTTCTGAGAACCGACAATATTGGTTTAAGTGGCGTCGACAATATCAGTTAAATTTCGTTAGCAAATTATAATTCTTACCAATATTTAATTCGCAAATATTAATTAATACAATATTAAAATCTACTTTGAAAAAATTGTTAAGCCATAATGAATTTATAAAAACAAAAAGATTTTTTAGGGAAAAATTGCTTTTGTGATATAAGTCAAGCCAATGCAAAAAAAAAAAAAAAAAAATGGCATAATACTATTTTTACCATTCATTGCTGATTCGAAGAAGTGCTTTGAAAATTGAACCAGAAATTGACTTACAATTAATTTTGTAAGGTTAAAAAAAAAAAAAAATCCAATATTCTGAGAAGTTAAAGGCGAAAAATGTAGCAGGTTTTTGAATTTATAGAGTGTCTTTCCTTCTTTTGCCAATATAAAAATTAAGAACTGTTTCAAGACCAACTAAGAAAATAAATGGAAGACGTAAAACAGTCACATTTTAATAAAGCACAAAATGTATAAATGAAAAACAGCTTAATAATTAAATATCATTACTATTATTTTCAGCTTTTTATAATTACAAATTTTGAAAGTTGAACATGGCGAGCACAAATGATAAACCCGATTTCAAAAAATCATATTTTTGAAACTATGGCACACATTACAATAAGAAATACATAATTTTAAAAAGAAATATACCAGGATTTTTTTTTCTTTCAATGAAGTTCAATTACACAAATGTGCAATGTGTGAGCACAATGTGCAAAATATTCAATTAAAAATGCAATTCATTAGAGTCTTTTATTGCTCCGCATAATCTAACATGTAATCCAGTTTTTTCCACACATTTTGGAGTATTGCATTCGTAATGCTGCAAAAATATGTTCTTGTAATGTTTACGGCATATAAAGTTTCTGTGACATAACCCCATGAAAAGAAAACACACAACGTGAAGAACGAGCTGGATTGCAGATTAGATGTTTGTCTTGTAACAAAAGTCTCACACATTGAACATTTATTTGTAACTTATATATTTCTCTTTGCACTAATGTATCACTTATGGTACTATGAGCAGTAGTTTGGAAAATATATATTTTTTAAAAATATGGTCAATAAATTCTGCTCACCCTGCATTTAATTTAAAACGGATTTGAGGTTTTTAATTCATTTATCTATTTCAATTGTATTTGAAATAGCACTTATATGTGTGAATAACAGAAAAACACTTACATCTGAAATAGGAATAGCTGAGCGTAGAGGTTTAAACCTCTTACTGTCCAACTTGTAGATAAATCTGTCAGTCACAAGTATTGCACGATCTGCACATTTATTATGCTTGTTCACCTGTAAAAAAAGTATGTTATGAATATTAATAATCAGGGATTGCAAATATAATGTTTTTTAAATTACTATCGTAGAAAGCAAACAGTTGTTCAAAACTTGCATTTTGTAATAGCTATTTTAACTGTTTTTTATTCAGTTTATTTTTCTGGAAATTAAATTTTATCTGCAGCAATAAGGTAAATACACCAGTAGTGGCCAGTGATTCAGTAGTGGCCACTTCAAGCTTTACGTTTGAAAATATAGGATTCTAGGTCTTCCAATGGATTCAAAAGCAGGAGGTATGGGTGTGTTTACCTTATTTATTATTTTTATTTTTTTTTTTTTTAACCAGGCAATATTTTAAGTGAACACACTCACACATACATCTATACACACAGCAATTTTCTAACAAAGAGTGATATTTTAAAGAGAATAATTGCTTTAAAAGAATTTTGCGAACAAAAAGGGTTACAGATTTATTTTTTTAATTCATTGCATCAACGTTGCTCTTCTACAACTATAAAAAAAAAAGATCTTATAGAAATTAAACATTAAAGTATTTTTGGAATTTAGAACTAAGAATTCTGTGAGAAATTCATCGAAAAGCTTGCATCAAAATTGTGTTGGCTTTAAAGCTCACATACAGCGTTCTTCAAAATGTTTTTAAAAGTTAGATTTTAAATTCTATTGTGAAGTTCATAACTATTGTTTCAAAACTGCATATTTTTACTTTCTTCTATATCTAATATATAGAAGAAAGTATTGGTTTCGTGCAAATTCTTGAATTTAGAATTTTGACAAATACGAACGTTTTGAGATGTGCTGAGTCCACTTCAGACATTTTTGGAAAATGTCTGTCTGTGTGTGTGTTCGTATGTCCGTGACCAGTTTTTTGTGGCTGCTCTAGAGCAAAAACTACTGCATGAAATCAAATGAAAATTGGTATGCATATAATCCCCTATGTGAACTAGTGCCCATTAGTTTTTGGCACAAATTCCTCCAAGGGGGGTGGAGCAATGGAACGTTTCTTGCGTACCTGCAATTCCCCAAGAAATAACTGCCGGAGTCAAACAAAATTTGGTCCATATATTGCCCCTAATATGAACAGGAGTTGATTAAATTTTGGTGTCAATAGCTCAAAGAAGGGCTGAGCTATAGAATGTTTTTTGTTGTCACTCATGACTGCTTAATCTCAAGAAATAATGAACAGAATCAAACAAAAATTTATCGACAAGTAGCCCTTAGAAGGTACAAAAGCAGATTCTATTTTGGCATCAATATCTGAAAAGGGGGTTGTACAATCGAACGTTCTTTCTTTTTCATTGCGAGAACCATATCTCAAAAAGCAATGCTACATTCTGGATGAAATTTGAAATAAATGTGAACCTATATGTAAACAGGCTTTGGTTCAATTTTGGCACCTATCACTCCAAGGGGACTGATTTTTTGTGCGAATAAAAATAGCTTTATTAATGAAACAATAAAAAAGATAAAATGTAATCAACTGTCGTCTGCGTATTTCGAGCGGTTTTAATTGTTGGAAAATGACCGGAAAATCAATGATTTAAAATTTTTAACTGTTGCCATCTTGTGTTTGTCAACAAATAAAATATGTTTTTATTCAAGCAAGGATTTTAAAGTAACTTTCAATGTTCGTTCTTTGCTTTACTTTTTTGCGATAATTTGGAAATTAGGATGGTAGTCAAGTTTTTGCATGTGTAATTTTGTTTTTGTTGGGAATATTGCTTCCTCATCAAGCATGGGGAGGGATCATAAGAACGATATAGAAGAAAGTTTCGTGATGGCCACAACATACTAGTTAGTTTCATGTCTCTAAAATTGAATGAATTACAATTTTAAGCTAAATATCATAGAAATAAGTTTCTTAAAGTGAAGCTTAGAACCTAAAAGTCATTGATGAATAAAGACACACTAATGTGTTCTGTAATTTCTGTTATTAAGAGCCGAATTTCCTTTTTGTTTGTCCAACTTGATGTCAAACTGAGCATTAAATCATATTAACACATAATGTCGAAAAACACATAATCTAGTATTCTAGTTTTGGTCATTTTAAATACTGGTTTTCGCCACATGTGATCAGTTAATTCAGTATCAAGCAGTTAATTTAATATTAACCTGTACACTGTACAACTTTTGAAAGCATTTTTTTAAAGTTACAGCTGCCATAACACACTAGCAAAATATAATAAAAATAAATCTTATATTACTAAAACCTTTGGTAAGCCTGGTCAGAATTAAGACCAATAACAATACAGTTTTGTTGATTAGTTTTTTCAAATTATGCGTGCCCAGAACTGGAACACTTTCCTTAATGAAATAAATGTAGGGACACCATTTAGACATGCAGAAAAAGAGATTAATAATGTTTAAAACTTTATTTAACTTCAAAAAATCAACAGTTTAAATCTATGATGTTAAAAATATCACTCACTTTTTTGATTAAACTCGAAAAAAGAACCTTTTGAAAATGGTCTTTGAGTCGCAGGCTTCCAACAGAAGAAACAAAGGCTGCAGTATTGTCGTTTTCTGATGTCTAAAACAAGTAATAAAGGTCATTCATTATCATCCTTAATACTGAAAAGATATCATGTCCATCATGAAGTCTTGTTGCTAAATAATAAATTCAGTTGCGGGGTTGTTAACCTTGGAGAAACAATTTGAGTAGCATCTGTGGTGATTTGGAGGAACATTTTGAAGTTTTGCAGAGCGGCTCGATATTTTACACAAAAATCAATTTAAAAAAAATTAAACCTCTTATATAAACTTGTTTTTGAGCTTTGATGATCATTTTAAGCATTGCATAATTATAATTGTTTTTAAATTAATGACACTTTAACCACTTTAAGCCTATAACTTTAAACACTATGTCATGATTTGAGTGTAAGGGTTTCATTTCCATACTTACATGCCTGTCATAACAAACTAGCAAAAAATATAATAACAATAAATTTTATATTACTAAAACCTTTGGTAAGCCTGGTCAGAATTAAGACCAAATGAGAAATGCGGAGCAAAATAACTTCTTTGCGGAGCTGCGGAGTTGCTATTTTTTTGGAGCAACTCCGCAAAATGCAGAGCAGCTGGCAACCCTGAAGTTGTGGTTTGCTTGCTGTAACAATAGTAATTAAGTAAGTCAGTAATATAATACGAGGCGTGTTTTTAAAGTAAGTTCCGTTTTTATATAAATAAAGAACGAGTACAGATAGAGCTAAGTAATTTAGTGCACAAAAATCTACCACCCTTACGCTATTTTTCGACATTGCTCCCGTGATTTTCCAAGCATTTGTCATAGCGTGGTACAGGTTTTTGTATACCTATTCGTAAAAAGTTACCGCCCATTTAGTCAACCATGAGGACTCTTACAGGGCTTTGACTGGGGCGTTTTTGAACATCCTCTGGTCTGCCCCCATCTCGCTCGCAGCATCTTTCATTTGTTTCGGCATCTAAAGTCTTTCCTAGGTGGTCTGTGGCACAACAGCAATAATGAGCTCAGAGAACATGTTATCCCATGGCTGACTACACAGGCGGCAATTTTCTATGAATAGGTATACAAAAACCTGTACCACGCTATGACAAATGCTTGGAAAATCACGGGAGCAATGTCAAAAAATAGCGTAAGGATGGTAGAATTTTGTGCAATATATTTCTTTGCTCATCGGTACTCGTTCTTTTTTTATATCAAAACGAAACTTATTTTAAAAACACGCCTCGTAGCAAGCAACTAAACATCTAAGATATAGTATACTTAATACTGTAAACGTGTTGACTAACATAAAGTCTACAAGTTAATGTCTTTTTTTAACATACAGGATTAAATAACTATGTTGAAAAAAACCTAAGAAAAGCAAGTAAGTAGGCTTCAAGTTTATTTTTAGAAGTAGCTTATGATTACAGACTTCATAAAATATTTTTATTGCAAGTTAATGGAAAACTCCAGTAAACAGAAATTGTATATTCATGCACTAAGCTTGAATGAAGTGCAAACTAATTTTCATTTGCGAGATTTAGTGGCATGTGAAATAAGATTACCATTTCGGGAAATACACAGGATGTGCAATAGGATGGTTCAAAAATACATGTTAAAAAAAAAAGGTTCTCCTAGGTAACAGGACACCCCTCAGTATATTTAGACTTGTGGATAGTTATATACTGGATATGTGGAAGTTAAATATATGGAGGTTCGACTGTATACTTAAATCTTCCATGTACATTACGGTGGTTGAAAAATACATGTTAAAAAAAAGTTTCTCCTAGATAACAGGACACCCCTCAGTATATTTAGACTTGTGGATAGTTATATACTGGACGAATTTTAGCCTCCTATTTCAACTGAAAGAGGGTGCTCAACCCCCTCCCCCAAACTTCATAAGTATGGGGAGAGGGGTTACAAAAGAACATTAAGATGAAAAAGCAATGTTACATATTATAATATACATTAGGAATATGCATATACATTGCAATAAAATAATTATTTACAAAACAACAGCTGGAGAAATTGAATGTTTCTAAATTTTTGGCATTTTCTATGCTACGGCTAATGTTAAATGAAGGGGTCATTGAGCACCCTCTTAAAATTTGAGTAAGAAGCTAAAACTCTTACACTACAGTACAACTTTATAAAGCTGACCTGTATAACGCAATTCTCTATAAACCGCACAACTTCTCAGAAGTAAACAATAAGTTTTGAAGTTTAAAAAATCCCTCTGTTTTGCCTTGCAAACATAAAAATTGTTAGGAAAATTAAATTTTGAATAAATTTTTCATCTTTTTATCTTAATTCAAAGCTTTTAAATGAAAATTAGCATTCACAGTAAAATGAAAATACCAGATGGTTGTTGAAAATGCAGCTGTTATGCAAACCCTGAAGCTAGCAGAAGTGCACGATATCTCACTTGCTTGTAATAAAGAAACATATTTACTTGTGAATGACTCATTGTATAATTAGTGCTTTAATACTCACTACAGCTTAAACTCATTCTGAAGTGCTAATATATAGATATATTTTGAATATTAGTTTAAAAATTTGTGAAATGACCAATATAATGCCAAAACCTATACAGTGAAACCTCCGAATAGCGGACAGTCACGGGACTAGAAGTTTTGTCCGTTATTGGGAGGTGTCCGCTATTAGGAAGAACTACTTAATTTACCTTTTTCAAAATGGGCTGTTGTTCCCTTTGTAGAACACAATCAAAACAATTGCGAAAGGTTTACTACATTTTACGTCAAGCGTAATTAATCTGTTTTTTCCTTATAAAGGTATACTGGCAGCACACACTTGTCTTAAAAAGCATTTAACCAATTAAAGTAATCAATTAAAACAGTTTGACATCTCTTTTTTGCATTACCAACGGCGGCGATTCGGCGGAGCAACCCCCCCCCCCCCCCTTTTTATTGTTAATTTATTTATTTTATCTCAAGTATCACTATTGCATGATTGACAGTTGGCAATATGACCTTGAATATGGGCAAATCTTTTTTATGTCTAAAAATCAAACAACCCAACGAAACAACGGCGCCATAAAGCCGACTACTACCGGCGCCGATCTGCTCAATTGCATCTCCCGAGAGCCCTAGTTAGAAAAAGCGCCCAGTTTCCTCTTTTTTATCTTAACTTTTGAATAGTTATTGTGTACAAAATTCATTAAAAAACGTACGTTAATTGTTAGACTGACATCAGTTTGCACTTATCTGCTTCAATACTCTCAAAACTAGCCGTTACAAAATTATGACTTTTATTTTCTTTTTCATTTTTTGCTGCCCGCAAAAAGTATTATGCCTTTTAGTTCTTTTTTTTTTCTGCCCCCAACTTTTAAGCCCTAATCGCTGCCTCTGCCCATTCCCACCCTTTTAATTCTAAAAAACAGTGATAAGGAAATGACGGGGGGGGGGGGGGGGGGGGGAATATAAGTTGTGGAGAATGAGAAGCTTTGTAAGGCAAGCAGTTACTAAGATATTCTGTGAAAATAAAAAATAAAAACCGGAAGTGCTACGATCGCAAGGGAAATTGTTTGTGAAATAACTGTCCGTTATTCGGAGTGTCCGTTATTCAGAGTGAATTACATGGAATGGCCTATATTGAGGGACTGGGACTTGCAAAAATGTCCGTTAAATAGAGGTGTCCGTTATTCGGGAGTGTCCGTTAAGGGAGGTTTCACTGTATAACGCAAAAACTCTGGTCCCAAGGTGTGCGTTATAATGGTCTTCTACTGTATTAGTAAGTCTGAATAAAATAGGGGGTGTCCTTGACTCTAGCTGAAAAAAAGTTTTTTTTAACCACCCTAAAGTGCAAATATGTTGATTAATATCTTTTATGTATTTTCATATTTATAATCTTCTTGCGGTTTAAATGTTAAAACACAAGCAAATGCTTTTTTTTTTTCCCTTTTGTATCAATCAAGTTTAACTGAAGATTGATGAATGGGAGTCTAAGAACTTACTGAAGCAAGGTAATTGCCTTGCCATTTTCTGTGGTATCCCCAATCCTGCCGCCGGTTTCTCAAGACTTGTGCAGCAGTTACTTTGAGGTGAAGCTCTGGCCAATCTTCTCTAGGTATTTTCCTCAAAATCATGTATGCTCGCCACCTAATATTCATAACAAACTTCAATGACATGATTACAGAAACAACAATTTACGCCAACATTTGAATACTTAGCTTAATATTACAACCTAAAAATAAAAAAAAAAATATGAGCAGTATGGAAGCATTTAATAATCTTTTCCTTGAGATATTTTTAGTGAAATATTGAACAAAAGGTTCAGTTTTAGGGAAACAGATGTGAAAATATGAATGATTCAACAGATAAATTATGAACGATTCAACAGATAAATTATGAACCTAAATGAAAGTACTAAAGAAATCCAGCATGGAGCAGTTAAGTTAATAAAAATACTCTTTTTAACATTATGTAGTACAATGCAAAGAAATAGGAAGAATAACAAAAATTCATCATACATGGTTTTCTTTAATTTTACTATGGAATATTTAAAAACTAGAATAATAGAATTTTTGCAAGTTGTATTTTAGCAAATTTTAGACAGGTGACAATATTTTTGAAAGCTACAATAAGTATAAACTACGATTCTTTATAGCAGTTGGCAGACCTGTAAAGAATATCCCAAAATAATAAAATAGCATTAGGATTTTTTTCAAAATATGAAAAAAAAAAAAGAGATATCCTCTTTCAATAAAGAAAATTTTGAGATAAAAATGACGAATTTTCTCAAAACAAGCATTTTTTGCTTTTTAAAAGCTTGAAAAAACAATAAATAAATAATTGTAAGAAAGTATGGTAATAATTCTCAGCAAACTTACCTTTCGTGTATTTTGCGTAAACATGTGGCAGATTCTTGCAACATTCGTGGTGCAGGAGGCCATGCAATGTGTTTTCCATAGTCTTTCATTGTTTTCACATTTCTGAGGATTATAATATTTCATTACTGTTTAAAATGCGCATAACAAATTTACTGAACGCATAAAATGCTATATATATATATAATATCACATGTAAAATACAATATGTCAAAACCATAAAACTTAACTGAAATAAATTTGTAAAAACTATTTTTTATAACATTATTTTGGACAACCTATCTAAAAGTGGACGTACAAAACTTTTGATTACATTCATCTTTCTAGACATTTGTGCCAAATCCCTTTAGTAACTTTTTTTTTTTTTTGATCATATATCAACTAATATCTCTATTAGTTATTTACATTTAAATAAATTCGATATGTGTATAAAGTATAGTAAATGAACTTAAGATAGTAAAGAAATGTGTCAAAAAAAAAATATATATATATATATAATTTTATAACTAACGTACTAGCGGCACCCGCACGGCTTTGCCCAAAAGAGAAAATCAAAAGGTCATTTGGTTCGCCTGTATATTTACAAATAATGGCTTATGAATTTCTCGCCAATTGGCTATGTTCATTCACTCTTAACATGTTACGGTTCCAGGTCATGATAATTTCGTAATTTACTTGTCCATCTTATGATAATTTTGCTACGAAAAATGTTCTTAAAATTGAAATAGAAAGAGAACAAAATCGAATTTTCGAAAAATCGCTTTGAGGTGCACACCCCCATGATACAAACTAACTTTGTACCAAATTTCATGAAAATCGGCCGAACGGTCTAGGTGCTAGGCGCGTCACAGAGATCCGGGCAGAAATCCAGACAGACTTT